>NW_027185502.1:137500-737500 GCF_040183065.1 Periplaneta americana | reverse complement strand
GAAAATGGCTTATAAAATGACCTTAACTTAGTGAAAATGTGACATCAAAATTTAAGAAAACGACCAAGATTTTAATAATAATAGTAATAATAATAATAATAATAATAATAATAATAATGATAACAATAACAACAATAATAATAATAATGATTCGTAGAATCTAGGGTTTGAAGGATCGCCGGTTTTCTTGAAAATTAAAAAACTCCTCTCTACTTCAACTGACGTCATGGGCATACACTTGAAGTGACCAAAGTCCGCTGGTGAAAAATATTCATCAAAAACACTGAAGTCAATGTTTTTACCTTGCAGAACTTTCTCGACTTTAGACATTGACTGGTATCCAGTGTTGTTTTCCAGTACTTTTTTTTTCATTTTCTCTCTAACTTCTTGTCAAATTTTTCTTACTCACTGTTGCAAGTGTTCTTCAAAGCCTTTAATCTTTTTAATAGCTGAATGAATGCTCCCATCTCTTTTCTCTATCCATGGTAATGTTTTTGCTAAAATTGAAAAGTTACCATTGATATATGACACATCCCTTAATTTGAGGATCAGCCAGCAAGTCTTGAGAAACTTGTATAGAAACAGCACTTTCTCTATCAATGCTGTCTTCACTTGTAAGATACAAAATGCTGACTGCGAGCACTGCAGCTGCAGTACTTGTACTGTTGCGTTGAATCGGGGCAATCACGTTACACATACCATCAGGAGTTAAGATTTTTCCTGCATGGTGCAATCTGCATTAGGTTTTGGAATGTAGGCTATGATTACATCGTAAAAAAAGTCCGTTCAAAAGAACAAATATAACAAAAAGTAGAACATTTCCTATAAAATGACCTATAAACAATAATATACCAAACAAATGCAAATAAACTCAAAATAAAATTATGCTATATTGGTTTGTGTTGGAGTGAAATGAATTTATATTGCATCCTTCATTGTCTGTGATGTCTCAGAAAAAATATATTTCATCAATTTCTGAGCCCTATTTATCACTCATCAACTCACCACTATTTTCCCACCTCACTTCTGATATTCCCATCACATCCACTCTGTTTTTTCTCATTGCTTCCTTCATGTTTTCCAACTTACCTGGCAGCGGTGTAGTATCCAGATAACTCGGTGCAGTATTCGGTCTTCTCTCCCACGTTGCAGTCGTCGATCTTCTTTCCAACGGTGCGCTCTTCATTCTTCCTTTCTTCTCTGTGTTGTGATACGTCATGACATGACCTTGCCCAGTATCCCCCACCCGGACATCCGATTGGGGGGATAGTTTACGTCCGGAATTTTTTACCGGACAAGGTCTCATCATGCAATTCTTTTATCTTATTCTTCTTGGGATGTAGAAAATGCGGAAGCTTCCCATTGCTTTCCGCACACCACTCTCTCTTTCGCATCTTAAAAGATCCCAGGGGGCCCCAGCGTGGCGGTGAGGAGAGTGGATTTGACTAATTAGGCCCACCGGACTTCACCGAAATTCACCACAAGGGTTAAATATCAGTTTCATCAGGGTTTTTGACCCGATCAGAGACTGGGAAATCCCAATTAGCCTTTGCCCCCCTTATTGAGTCTAAAGCATTATAAAGGTCATCAATGTAAAAAGATAACTAAGATACTTATCGAGCATGACACAAGAAAGTTAGTCTTCCAGGATGATTTAAGATTAAAGTTGTCATTAAAATACTATATATGTAAGATTAACGTTATAGGAGAATGAGAGAACTAATGGCTTCATTGTCAAAGCCGAGCATTTGATAACAACAACATTATTAGTAGACTGCGGGAGTGCGGGCCCAAAAACGGCAATTACAGTTGACTATGCAGACGGGTATAGAGTATGACGTAGGTAAGTCTCTCTCGCCTTTCGTCGTACTGTTCCGTGCATCGAATCCGAAACATTCAGAGTGTGTTTAGCTGTCATACTAAAGAATTGCTTGTGTGAAATGACACATATTGATGGCCCAGAACCAGACTGTTCCAAGTCCATTTTACTATTTTTTTTTTCAGAAGAGTTATTTTAAGCTCCTGACATTCAAAGCTTCATGAGACAATTTGGAATAGCTTCATAGCAACCTTATGGAAAGGAATATTTACAATTTTGTTCGATTCATATATGCAGACAAAAACTGAAACACAATGAAACACAGATTTCTTTCTTATAAAAAGTTGGACTTAGAACAGTCTGGATCTCAGCCTACGATATTACAATGCCTAAAACAACTCGCTCACGAAATGCGATACTAAATAATTAGATGGAACAATTCGGAAGCGATATATTTAACCTAAGGAGAAAATGTTGTATGTGTCGTGTATAATTTCAGTTTATTACGAACTAAGAAGTACTATTTTGAAAGACCCTCTAATAGTAAAGCACACAAGGAAAATGTTGAACGCAATTCAAACAAGAACCAATCGAGTTCAAATAGTCGGTCATAATTCAATATAGACTTATGTGACATATTAGTACACACAAACATTCCATTCAGAATTTTGGACAACCCCAACTTTAGATCATTTCTGGAAAAATACACAAATCAACATATTCCAGGAGCAGCAACAATACGTAAAGAATATTTACCAATTTCGTACCAGAATACGATTGCCAAAATATTAAATTAATTAAGAAAGTATCGGAAACAATTAACAAGGTATACCAAGGACTGTATCCTGATAAGGTAAATGACAAATTACATACAGTAGTGTAATAAAAAATAATGGCTATACAGTGTTGAACAGTTTGATGAAAAAACAGGACAAAAACTTAAATGACAATGTAAACCTTTTCACTTACTTTCCATTAACCTCATGTGATGTCGGAAGAAGATTTTCGCAGTACAAACATATTCTAACTGATACACGCAGAAGTTTCTCCTTTGACAATCTACATATGTACATAGTTGTAGGAGTATATTGTAATTCCTTATTGTAAAGAAAAGGATTCCGTCGACATCACATCAATTAGGTAAGTACGAAATGTGTGATTATTGTATGTATGCAATTCATATACTCAAGACCACGTCTGAAGCACGCACAGTGAGTTGCTTACCTGAGAGTTCAGTACACTCGCCACGGAACGCTCCAGTCATACTTAACTTGACGGTAAAGGGCCCGCACTCCCGCAGTTTAATTATTAGTAAAAATAAACATGATGTTCTATCTACATTAAGAATAAGATTATTAGAACGACATCATTTTTAAATTCACAAATAACATTAATGCTTGGACGAGATGATATATTGAAGCTGGGATACAACAAAACCTGAAGTTAGTAAAATACAAGCGGCAGAGATGAGATTCTTGCGGAAAGTAAAAGGATGCACGAGATTAAATAGAATTAGAAATGAAGATATTAGGCACGAACTAGGAGTATACTCAATTATTGATAAAATAGACAATTACAGACAAGATTGGAAATTACATGTAGAGAGAATGGACGACTACAGACTTCCTAAAAAAGCAATAAGTTATAAACCAAAAGGACGAAGAGATCAGGGACGACCGATGAAAAGATGGAGCGACCTTTGAAGCCGGAACGGGCAATTACCTATACCATCGTAGAATTCAAGATCACCAGTAGTTCAGGAGACACTGATGAAAGATTAGATTTGCATAATATATACGTCACTGTGTACGACGGGCAGCCACCATCTCTGCTCTTCCAGCCCACTATCTTGCCACGCCGGGCAGCCACCATCTCTGCTTTTCCAGCCCACTATCATGCCACTCCGGGCAGCCATCATCTCTGCTCCTCCAGCGAAGCATCATGCCATGCCAGGAAGCAACCATCTGTGCTCCTTCACCCAACATTTCTGCCATGCCGGGCGGCCAATTTCTTTGCTCTTCTAGCCCACCATCATGCCACGTCGGGCAGCCATCATCTCTGCTCTTCCAGCCGACCACAATGCCACGCCGGGCAGACACAATCTCTGCTCTTCCAGCCCACCAACATGCCACGTAGTGCAGCCACCATCTCTGCTCTTCCAGCCCACCATCATGACACGCCGGGCAACCTGCTCTTCCAGCCCACCATCAAGCCATGCTGGGCAGCAAACATCTCAGCTCCTCCAGCGAACCATCATGCCACGTCGGGCAGGAACAATCTCTGCTCATCCAGCGAACCATCATGCCACGCCTGGCAGCCAATATATCTGCTCTTCCAGCCCACCGTCATGCCACGCCGGGGAGCCACCATCAATGCAATTGCAGCCCACCAACATGCCACGCTGGGCAGCTACCATCTCTGATCTTCCAGCCCACCATAATTCCACGCCGGGCAGCCACCATCTCTGCTCTTTCAGCGTACTATAATGTCACGCCAGTCAGCCACCATCTCTGCTCTTCCAGCCCACCATCTTGCCACGCTGGGCAGCCAACATCTCTGCTCCTCCAGCGAACCATCATGCCACGTCGGGCAGCAACAATCTCTGCTCCTCCAGCGAACCACCATGCCACGCCGGGCAGCAACCATCTCTGCTCTTCCAGCTCACAATCACGCCACGCCAGGCAGCCACAATCACTGCTCTTCCAGCCAACTATCATGCCACAACGGGCAGCCACCATCTCAGCTCTTCCAACTTACCAACATGCTACGCCGGACAGCCATCATCTCTGCTACTCCAGCTAACCATCATGCCACGCCGGGCAGCCACCATCTCTGCTCTTCCAGCCCACCATCATGCCACACCGGGCAGGCAACATCTCTGCTCCACCAGCAAACAATCATGCCACTCCGGGCAGCTACCATCTCTTCTCTACCAGCCCACCATCATGCCACGCCTGGCAGCCAACAGCCCTACTCCTCCAGCCCACCATCATGCTACGCCAGGCAGCAACCATTTCTGCTCTTCCAGCCCACCATCATGCCACTCCGGGCAGCCACCATCTCTGCCCTTCCAGCCCACCATCAAGCCACGTCGGCAACCACTATCTCTGCTCTTCCAACTCATCATGCCAAGCCGGGCAGCCACCATCTCTGCTCTTCCAGCCCACCATCATGCCATGCCGGGCAGCCATCATCTCTTCTCTTCTAGCCCACCATCATGCCACGCAGGGCGCTACTATCTCTGCTCTTGCAGCCCACCATCATGCCACACCGGGCAGCCAACATCTCTGCTCTTCCAGCCCACCATCATGCCATGCCGGGCAGCCACCATCTCTGCTCTTCCAGCTCACCAACATGCCACGCCGGGCAGCCATCATCTCTGCTCCTCCAGTGAACCAACATGCCATGCCAGGAAGCAACCTTCTCTGCTCCTTCACCCAACTATCATGCCATGCCGGGCGGCCACAATCTCTGCTCTTTCAGCCCACCATCATGCCACGCCGGGCAGCCATCATCTCTGCTCTTCCAGCCCACCATCACGCCACGCCGGGCAGCCACCATCTCTGCTCTTCCAGCCCACCAACATGCCACGTAGTGCAGCCACCATCTCTGCTCTTCCAGCCCACCATCACGCCACGCCAGGCTGCCACTCTCTCTGCTTTTCCAGCCCACCATCATGCCACGCCGGGCAGCCACCATCTCTGCTCTTCCAGCCCACCATCATGCCACGCTGGGCAACCATCATCTCTGCTCTTCCAGCCTACCATCATGCTATGCCGGGCAGCCACCATCTCTACTCTTCCAACCTACCATAATGCCACGCCAGTCAGCCACAATCTCAGCTCTTCCAGCCCACCATCATACCACGCTAGGCAGCCAACATCTCTGCTCCTCCAGCGAACCATCATGCCACGTCCTGCAGCAACAATCTCTGCTCGACCAGCGAACCATCATGCCACGCCGGGCAGCAACCATCTCTGCTCTTCCAGCTCACAATCACGCCACGCCAGGCAGCCACAATCTCAGCTCTTCCGGCCAACCATCATGCCACGCCGGGCAGCCACCATCTCAGCTCTTCCAACCTACCAACATGCCACGCCGGACAGCCATCATCTCTGCTACCCCAGCTAACTATCATGCCACGCCGGGCAGCCACCATCTCTGCTCTTCCAGCCCACCATCATACCACGCCGGGCAGGCAACATCTCTGCTCCTCCAGCAAACAATCATGCCACGCCTGGCAGCTAACATCTCTTCTCTTCCAGCCCACCATCATGCCACGCTGGGCAGCCAACATCTCTGCTCCTCCAGCCCACCATCATGCCACGCTGGGCAGCAACCATTTCTGCTCTTCCAGCCCACCAACATGCCACTACGGCCAACCACCATCTCTGCCCTTCCAGCCCACCATCATGCCACGTCGGGCAGCCACCATCTCTGCACTTCCAACTCACCATCATGCCACCCCGGGCAGCCACCATCTGTGCTCTTCCAGCCCACCATCATGCCACGCCGGGCAGCCATCATCCCTTCTCTTCTAGCCCACCATCATGCCACGCCGGGCAGCTATTATCTCTGCTCTTGCAGCCCACCATCATGCCACACCGGGCAGCCAACATCTCTGCTCTTCCAGCCCACCATCATGCCACGCCGGGCAACCACTATCTCTGCTCTTCCATCTCACCAACATGCCACGCCGGGCAGCCATCATCTCTGCTCCTCCAGCGAACCATCATGATATGCCGGGATGCAACCATCTCTGCTCCTTCACCCAACCATCATGCCATGCCGGGCGGCCACCATCTCTGCTCTTTCAGCCCACCCTCATGCCACGCCGGGCTGCCATCATCTCTGCTCCTCCAGCGAACCATCATGCCATGCCGGGAAGCAACCATCACCAGTAGTTCAGGAGACACAGATGAAGACGTAACATCACGTCGAAATGGGCCGTCTGACCAAGGTATATACCTTTTTTAAAAATTTTAACACTTTTTAACATGTGACTAAACAATTTTATGTTTTTAACAAACAAAGTGTTAACGTGAACTATAATCAATGATTCTTATGTAGTTACTGGCAGACAAACCGACACGACTAGAAGCATTAATGCTTTTCGTATATCTCAAAGTTGAGCATCATAATAATATCGAATAAGGGTTCTAAATAAGAGATACTATCTCCTAAAAGCACCCATAGGTATCTCTTAGTAGAGAACGGAATAAATAAAAATGAAATACTTAACCAAGGTTATAAATTATTCTCTTCCTTGTTAGCAATCTATTATATTATATGCAACATTTTGCTAGCACTGTTATAAAATTAATAATAAGTTTGTTGTTGCTTACATTAACTGTTGTTCACTTCTTCAACAAAAAACCACTAAAAGTTCCAAAGTGTGAAAAATTACTTTGGCTGCTCTCAGCTGCTTACTTGCAACTGAGGTTAGACAAAGAATACGATGCCTTAGAAGGACAAACATTGAGCAAATCTAATCTTTCAGGTAAGGCTCCCTGTAAAGCAGATTTGAATAATATCAAGGGAAAAATTGTTCCGGGGCCGGGTATCGATCCCGGGACCTCTGGTTGAACGTACCAGCGCTCTGCCAACTGAGGTACCCGGAAACTCCACCCGACATCGTCTCAACTTTTCCCTTTATATCCACACAACTCGCGTGGGCTGACGAAATGCCAGAGACCCACATCGAGTGCACACAAACTCTGTGTGACTGAAATTGTGGCTTTCTGTTAACGTACACAAGCATTGACTTTACAGGAAGCTTTACCTGAAAGATTAGATTTGCATAATGTATACGTCACTGTGTACGTTAAAATAAATTAAATAAATAAATCAATATGTAATTAAGTAAATAAATAAATTACATAAATAAAATAATATATACATAAATAAGTAATTGAATGAATATATAAATATATAAATAAATTAATTAATAAATTAGCAAATTAGTAAATAAATAAATTATAAACAAATAAAAAATAAGTAAATAAATAAATAAAAAATATAATAAAAATATATATAAATATATAAATGAATAAATAAGTTAGTAAATAAATAAGAAATAAATAAATAAATAATTTAATTAATTAAAATTAAATAAATAATTAATTAAATGAGTAAATAAAAAATATAAATAAATAAATAAATAACAAATTAAATACATAAACAAGTAAATGAATAAATGAAAATTAATAAATATATAGAAATAGATAAATAAATAAATAAATAAATGCACTCTTAATGAGATGGTCGTCGTTCCTCACCCCCGTATTCACCAGATTTGGCCACCAGCGACTTTTTTTTTTTTTTTTTTTTGTTTCCGAAGATGAAATTGAAGCTACACGGTCACCGTTTTAGCACTGTGGAGGAGATCCAACGCGAATTGCAGAAGGTGCTTGACAGGCTTCAAGAACGCGACTTCCAGGAGGCATTCCAAAAATGGCAGGCACGCTGGGATCTGTATATATTGCTGCCCAAGAGGACTACCTTGAAGGTGATGGCAGACACATTTAAATGAGGTAGTTTTATTTCCACTTATGGGACAGGTCTCGGAATTTAATGATTATACCTCTTCTCTCCGTTAATGTGGGCAGACTGCTTGTTGGAGTACAACTTACTGGCAGCAGGCAGCTCTTCTTTCAGTCATTATTGTCCTCACTCGATTTATAATGATACTTGGAGAAAAGTAGTTCCCTGCTGCATTGAAGTGAACAGGTCAGACAGCTTAAAAAATATATGAGGCCTAATATTTCTCATCAGTTTAATAATACAACTCCCGTGTTACTGAGATATCATACACGACTTTGCGAAAACCAAATGATAATAACTAAATATTTTCTTATAATTACTTACTTACTTACTTACTTACTTACGGCTTTTAAGGAACCCGAAGGTTCATTGCCGCCCTCACATAAGCCCGCCAGCGGTCCCTGTCCTGTGCAAGATTAATCCAGTCTCTATCATCATACCCCACCTCCCTCAAATCCATTTTAATATTATCCTCCCATCTACGTCTCGGCCTCCCTAAAGGTCTTTTTCCCTACGGTCTCCCAACTAACACTCTATATGCATTTCTGGATTCGCCCATACGTGCTACATGCCCTGTCCATCTCAAACGTCTGGATTTAATGTTCCTAATTATGTCAAGTGAACAATACAATGCGTGCAGTTCTGTGTTGTGTAACTTTCTCCATTCTCCTGTAACTTCATCCCTCTTAGCCCCAAATATTTTCCTAAGAACCTTATTCTCAAACACCCTTAACCTATGTTCCTCTCTCAAAGTGAGAGTCCAAGTTTCACAACCATACAGAACAACCGGTAATATAACTGTTTTATAAATTCTAACTTTCAGATTTTTCGACAGCAGACTGGATGATGAGAGCTTCTCAACCGAATAATAACAGGCATTTCCCATATTTATTCTGCGTTTAATTTCCTCCCGAGTGTCATTTATATTTGTTACTGTTGCTCCAAGATATTTGAATTTTTCCACCCCTTCGAAGGATAAATCTCCAATTTTTATATTTCCATTTCGTACAAAATTCTGGTTACGAGACATAATCATATACTTAGTCTTTTCGGGACTTACTTCCAAACCGATCGCTTTACTTGCTTCAAGTAAAATTTCCGTGTTTTCCCTAATCGTTTGTGTATTTTCTCCTAACATATTCACGTCATCCGCATAGACAAGAAGCTGATGTAACCCGTTCAATTCCAAACCCTGCCTGTTATCCTGAACTTTCCTAATGGCATATTCTAGAGCGAAGTTAAAAAGTAAAGGAGATAGTGCATCTCCCTGCTTTAGCCCGCAGTGAATTGGAAATGCATCAGATAGAAACTGACCTATATGGACTCTGCTGTATGTTTCACTGAGACACATTTTAATTAATCGAACTAGTTTCTTGGGAATACCAAATTCAATAAGAAAATCATATAATACTTATAATTATTAACTATAAAAGTGGATTATTTTATAAGTAGTCTTCAGGTCTACAGCGGATTGAGACATTGCCACACATAAAAAATACAGTTCAAACTTGACGCCATTGTGAAAATTTAGAAACGTTATTACTGTGAAATTATATAAATTGTTAAATATAAGAAGTTAGGGTTTATACAAATTATACTACATTAACTTTTTAAAATCAAAGTGTATTGATTAAATAGTGTATATTAAATTGTTTAATTTCTTTATTACTAGTTTCACAATCGAAGTTTCATCACTGCGTATTGGAGCAGTAATAAACTGTTCATATTTTCCTACACACATCTTGTTTAATTGGTACGTTTATTTAAATTAAACGTGGCATTAGCAAAGAAAAAGTGAACATATGTTTATTATTGTACCGTAATCTTAAAAAGGATGTTTGATAAATGTATTTCTGTAACACTGAGTAAGAATTAAGTACCAACTAATTGGTTATGCACCGTAACTCTGCAGTGCTCCGGAAAAGTGACACAAGTCAGTTTTCACAAACCTTTGATAATTTATTGACAACTTACGGAACATCTGCTAGCTTGGAAAAAATATATATAAGTATTTCTCCCATTACAATAATTCATACAGAAAAAAATCAAATCGACATAAACCAGTGTAACTTGTCAATAAAGTATCAGAAAAGGTTTGTGGAAACTGACTTATGCCACTTTTCCCATGCACTGCAGAACTGATGAAATAACTATTAATTCACAAACTAATAACTAAGTAATAAAACTGGTTACTAACTACAAACTTTACAGTTTATAGCATGTAGATGAAATGTCCAGATCTACGACAATGGCAGTGTCCTAGGTAAGCCAGCTATTGTCTATTACTAAACATGTTTTATCAGTAGTGTTATTGAACTTTAGCTCTTATGTTAGTGCTAACGTTTCTCAGTAGGCCTATACAACAACAACAACAACAATAATAATAATAATAATAATAATAATAATAATAATAATAATAATAATAATAATAATGGATTTATTTAATCTGGCAGAGTTAAGGCCATAAGGCCTTCTCTTACACTCAACCAGGATTAAAACTTGCTTACATAATTGAACATAAAACTGGATCAGAATTAAGTAATTACATACTGATACAATTTAGGTACATAATGAGATCAAAAGAGATAGTTACATAAAAATTTACCTCATAAAATAAAAATAAACATAGTGGAATACATATTAATGTTGTTAGAATCAAATACGAATCACATAAAAACAGAAGCCGATAATTCAATAAAAAATGTACACATAGAAATAAAAATAAGTTGATGGTCATATGTACAGTGAAAGGTGTGTCGTCGAACTGAGGTATCCCATGTTGTGACGTTAATTAAATTTACTCACCGAATGGTACATTTCCACGGTCCAGAGAAGGAAGTTGGGGTGCTTGTGGCCAAACTTGATGGACATAGCCATTCCCAGCTCACAGATGTACACAATTATAATAATAAACGAAACTCAAGTCGATGTGAATGAAAACTGAGAAAGTATGCACTGTTAATCTCAGTTTCAGACGAAAGCAAATTGTCAACATCACACTCCCACCACTTGGAGGTCCGGCGTTCGAACACTGAAGTCCGCTATCCTGCCAGAGATTCACATTGTCTTCATTTCTACAAGGTAAATAAATGCTTGGATATAACTTTAAAATAGAACACGACCGCTTTCTTCCAAAGTCTCTCCTATTCACATAACAATTCTACACATTTCTGTTAGAAATGAGGATAGGATTAGTTCCACCCTTGTGACAGTTACAGAAGCTGACAGTTCTATATTTAATAATGCTTTTAATGTACAAGTGTAATATATAATTGGATAGCTCACAAGCAAACGTTCTGATGTGGGCAGATAAAAAATTAATGTTTTTCTTCCACCATGTTAACAATGTCAAAAGAAGTGCTTATACAAAATTTGGGCACTCGACCGCAATTACGAGTCCGTCCAGAAAGTGATTTTCCCTGGGGCCGTTTATAGAAAAAAAGTACAATTGCATAGAAATATTTATTAAAACAGATAGAGCAATTGTTGCGCTATTTGTTAACATATCCCCCACTGGAATTGAGACATTTGTCATACCATGGGATCAATTTTTGTATTGTAGAAGTCAGCCGCCTCAGATCGGAACCAGCGTTTGACTGCGTCTGCACCTCTCTCTATCGATCCCATGATATAAGAAATGTCTCAATTCCGATGGAAAATATGTTGAAAAATAGCTCAACAACTGCTGTGTCTGTTTCAATAAATTTGTCCATGAAATTGTATTTTTTTCTGTTAACGACCCCTGGTGAACTTATTTTTTACGGCCCTCGTAATTGCGGTCTAGTGGCCAAAATTTGTATAAGCACTTCTTTTGACATTATTAACATGGCTGAAGAAAAAAAAAAAAATTTTTTTATCTGCC
This sequence comes from Periplaneta americana, assembly GCF_040183065.1. Lineage (NCBI taxonomy): Eukaryota > Metazoa > Arthropoda > Insecta > Blattodea > Blattidae > Periplaneta > Periplaneta americana. The sequence continues at coordinate 725,276 of NW_027185502.1, read as the reverse complement.
CCCATCAGAACGTTTGCTTGTCAGCGGTAAAATGTTGCAAAAGACATTTTTATATCCTATTGCAACGTTTTAATATAAACTCTGTTGGTGGAAAATGGAAGTACAACCTTCAATACAGCTTGTAGAATCTAGGAGGTTTATAGGTTATGAGAAAACGTCACAACGCTAAGCATCAACAGCGTTGCCAATTTAGCCCTTTTCGGGCTAGATCTAGACTTTTGTACTTCGCTTTTGGTCGTGCGATTATTTAATTAAATTTATTAGTTCGCTGTCAGTCCATTCTCACACTTCCTCACTGAAGTAGGGAGATAGAACCGATATTTAGTGTATTGAATGTAGCGAAAAACAAACCAAGAAATAGAATGCATCTTCCTTTGCTATTTCCATTTCTCTCAACACGGTATGGATTAAAAAGAAATGACAGCAATTGTTACACATATAATTAAGTTGCCAGATAATGTTATTGACCGCATAGGAACGAGTGTTGTGTATCAAAGTGGCGATAAAGACTGTGAAAGTGGATCCTCAAGACAGATTGAAACAGTAGACGAAGAGGAGGAAGACAACTGCTTGGCGATATAAACATTTTGGGTGGAATGACACGGTTAGAGAAGCATTAATTGAAGCTATATTATTACTTTTAGTAGCTTATTTTACGACGCTTTATCAACATCTTAGGTTATTTAACTTCTGAATGAGATGAAGATGATAATGCCGGTGAAATGAGTCCGGGGTCCAGGGGTCCAGCACTGAAAGTTACCTAGCATTTGCTCATATTTGGTTGAAAAAACCTCAACCAGGTAACTTTCTCCGACCGGGAATCGAACCCGGGCCACCTGGTTTCGCGGCCAAACGCGCTAACCGTTACTCCACAGGTGTGGACTATATATATATATGTACAATGAATTCAAACTTTATTTAAGCCCCCTTGAGAAATCCACTCGCTTTCTATCATATTAACACGAACGTTTTGTCCAATAGTAATATTGTAAAGTCACACACAGTTTAAAGGCAACGAAACTGACGGAGAAAAACATACAGGCGACTCCACGAAATGCAATGTTAGCAGATGAACACACAAGACGCTTCCCGATTGTCAACACACGCACGCACACACACACTGTATGTGGTGCAGCGAGCGTGAGAAAGATAGACAAGAACAGATTTCTCTTTCCATGTGCAGGTCCATCTAGCTTCCATTTTCTTACATTGCGAATTTTATTTTCCAACCCCAATTCAGTCTTTACTTCCTTGAAGGATGACTGAAAATCACATTTTCTGTTTCTGCTTTTTACTAATTCAACACTTGTTCTCTACGTCTTGTCTCTAATATAAGGTATATGTACACCTTTACATACAAACATTTTTGTTTTGTAAACTTTTGCTCTGTAAAATTTTTATACAATTGAGAATGGTACCAGAAAGAGAATGAAGTGAACAGATCCCTTGATATTATGTCTAAATTGTTTTTAAACATTATTTTGTTTATGCTTTTGACATGCAACTTGAAACATGATAGCTCATGCAGTTTTTAAGATAGAGCCACAGTTTCTTCACTGTTTTATAGCTAAAACTATTCTTTAGTGCCTGACATAGAACTATTTTTTATTTTTATTTACATTAATTAAATATTACCATATATGTAATTTACAATAATATTTTATGTTCCATAAATCATGTAAAAATCCATAGATAATTATTAATTATATTAATGTTATTTTACTCATTGTCAGGCACTAGGGGACATTTCAAGCTTGCAAATGACACCAATATCTTCTTGGTATCACCATATTTGGCTGAGATATCACGTTTGAAAGAATTAAATATTCTAAAATTACTATTTACAGGAAATGAGTCACAAACTTTGAGAGCCTAGAAGACTCCATCTCGTTTTTCCAGAAATTGTTAAAGTTATATTTCTTAAAATTTTCACAAACCTCCCAACTATTATACATATGTGCAGTATGTGGATAAGCTTAATACAGTCTGCAAAAATGTATGGTGGGGTTTCATGGGATATATATATATATATATATATATATATATATATATATATTACGTGAAATGCTTTTATTTAATTCAGTAAGTCGGTCTCGGTAGCGCAGTTGGTATAGCGCTGGCCTTATGTGCTTTAGGTTGCGGGTTCGATCCCGGGCCAGATCGATGGCTTATGTTAGTAGATTTACTTGCATGTAAGAGAACTACCCCGGGACAAAATTCCGGCACACCGACGACGCTGATATAATCTCGGCAGTTGCGAACGTCGTTAAATAACATATTTTTGTTTTAAATTCAGTAACTCGAAAGATTGCCTTCTTCTGTTGTTCGCTCTGTCAGTATAGTAAATTGATTAGTTCTCTTGCTTTTGCCTTGCTAATTCACAAACTAAAAATGATCGTGTTCATGTATTTCTATCTAATGCCATTGTTGTTGTTGTCGTTGTCATAATAAAGCCATTGTAGTTAAATTAATCATTTTTACTTAGAAGGAACGGGAGTACCTCGAGAAAACCCCTCTGCAACGTCTGCTTTGTCCACCACAAATTCTATCATGATCTCCCGGGGGTCGAACACAGGTCGCTAGGATGGAAGACCAGTCTGCTGGCGGCATAGGCGCGGCGATTAACAAGGGAGCACACTCTACCTGAAATTTTGGAGATGCTGAGATACATAAAAAATAAAGATAACCTGTAAATATTATCTACAAATTTCAACTGAAATACTTACGGAAACAAGTTGTGTAAAATATCGCTGATTGAATTTGAGGAGCCTTCTTTCCAGGGCTACGACTCCACTCTAGCTCCGCCTTCTGTTCGTCTCGACCCTCGTACAGCTTGAAGTTAAACCAGCTGCAAATTTGTTATTGTGAGAGATGTAGTCGTAAAAAAATTAATACTAAGCCTCTTCACGAAAAGTGTATTATGAATATAATAAATAAATAAATAAATATTATTATTATTATTATTATTATTATTATTATTATTATTACTATTATTATTTGTTAGTGATTTACTAATCCATACTTACACTAAGTCGAGTAAGACAATTCATTATTTTCATTCATTCAGCCTTTCATAGTTTTCTGCGCAAAGACAGGTCTTTCACTCCAAATCCAGCTTCCTTCAGTCTTTCCTATTTTCTGCCTTCCTCTTCTCTCCGCATATGATCCACATAATATCTTAATGTCGTCTATCATCTGATATCTTCTTCTGCCCCGAAATTTTCTCCCGTTCACCATTCCTTCCAGTACATCCTTCAGTAGTCAGTTTCTTTTCAGCCAGTGACCTAGTCAATTCCTTTTTCTCTTCCTGATCAGTTTCAGCATCATTTTTTCTTCACTCACTCTTTCCAACACAGCTTTATTTCTTATTCTGTCTGTCCATTTCATACGCTCTATTCTCTCCATATCCAAATTTCAAGTGTTTCTAGTCGGTTCTCTTCACTTCCTCGTAATGTCCATGCTTCTGCCTCATACAATGCCACACTTCATACAAAGCACTTCACTAATCTCTTCCTTAGTTCTTTTTCCAGAGGTCTGCAGAAGATGGTCCTTTTTCTATTAAAAGCTTCCTTTGCCATTGGTGTTCTCGTTTTCACTTCCTGGCAGCTCATGTTACTGTTTATAGTACACCCCAAGTATTTGAAGCTGCCCACTTGCTCTACTGCCTCATTGAGAATTCGCAAGATTACCTTCTTTATTTTTCTTCCAATGACCATGCTCTTCGTCTTATTTGCATTAATCTTCATTCCATTCTGCTCACAGCTGTCATTTACCTTCAGTAGCATATCCCTTAGTATCAGCTCCTCTTCTGCTAAAAATGCTGTATCATCAGTAAATCTTACGCACTTTATTCATCTTCCTCCTACTATCACTCCTCCCAAGTTCTGAAAACAGTTCTTCACTAAATCCTCCAGTATATGTTGAACAGAGTAGGTGATAAAGAGCATCCTTGACGCACTCCTCTCCCTATTTCACTTCTTTCAATTACTATTTTAAGAAGTAAAAATAAAGAAACAGGGCGCTCACAGGTTGCAGAGAAAAGTACCGGGGCGGAGCTTCATCGTACCCTGACTCTACCCCTGCAGTTATTGTATAACGTTGTTACACTTGTATTGTGGTTGGTAAATCACGGAGTGGTTGAAACACAAATTAATCATGCACCAAGCACACCGAATTAAGGCATTTCAACACTCTTCTCGCCCACAATGCTTACACTGCTTGTTAGAACAAAATTCTGTGGGGATTTGAAACACCGTTCGTTGCTCTGGTAGCCTATGTGTTTTGTTCACCGGCAAAAAGTCCTGTAAATTGCTTTCCATAATCGGACACACGACCGACCTGTTTGTAGCATCGTCAAATCCGTCTCGAAAACTGTACCTGCAATGACGGAAGAGTTTTGCCGTTCCCTTGGGTCACACACGCCTCTTTCAACATAGTGCTTCTATATACATTGTGGCTTTTTGCTAAGTTCTATTCTCTGTTTTTAAGTTATATTATAGTTTTAACTTCTGTTTTTAACTTTATATGCCAAGTGTTCACTTATTATAACATGTTCTATTCAACCTACACGACCTGAAGATGCCAATCAAAATTGGCGAAAACGTTTGTTTTTAAATCTGTTTAAGTTTGTTATGACATGTTTTATTGTGTTTTTATGTTAAGTATTGACTGAATAGAACTCATTTATCAATTAACATTGAACTTAACGGAACCAATATGCCTTTGAAATTATTTATTGCGCTTACGTCCAAGTTAAGTCTGAAATATTTAGTTAATAAGTCTAACACAACGAAACAAGTGCCACTTCCATTTTCATAATTTTCCTCTTCCACACCATAGAAAACAATTTTATTTCTTCTGCTTTCAATTTCCCATCTTTTCACTATTGCTTTTAACACAACCTGCTCTTGAATAACCTCTTTTAACTTATTTTCCACTTCATTATACCTATTAACTAGTGTATCTAAGTCATTTGAAACTTTTTTTAGTAGAACACTTGCTTTCTGTCTCGTTTCTTTCATGTAGTTTATCCATCCTCTTTGAAACACTTCATCACTGTTGTCTCTTCCTTCCCTAGAGCCTGGCCCAGGGTTTAACTCCACTTTTCCAATGATTAATAGGATTGATAAAACAGACGCGGTCAGAAATATATTGTATCTATCTATCACTACAGCGTTTTCACATTTTGTATGCCTGTGGTAATGCCCTGCATTATAGCCTCTCATCCGCGCTCTGTAGGAAACTATGTCGTCACCCATAACTTCTTCACACACGCTAACCTACTTATAGACACTGTTCACCACTAGACCGCTCACTACGACTGCACTTTGTGAACTGGCATTCGAATATAAAACTATTTCTTTTTTTCAATGAGGTGTTTTTATGAGCATCCCTTGCCCATTTTATTAATACGGCAGTTGATTTGTTAATTCTTTTCAATGGAAAAGCCCGGTCAAAAATATATGTAACAATGTTTATAAATGTGTCTGCCTTTTTCTCAATGTCACTTTCGTTTAATACTTCATTCCAATTATCCTTAGATAATAAGAAGTTAAATCGTTCAATATTTTCAGCATTATAAATCTTTTCCATATGCAAATGTTTTCATTTAGATTATTTTTGTTTGTTTTGGTATAGTTACATGTAACAGGACTGCATTATGGTGAGATAATCCTAGATCTATGTTCTCTGTGTTAAATCGATTTATTACTAAATAAAAAGAAAGAAATGGCGAAAGAAGAGATGCAGCTCTTTGCTTGTTTCATTCTTGAACTGAAACAACCCAGAACTCACCACGTGGAGGTGGCTGCATGTCGAGTTCCGCCCTGCCCATCCCAACCTCCCTACCTTGTGGGCAAGTCCATTTCATTATTCATTCTTTGTTCTTTCAATTATGTTCATACTCTTCGACTTGAATCAGTATTTAGATTTCCACTTCATATCTTTTTTGTCTCAATTTATGAAAATCACATTATTAAGATATTCCAGTACAATATAATCAATTACTGTATATCAGTGCAACAAGATATATGAATAAATGCTCGATGTCATTCTTGTCGTCTGTCATTTTTTTCCCTTTTAGCTAAAGTGTAGGATAACTTTCGGTATGATGAATAATATTTTGTGACAAGAATTTAGTAACTTATATTTCTTGTTTCTCTATTTTATGGCTTTCTCTCTTTCTTCCATTTCTTCTCAATTTTTTTATATGTATTGAAGTTTCTCTCTTTCTGCTCTTGAAATACTGTAAATAAATAACATTTTAATGGGAAATTGTAAAGAAATATGGAAACAAACATGTCAGTATCCACTGTCAATATTTCTAGCAATTTTTTTTCCATTACAATAACGATTTATTCTCATAGGACGTCAAGTGTGTATCCGGGTAGGAGAGGATCAATGGCTGCCAGCAGGAAGACTCTCAAATTCCTTTGCCAACGATCCGCCTACTGGACTAGGATCTATACCTTTCCCATCGAAGGCAACTGCTGAAAGTAGGACGCCGTTAAACGTAAAGTAAAGTATTATTTCGAAATGGTGAATTTTCCACCACACCTGACGAGACGTTGAAGCACCTCCACATTTTCTGCGAATTTTTCAGCAAATTCTTTTCTCGGCATGTGTCTTAACTATCTGAATTGTGAAGACTTCCCAAAATATATGCTTCCCTTCATATGCTGAAGTTATTACATTTATATGATATATAATTTTATAGATTTCTTCCGTCTGCGTTAGAGGTGTACATTTTTACTATCTATTTTTGTTACATTTCAAACATGATATTTTCTTTCATTTAAAGTAAGCTTTACGTTATTTAATGTTCTCGGACATTGTCTTAATACACTTTATTGTCCTTTTTCACACCACTGTTGTTCTTATTACTGATCCAGGTCTTCGTACTGTACAAGATGGCCCTCATCATAATAATATCAGGAGTTATTTTCAGTCTGTTATATTGAGGCGATGAAGATGTCTTTCCACCCTGTTCTCACTATTCGAGGATATGAATAAGGCGACTGCGTCTCTTCTTGTTTTACGACTAACTTCCATCCAGAGTTCACTTGCCCTCTCTGTTAAGTTACATTTTAGTTGCACATCATTGCAGTGTAGTCCAACTTCGGTTTTGTTACACGTTTAATAAAGTATTGTGAATTTTTTGTTTCAGCACAAGAATCGCAATTTTCAATTGCAAACATAAAAATTCGAATGATTATTCAGTGATAGATGTTCTTTCTTAAATAACTGGAATGATGCAAATTTTCGAAAATTAATATTCTGATGTATATTTTGTATCTAAAATTTTTACATTGTTGTAATGTAAAAGATTATTGAATATTGTAGACGGTATAATAAAATTTATTGTTATTTAAAAAAATTACGATTTTATCCTTCATCATGGTGTTGCAATATCAAAGTTTAAAGTTTTCTTTGCGATGGTGTAAGCCAAGAAATTATGAACTATTTTCAACGTTGTATATATTGTGAAGTGTATGTCTTTGTAGGGTACAATTTTAATTCTGTTTCATACTTTAATTTCCGTTATTACATCCATATAATATTTCTTCAGTAAAATAAATGCTCTCGAATACGAGATTATTAAATTTGTATAATATGTAATGAGATTTCTTCAAATCATTGCTCAAAATTTAGAGAAACAAATGTTTTATGTTATAAAATTGTAGTGACAGATGTTCTACTATTCGGTGAAATAATTTAGAGAACCAAGTTGTAGAACATTATTTGAAGTTAGCTGTGCATTTTACTATGGATTATCCATGTGAAAAAGAAAGGATTAGATTATTTTCTTTATCGATAATACAGTCGCATCCAAAGAAACTACAGACTATACCGAATTCGACGATTTAATTTTAATTTAATAACATCTTATTATCAAGTACATATGGTAAAATTAAATAGTACATACTACAACTGATGTATTAAATTTGAATATATATACAGAATACAGAAATATAATTACAACAGTAGAAATAGAAATGTAGCTAATATAGATGTAAATGTAACGCATGCGTAATAGGTACCAACTACTTCTAATCTAACGATCTCTATCGGTCAAGATATTCCGAGAGTATTATACCAGGTGGCCCATCTGCGCCGTTTTAAAAACTGTTATTGAAAACCCATCAAACAGAAGAGCACGAAACGAGTTTTGCATTACAGGAGCAATGTCTTCATGAAATCAATGTGATGGCGATTGTCGCTGGTTTCTATCCATGGCTAAATATACTGAAAGGGATTTATAGCTTGTAATTATTGTGATTATTATTATTATTGTGATTATTATTATTATTATTATTATTATTATTATTATTATTATTATTATTATTATTATTATTATTATTATTATTATTATTAACATCACTTTCAAATCACTGCCAGTAAAGCCTACGAGCTACAGCTGCATTTTGCAGTGTTTCACCAAAGAGTAAAACAATGTCTGTGTACCAGGAATACTGCAGTTATCATTCATTAGTAGCAAAACAGGAACGAACTAAATGAAGCGGTTTCATAAGCCTGTTATTACTGTAGTTGTGCTTGATGTTTGAAACAGTGGACACTCGAGTCAAGCACTTGCATTTGTTTTGGGATCCGTTCTCTAAGCCTCTAGGCAACTATTTAGCGTTTAATACCCGAAGGGAAGTGTAGCTCAACAAAAGACGGCGCAGATGGATCACCTGGTAGCTATGCCACACTAGCGTTGAAATGAGCAATGCTGTACATACGAAATTAGCCAAAATTGAAGTCAAGTGGTCACTTAAACAAACTTACATTGCAAGACACTTCTTTCGACGTCGCAAAAAGTGTTAGAAGCTTAAGAATAACATGAAATGTCAGTGATGATTTTTACATGATGAATTAGTCTGAAGTGTCGATCGAAAGGTAGAAATGAAATAATCCACCATAACTATGAATTGTACAGTTGGCTGACAAATAAATATCACATCACATCGCATCACATCACCATGATAAATAAATAAATAAATAAATAAATAAAGAAGCGAACAAACAAACAAACACACAAAAAACCAAACAAACAAATTAATAAATAGATTAATATATAAATTAATTAATTTAATAATACATAAATTAATAAATTATTAAATTAATATAAATAAATAAATTAATGAATTACTTAATTAATCAGTATGTATATTAATAAATTAATAATTTAATAAATTAATTAATAAATTAAAAAAATAATCAAATAATAAATAAATAAATAAAAAATTAATTAATATAAATATATATATATTAGTAAATAAATAAATTAATAAAAAAGTAAATTAATAAATGAAATTATTAATTAAAAAATTTCGGAATGGATAATTAAATAAATAAATAATTTAATAAATTAATAAATTAATTATTAAGTAAATTAATAACTAAAAAAATATAAAGTAAATAAATAAATAAAATAAATAAATATATTCATTAATAAATTTATAAATTACTAAATAAATAAATAGATTAATAAAGTAATAAGTTAATAAATAAGTAAACAAATAAATTCATAAATAAATTAATAAATAGCTAAATAAATTAATATATATATAAATAAATCTAATAATATCAGTAAATAAATAAATAAATAAGCAAATTAAATAATTAATTAATTAATTAATAAACAAATAAATAAATCAACAAATATATATCTGTAAAGAAATATATTAATTAATTCATAAATCAATACATAAATAAATTAATAAATTATTCAATAAGTAAATAAATAATTCCGTAAGTAAATAAATAAATAAAAAATTAATTAAATAAGTAATTAATTAATAAAATATATAAATATATTGGTAAATCAATATGTAAATAAATAAGTAAATAAGTAAGTAAATAAATAAAGAAATAATTTAATAAATTCTTATAAATATTAATAAATATATATATATTAGTAAATAGATAAATAAATAAGTAAGTAAATAAATAAATAAGGATGTAAATAAATAAATTATAAAATATAAATAAATAAAAAAATAATTAGTAAATTAATTAACAAAACGTTAATAAATGAATAAATATATAAATAAATAAATAAGTAAATAAATAAATAAAAAAGTAAATAAATAAATGAAAGTATATAAATAAATACATATGTATATAAATAAATATATAAATAAGTGAATAAATAAATAAATAGTTTAATTAATTAATAGAGTAAAAAATTAATAAATGCATTAATACATTAATAAATAGATAAATAAGTAAATAAATCTATTAATAAATAAATAAATTAATGAATTAATTAATACATTAAGAAGTAAATAAAGAAAAAAGTAAATAAATAAATAAGAAATTAATAAGTATATAAATAAAATATAAATTAAGAAATAAATAAATAAATTAAGGAATAAATGAAGAAATCAATCATTAAATATACATAAATAAATAAGGAAATAAACAAATATTAAAAAATATATAAATATAAATATATGAATCAATAAATAAATTAATAAATTAATAAATAAATTAATAAATTAGTAAATAGATAGATAAATTTAAAAATACTTAAATTAGTAAATAAATTAATTAATAAATGAATAAGTGAATACATTAATAAATAAATAAGTAAATAAATAAATAAGTAAATAAATAAATAGATAAAGAAACAAATATCTAAATAAATAAATACATAAAAAATTAATTAATTAATTAATTCATAAATAAATTAATTCATAAATTAATAAGGATATAATTAAGTAAAAAGATAAAGAGATAAAAAATAAATAAATAAATAATTTAATAAATAAATAAATATATAAATTCATAAATATATAAAGTAGTAAATCAATAAATAAATAATTAAATAAATAAATAAGGTAGTAAATAAATTAATTAAAAAATAAATAAATTAATTAATTAATTAAATGTTAATAAATACATAAATAAATAAATAAATAAATAAGGAAATATATGAAAATAAATAAATATATCAAAATAAATAAAGAAATATATAAATAAATAAACAATTTAATTAAGTTATCAATTAACAAAATAAAAATTAATAAATACAATAATAAACTATTAAATAGTTAAGTAAATAAATTAATAAATTTTTAAATTAATTTATTGAGAAGTATATAAATAATCAAGTAAATAAATAAATGAATAAATGCACAAATAAATAAATAAAGAAATTAATAAAGAAATTAAAAAAAATAAGTAAATATAAATATATATATAAATATAAATATACAATTATATAAATTAATTAACTAATAAATTAGTTAATATATTGATAACTTAATAAATAGATAAATAAATAAATACAAAATTTGTAAATAAATTAATTAATAACTTAATAAATGAATAAATTAATAAATCAATATGTAAGTAAAATAAATAAATAAGGAAATAAATAAGAAAATAAAAAAAATAAATAATTAAATAAATAAATAAATATTAAATAAGTATATAAATATAAATATATAAACAAATAAATTAAGTAATTAATAATTTAATTAATAAATTAATTAATAACTTAATAAATACATCGGTAAATTTATAAATAAATAAATAAATAGGTAAATATATTAGTAAATAAATAAATGAATAAATTAACTAATAAATAAGTAAGTGAATAATGAAAAAGTTAATAAATAAAAATAAATAAATAAATAAACAAATAAATAAATAAATAAATATAACAATAAATAAACTAATCAATTGATTCATAAATAAATAAATTAATTAATAAATAAGGAAAAAATAAGGAAACAAATAAGTAAATAAATAAATAGACAAAAATAAATAAATAAATGAAATACATAAATAAGTAAATAAATTGTAAACAAATAGAAAATAATTTAATGAATAAGTATATAAATAAATACATATATATTTAAATTAGTAAATAAATAACTAAATAAATAAGGAAGTAATTAAATTATTTAAAAACGTAAATAAATAAATTGATTAACAATGTAATAAAAATTGATAAATAGATATATAAATGTGTAAATAAATAATAAATATATGAAAATAAATAAATATAAATGAATAAGTAAATAAATTCATTAATTAAGCAATAAATTAATAAAATAATAAATTAATAAATACATTAATAAATTAATGAATAGATAAGAATATAAATTAATTAATAAATAAATTAATTAATACATTAAGAAGTAAATACATAAATAATCAAATGAATAAATAAATGATAACAGTGAATAAATACATAAATAAATAACAAATAAATAAATTAAGACATTTGTAAATAAAATTAAAAAGTATAAACAAATATATATAATTAAATAAATAAATATAAAATAAATAAATAAATATATAATTATACAAAATAATTAAGTAATCAAACAAGTAAAAAAGTAGATCAAAAAGAAATAAAATACATAAGTAAATATGTATATATGAATAAATAAAGGAACAAATGTGTAAATAAATTATTATATAAATTAATAAATACTTAAATAAACACATAATAAAATAATTATGTAATTAATATATAACTAAATAAATAAATTAATTTGTAAATGAATAAAGAAGTAAATAAGTACATAAATAAGTATGTAAATAAATAAATAAGTAATAAGTAAATAAAGAAATCAAAAAAATTTAATTAATTAATTAATATTTATATAAATTAATAAATTATTGAATTAAGAAATAAATAAATAAATTCATAAATATATTAATAAATAAATACATAAGTAAAGCAATAAATAAATATAAAATAAATTAATTTATTAATTTATTGCTATAAATAAATAAATAAGTAAATAAATCAGTAAATAGAACAAGAAATCAATTAATAAATAATTAAATATATAAATATATATAAAAATATATAAATTAGTAAAAAAAATAAATAAGTTAGTAAATAAATAAATAAGAAAGTAAATAAATAAATTAAAAAACATAATAAATAAATATGTAAATTAAGAAAAAGTTAATAAATTATTAAATATATAAACAAATAAGAAAATAAATAATTAAGTAAATAAATAAATGAGTATATATATAAATGAATATATAAATAAGTAAATATATAAGTAAATAAATAAATAATTTAATTAATTCATTAAGTAATAAATTAATAAATGCATTAATACATGAATAAATAGATAAATAAGTAAATAAATCAATTAATCAAGATGAACTCATTTTGAAACACTACAAACAATTCAAAACATTCATACAATCAATAGACTTTAACACATTATAAACACGAATACAAATAAGTACAACACATTGTAAACATGAATCCAAACAAGCATACAATTATAAGATTTTAAATTGTGGATCTGTGATGTACAATTCAAATATGACTCCGTCTACTGCAATAGTGTATTGTTAAATGACTGTGAACATGTATGTAACGTAAAAATAGCATATAAATATATTAAAACACATGTACAACATTGTCTTGTAATGTATGTAAGCATAAGCCTTATATTTGGCTAGCTTATCATCCATTGTACAGAGTAGAAAATTTTATTTAAATTTGTGATTTGTAATGTATAATATTTTAATTGTGAATTTGTAAGGTGCAATTTAATTTGTGGATTTGTAATGTATAATATTTTAAATTGTGAATTTGTAAGGTACAATTTAAATTGTGGATTTGTAATGCATATTTTGAAATTTTGGATTTGTAATGAATAATATTTTAAATTGTGAATTTGTAAGGTACAATTTAAATTGTGGATTTGTAACGCATATTTTTAAATTTTGGATTTGTAATGTATATTTTAAATTATGAATTGTAGGGTACAATTTAAATTGTGGATTTGTAATGTATAATATTTAAATTGTGAAATTCTAAGGTACAATTTAAATTGTGGATTTGTAATACATATTTTTAAATTAGTTGATTTGTAATGTATAAATTAAATTGTGGATTTGTAATGCATATTTTAAATTTGTGGATTTGTAATGTATAACATTTTTAATTGTGAATTTGTAAGGTACAATTTAAATTGTGGATTTGTAATACATATGTTAATTTTTGGATTTGTAAGGTATAATTTAAATTTGACTCTATCTATTACAATAGTGTATTGCTAGATAACTATGAACTATTCTACGTATATCAAATTCGATTAATAATATAAACATAGTATGTAATATTGCAACACTGGTACAAAATTTTTCTTATAATGCATTTAGGCATAAGCTTTGTAAATGGCGAGCGGATTCATTCTATATTGTACATGGATAATTTAATTGTGGATTTGTAATGTGTATTTGTAATGTATTAATTAATTGCGGATTCGTAATGTACTTAAGCATAAAACTTATAATTGGCTAGATGATCATATATTGTGTAGAGAAGATAATTTTTATTTATTTTAATTTTTGTATTGTAATATCTATTTTAACCGACTCTGTATATTGCAATAATGTACTGCTATATGAGTATCAACTATGAACTATAAAATATGTAACATAAACATAGCATGTAGTATTGAAAATCTTGTATGGAATGGAACATGCTGTTTTACCACAATAAAGGGAAAAATAAATAAGTATATAAAGAAATGAAAATAAATAAATATACAGGTATATGATTATATAAATAAGTAAATAAATAAATAAATAATTTAATTAATTAATTAATAAAGTAACAAATTAATAAATGCATTAAAACATTAATAAATACATAGCTAAATAAGTAAATAAATCAATTAATAATATAGTAAGAAGTAAATAAATAAATAAATAGTAAATAAATAAATAAAAAATGAATAAGTACATAAATAAAAAATTAATTAATTAATTAAGAAATTAGTAAATAAATTAAGGAATAAATAAATATATAAATAAATCCATAAATATACATAAATAGGTAAATATTAACAAATATATAAATATACATATATAAATAAATAAATTAATTAATAATTTAATAAAAAATTAATAACATAATAAATATATAGATAAATAAATAAACAAATAAATAAATAAATTAGTAAATAAATTAATAAATGAATAAGTGAATACATTAATAAATAAATAAGTGAATAGATAAAAAATGAATAAATAAATAAATAAACATAATAAAATAAATAAATATATAACAATTAAATTAATTAATTCATTCATTAATAAATTAATTAATTAATTAATTAAGAAGGAAATAAGTAAATAAATAGATAAAAAATAAATAAATAAAATACATATATAAGTAAATAAATACAAAAATAAGTAGATAAATAAGAAATAATTTGACAAATAAATAAATAAATAAATATACTAATAAATACGTAAAGATATAAATTATTAAATAAATAAATGAATAACTAAATAAATAAATAAGGAAGTAAATAAGTTAATTAAATACATAAATAAAATAATTAATAAAAAGTTAATAAATACGTATATAAATTTATAAATTAATAAATAATTAAATATATGAAAATAAATAAATATATCAAAATCAATATATATATAAATAAATAATTTAATTAAGTAATAAATTAATAAAGTAATAAATCAATAAATACATTAATAAGTTAATAAATAGATAAATAAATAAATTAATAAATTAATTAATTAATCCATTAAGAAGTAAATAAATAATTAATCAAGTTAATAAATAAATGAGAAGATGTATAAATACATAAATAAATAAATAAATACATACATAAGTAAATAAATAAATTAACTAATAAACAAAGAAATTTAAAAAATAAATAAGTAAATATAAATATATTTATATACACAAAAATGAATAATTAAATAAATAAATATTAAATAAATATATATATAAACATATAATTATATAAATTAATTAATTAATCAATTAATAAATAAATTAATAACTAAATTGATAACTTAATAAATAGATAAATAAATACATAATTTAGTAAATAAATTAAGAAATTAAGAAGTGAATAAATTAAGAAATTAATAAGTAAGTAAATAAGTAGGTAGAAAATAAATAAATAAAATACCTGAGTAAATATATATAAATAAAGAAATCCATATGTAAAAAAATTAATAAATATATACTCAAATAAAATAATTAATTAATTAATTAATATGAAACTAAATAAATAAATAAATAAATTAGTAAAGAATTAAAGACATAAATAAATACATAATGAGTAAGTAAATAAATAAATAAGTAATAAGTAAAGAAAAAAAATGAAATAAATAAATAAATTAATTAATAATTATATAAATTAATAAATGTTTAAATTAAGAAATGAATAAAGACATAAGTAAAGAAATAAATAAAAAATTAGGTAATTAAGTAATTAATTAATTACTTATTTCTTAATACATTAAGAAATAAGTAATTAATTAATTACTTATTTCTTAATACATTAAGAAATAAATAATCAAGTAAATAAATAAATGAAAAAATGAATAAATAAATAAATAAATAAATAAATAAATAAATAAGAAATTAATCAATTAAGACATTATAAATAAATTTAAAAAATATGTAAATATTAATATATAGATGTATATAAACAAATAAGGAAATAAATAAATGAATATTAAATAAATATATATAATTATATAATTAATTAATTAATCAAATAATATATAAATTGATAACTAAATAAATAGATAAATAAATACATAAATGAGTAAATAAATTAATTAATAAATTAATAAGTGAATAAATTATTAAATATATAATTAAGTAAATATGTAGATAAAAGATAAATAAAATACAGAAATAAATATATATATGAATAAATAAAGAAATAAATATGTAAACAAATTATTATATAAATAAATACATACATAGTTAAATAAGTAAATCAATAAAAAAATAAATATAATAAGTAATTAAAAAATCAAATAAATAAAGGAATTAAAAATTATATAAATTAATAAATTATTAAATTAAGAAATAAAAAAAATAAATATAAAATAAATAAATATTTAAATCAAAAACTAAAAAAATATATATAAATATCTAAATAAATAAATAAATTAAGTAAATAAAAACATAAGAAAATAAATAAGTAAATAAATAAAAGTAAGTAAATAAATAAAGAACTAATTTAATAAAAAAATTTTATATATAAATATAAATACATTAATATACAAATTAGGAAATGGATAAATAAATAAATAAGTTAGTATATAAATAAATAAATAAATAAGTAATTTAGTATATAAATAAATAAGGAAGTACATAAATAAATTAAAATACATAAATATATAAATTAATTAATAAATAAATTAATAAAAGTTAATAAATAAAGTGATAATAATAAATAAATAAATATAAATATCACAGCATGTAATATTGCAAATTATTGTATGCAATAGAACATGCTGATTTAGCACAATAAAATAAAAAAAAATTAATAGATAATTAAATAAATAAATACATATGAGTAAATAAATAAATCAAAATGAACATATATAAATATATTAATAAGTACATATATATAAATAAATAATTAAATTAATTAATTAATTATTTAATTAATTAATAACTTAATAAAGTAATAAATTTTAAATAAATAAATAAATAAATAAATAAATAAATAAATAAATTCATTCATTCATTATGAAGTAAATAAATAGATTAATAAATAAGGAAGTAAATAAATTGCTTAATTAGTTAAGAAATTAATTAATTAATTACGAAATTAATAAATGAATTTAAGAATAAAGGAATAAATGTATATAAATCAATAAGTAAATAAATAATTAAATAAATATATCTATTGATATGTAAATATATAAATAAATTAATGAATAAATTATTAAATAAAGTGATAAATAAATTAATTAATGACTTCATAAATATAAATAAATAAATACATAAATAAATTAGTAAATAAATAAATTAATAAATTAACAACTGAATAAATAAATAAATAAGGAAGTGTTCAATAAATAAATAAATAAATCTAATTAATCAATTCATTAATCAAATAATGAGTAAATAATGAAATAATAAATTAATTAATAATATATAATTAAATTAATTCATAATTAACACATAAATAAATTAATAAATAAATACGTAAATAAATAATTAATTTAGTAATTATATAAAGATTAATTATTTAATAAAGACATAAATATTTAAATAAATAAATAAGTAAATAAATAAAAAAAGAAGTAAACAAATAAAGAATTAATTTAATAAATGAATATTTAAATAAACACATAAATATGTGATTTAGTATATAAATAAATAATAAATAAATAAGTAGGTAAATAAATAATGAAGTAAATAAATAAATTAAGAACCTAAGTAAATAAATAAGTATATAAATAAATAATTAATTAAATATATATATATGTGTAAATATATAAAAAATAATTTAATTAATTCATTAAGAAATTAATAAAGTAATAAACTAATAAATACATTAATAAATTAATACATAGATAATTTAATTAATTAATTAATTGATATATTAAGAATTAAATAATTAAATAAGGAAGTAAATAAATAATGTAAAAATGAATAAATACATAAATTAATAAATTTATTAATTAATTACGTAATTAATAATTAAATTAAAGAATTAATAAATTAATACATATAAATAAAGAAGTAAATAAATAATTATTAAATAAATATATAAATTAAATAAATAAATGAAAGAATTAATTAATAACTTAATAAATAGATAGATAAATAAATTAGTATATAAATTATTTAATAAATTATTAAGTGAATAAATAAATAAATAAGTAAGTAAATAAATAATTAAGTAAGTAAATAAATAAATAACAAAATGAATAAATAAATAAGTAAACAAATATGTAAATAAATAAATAAATAAATTAATCAATTCATTCAGTCACACATAAATAAATAAATGAATAACTTAATAAAGAAAGAAATAAATAAGTCAGTAAATAAATAGTTAAAAAATTAATCAATTAATTAAATACTTGAAGAAATATATATATATATATATATATATGTAAATAAATAATTAAATAAATATATACATAAATGAATAAATAAATAAATAAAGAATTAAATAAATTAAGTAATTAATTAGTAAAAAAATAAATACATAAATAAGTAAATAAATAATTTAATTAATTAATTAAGAAGTATATAAATTAATAAATTATTAAATTAAGAAATTAATTAATTAATACATTAATAAATAAATAAGGCAATAAATATAAAATAAATATGGATATGGACGCAGTAGAAGTGCCTGACTGAAATAGATACACATATTAACCGATGCGTGTAAGTACTTATTAATTAACCTGTGCATTGTGATATTGTAATATCTGGAGCATTGTGAGATAATAGTTCAATTGAGGAGAGTCTCCCACTATAATAAATAGCCTCACACAATTTCGAAGTGACCAATGGAGGTTAAGTAGATAGGATTCGCTTGGAGTGTTATTTGTGCCCATAGTCCGGCTCTGTATATTGCAATAGTGTACTGCTATATAAATATCAACTTCGAACTATCAAATATGTAACATAAGCATAGCATGAGTATTGCAAAGCTTGTATGCAATGGAACATGCTGTTTTAGCACAATAAAGGAAAAAAAATGAATAACTGAATAAAGAAATAAATACCCATATATATAAATGAATAAGTAAATAAATAAATAAATGAAAACTAAGTAAATAAAGCATTAATTTAATAAATAAATAAACATATAAATAAATAAGTATATAAATTAGTAAATAAACAAATAAATAAGTTAGTAGATAAATAAATAAGTAAATAAATTAATTAAAAAATAAATTAATTAATTAATTAAAGTTAATAAATAAATTGATAATAGTAAGCAAATAATTGATAATAATAAATAAATAAATAAAAATATCATAGCATGTAGTATTGCAAGTTATTGTATGCAATAGAACATGCTGTTTTAGCACAATAAATAAAAAAAATAAATAAATAATTAAATAAATAAATACATAAATGAGTAAATAAATAAATCAAAATAAATATATATGTATATAAATATGTAAATAAGTATATATATAAATAAATAACTAAATTAATTATTTAATTATGTAATTAATTAATAACTTAATAAAGTAATAAATTTTAAATAAATAAATAAATAACTAAATTAATTATTTAATTATGTAATTAATTAACAACTTAATAAAGTAATAAATTTTAAATAAATAAATAAATAAATAAATTCATTCATTAAGAAGTAAATAAATAGATAAATAAATAAGGAAGTAAATAAATTCATTAATTAATTAAAAAAATTAATTAATTACGAAATTATTAAGTAAATTAAAGATTAAATAAATAAATGTATACAAATAAATAAGTAAATAAATAAATATTAAATAAATATATCTATTAATATGTAAATATAAAAATAAATTAATGAATAAATTAATAAATAAAGTGATAAAAAAAATTAATTAATGACTTCATAAATATATATAAATAAATAAGTAAACAAATAAATTAATAAATTAACAAGTGAATAAATAAATAAATAAATAAGGAAGTAAGTGTATAATAAATAAATAAATCTAATTAATCAATTCATTAATCAATTAATGAGTAAATAAATAAATAATAAATATATAAATTAATTAATTAATAATAAATAATGAAATTATTCATAAATAACACATAAATAAATTAATAAACTACGTAAATAAACTATTAATTTAGTAAATAAATAAAGATTAGTTAATTATTTAATAAACAAATAAATATTAAAATAAATAAATATGTAAATAAATAAAAAAAGAAATAAACAAATAAGGAATTAATTTAATAAATGAATATATAAATAAACACATAAGTATGTGATTTAGTATATAAATAAATAATAACTAAATAAGTTGGTAAATAAATAAATAACGAAGTAAATAAATAAATTAAGAACCTAAATAAATAAATAAGTATATAAATAAGTAATTAATTTAATATATATATGTAAATATGTAAATAAATAAATAGTTTAATTAATTCATTAAGAAATTAATAAAGTAATAAACTAATAAATACATTAAGAAATTAATAAATAGATAATTAAATTACTTAATTAATTGCTATATTAAAAATTAAATAAATAAATAAGGAAGTAAGTAAATAAAGTATAAATGAATACGTAAATAAATAAATTTATTAATTAATTACGAAATCAATAATTAAATTAAAGAAGTAATAAATTAATAAACATAAATAAATAAGTAAACAAATACGTATTAAATAAATATATAAATTGAATAAATAAATGAATGAATTAATTAATAATTTAATAAATAGATAGATAAATAAATTAGTATACAAATTATTTAATAAAATATTAAGTGAATAAATAAATACATAAATAAATAAGGAAATAAATAATTAAGTAAATAAATAAATAACAAAATGAATAATAATAAATGAAGAAATATGTAAATAAATAAATTAAATAATTAATCAATTCATTCATTCATTCATAAATAAATAAATGAATAACTTAATAAAGAAGGAAATAAATAAGTCAGTAAATAAATAGTTCAAAAATTAATCAATTAATTAAATACATGAAGAAATATATATATATATATATATATATATATGTAAATAAATAATGAAATAAATATATACATAAATGAATAAATAAATAAAGAATTAAATAAATTAAGTAATTAATTAGTAAATAAATAAATACATAAAGAAGTAAATAAATAAATAATTTAATGAATGAATTAATTAAGAAGTATATAAATTAATAAATTATTAAATTAAGAAATAAGTAATTAAATTAATTAATATATTAATAAATAAATAATGCAATAAATATAAAATAAATATGGATGTGCAAGATGGCGGACGAGGCTAACACGCTTCTCGAAAGTGCACTAATACACCTAGAGAATATCGCTGATGAAGGCGGATATATGAAGAAATGATCAAAGGAAGCCATGCACAAAGATGTGACATTAGAAACAGTTTTAATGAATTACAATTCGCCCTAGATGATAGAACTAAGGCTCAGAAGAGGCCTCACAATGAGGTTGGAATAGATAAAGCAACAAATACGGAGGGAGACGAGAATCGACCTAAGGGACAAATAGCGACATCTGCCGGCCCCTGCGCAGGAAGCTGCCAGCGGAAACCAGTCACTACCGACGCCTACCGGACAGCAACGTAATCACGTCAGCCAGGAGACTGGGGATGAAAAGGACTTCCCCCACCAGACGACACCTATAGAACAGACCCACATAGCATACTCGGTCACCGAAATGGAACACAAATCACTAAAAACGTAACACAGATGCTAAAAAACATGATGGATAGCTTCACGAGTAATATCTGAAACGTGATAAGAGAAGAAGTTACAAACAAAACAAACCTAAAACTGACGGCTGATAAAAAAAATCGTTCAGATGCAAACACCTCAAGAGCAACCACAGAGAGACAAAGAACTATGGACAACTGTAGTCACCTCTCCGTAATAGCCACATACACAGACCCACTAACCCCAATAGAAGACATAATAGAAACCATCATGACACCCAAAACTTCAATACACATACGGCTACATACGGCAAAATGCAGTAGAAGCCCAGAAGACCTCAGATACTACAGCCAAAACAGGAAAGAATACAAAGACCTCCTGAAGGCCAAACGCAAGTACATGGAACAGGAAGAAACTAAGATGGTGGAGGAAGCCAAAAAGGACCCGTACATAGCATTGAGGCCGCGAAGAGCTCAGAGCAGCGGAAAAATGGACATAAGAATCTGGGAAGAACACTTTAGCAGCATTCTCAACATAGAAAAAACCACCTCAGCATATGAACCGATCACTGCGGGGATACACCTAGCGGAACGAACCCCTTCACGATGGAAGAGGTGCACGAGACAATAATGTCTCTGAAAAAGAAAAAGACTCCAGACCCAGATCGGATATGTAACGAGCATATCAAAGACTCAAACCTAATACCACAAGCAATCACAGATATGTTAAATCTATGCCTAAAAAAGGGCAACATACCAGATATATGGAGGCTCTCGACAATAAAAATGTTATTCAAAGGGAGTGGCGACCAAATGGACCCGAATTCCTACAGAGGCATCGCCCTGGAGTAAAGCATACTGAAAGTACTCACAAGCATAATCACAAAACGCATCTCCAAGGAAGTAGAACACAAGATACCGGAAGAGCAATTCGGATTCCGAAAAGGCCGGAGCACACTACATGCCATCAAGAACCTGCTAGATGATATAGAGGACGCACTAAGACACCCCTGAAGAAAATTCCACGCAGTCTTCGTAGATTATACGAAGGCCTTTGATGAATTAAACAGACGCCTTCTAGTATCGAAGCTGGAACAAATAAAAGGAAAAGATAAACTCACAGTGCTGATCCATAATATGCTGATAGCCAACGTCATCCAGATCACAGACGACGTAACCACATCGAAAACAATAAGGCAAACCAACGGCGTATTGCAGGGGGACCCATTAAGCCCCCTACTCTTTAACATCGCCACATACGATGTTGTTCAGATGATTGAACAAGAGACGGAGGAAGTCAAAATCTACATATACGCAGATGACATGGTCATCGGATCGAACTCCACACACACCCTGCAAAGAGCAACCAACCAACTTGAGAAGTGGGCATGGGAAAACAAAATGGAAATTAACATGGAGAAAACGGTACAGATGACATTCCGCAACGGAGGCCGAGAAGCTAAGGAGGACAGAATCTACATAGGATCAGAACCTCTCAGGACAGTTAACAGCTTCAAATACCTGGGTCTAACTCTGCAAACCACCGCCAGGTCATTTAGAATACACATAAAATCCCGAGCAGCAGCAGCCACAAAAGCCATGTTCGACATCCAGGCGATATCCAGAATATCACTCAAAACCGCCATGGCCTTGTTCAACGCAAAAATAGTTCCCATCGCAACCTACGGAATAGACCTCATCTGGGAAAAGCTGAGCCTAAAAGACTTAATGACTCTGGAAGCAGTGAAGTCACGATTTCTGAAAGCCACCTTGGGTATCTCCAAATACACAAAGTCGAGGCTAGCATACGAACTCGCCAGGGAACCCTTCTTCATAGAAGACCTACGTATGAGGCTCCCATCTACCGACAACTCAAAGAAACTTCTACACGAAAGGGAGAAAAAGAGAAGGGACATATGGTTGGATTTTTATACAACAGAAGCCATGACAAACAAATCCTGGACGGAAGCAAATCAAGATCTCCGACACCTAGTGAACTCAACAGCGGTGCATGGATACCACCACAAAATATGCAAGACTAAGTGCTTCCACGAACCTGGGAACAACGAATAAATTAATTAATAAACTAATATGCTAGTAAACTAATTATCAAACAAACAATGAAACAAACAAACAAACAAATCAATAAATAAAGAAATCAATCAATAAATACAATTATCATATTGTACTGTACCTTACCCTAACCTACCATACCATACCATACCATACCATACCATACCATGCCATGCCATATCGTATCATCATATAATACCATATCATACCATACCATACTATACCTTACCATACCATACTATACCATACCATACCATACCATACCATATCATATTATAGAAACATTGGAGTATTGAATACTGAACACTGAATGAATGCAAGAGTAAAATTCTGAGAAAAGGTCAGTAAAAAGTAGAGCAAATAATGTAATATTGCAATGTAAGTGAAAAAGTGGAATATAGATAATTACCGTCAACCGGGTATACTTTACACAAGGGGGTAACTTTACACATTTCTAGAAAAAATGTTTAGATGGCAGCAAATTACAGACAATGTGTAGCAACTCCGTGGAACTGATTCTGTGTGACAACAGCACATGTGTGTAGTAGTCTGAAGTGTGTGCCATTATTAAAGCTGTTATACACCATTGTTGCTGGTGAATTTCACGAGGCAAGTATTTTTACTCTTTTTTTATGTGTAAAAACTTTGTGTTGCACTGAACAGTTCAGTTCACACATTCAATGTTGACTAGTATTGTATGAAATTATGAAGCTTTCGGACTGCCTGACCAGTTTTTCGTTACATGTGCTATCCTGCGAGAGGGAAAACAAGAATGATGATAACCTAATGTACCTCTAAACGGGGTAACTTTACACAGATGTGAAGTGTTTATGGACACTTATTAAAAATAAAAATTCTTTTTAATATGATATATAATGTCACTATTAATGGTAGTAGGATCGATTCCCGTCAATGACAGGGGAAAATAAATGACTTTCAAAACAGACAAGGAGGTTGTTACTTGTAGATTATTATTATCATTACTATTATCATTATTATTATTTTACATAATCCGTGGCACGTCAGCTCTGAAGGATCAATGCCAGTTGGATCGGTTACTGCATCTAGTAGGTAGCAGTATAGTCATGTGGTTAGCATGACGCTATCCCTCAACCGTTGGACCGTCACCAGGTTCTGAAAGGCTTCCTACAGCACCTTCCCAGGAAAATCACAATGTAGCAGCGCATTCATGAACAGCATATAACCATTTATTGTACTGTTATTACATTTCTTTACTTTTATATAAAATATTTCATTTTCAGGAATTTACCTATACATTTTGTTCCCACTGTGCTAACTGTAGTGGGCTAATAAATTGCGAAACACGTCATGTTCAGAAATGTTTTACGTTTCCAATCCCAGTACTTAAAACAGTGCAATGATGGACCATATAGGACAGAATACTCGATTATAAGGCAAAGTAAATATGTGTGTAAAGTAACCCTGTAAACGGGGCATCTTTACACACGTGATTATTTATTTACAAGTGTGTCATAATGCATATGTACAACCACTAGATTTTCAAATTTACTCAAATTAACCAGGAACATTCACATAAAAATTAATTTGTGTATCTAACTTTATAATCTTCAATTATTTTAACGAATAAGCAAAAAAAGTGTGTAAAGTAACCCCAGTTGACGGTAGTGAATATTAGTCAGAGATATAAAAGCTTGAATATAGACAAAAAATTAGGGACAATAGTAATCAAATGTAGCAATAAATAGTAGAGGAGGATTAGTTAGATTGTAGCCGAGAATGTTTTAAACAAGAGCAATGTATACAAGTATTGCTGCAGTAGAGGGAAGATAGAGGAGTACTGCCACTACCATCACTGCTGCTGCTACTGTAAATTCTTGTTGCTTTCTATTACTTTTTACAATGAAACGACTTAGGAGCAATAATCAGATAGCTGACCCTCTTCAATTTTCGAAAATAAATATAAAATAATTGTTATTAAAATAATACATTTTCCTATACTCATATTAACGTTTAAGTGCGCTTTGATATCCGAAAAGTTTGCACAACCAACTGTGTGTTTAATAATATATATATTTTTAATTTCTACTTTTGAGTAGTGACTCTCATCTCCCCCCCCCCGGAACGAAATCACAGCCCTATCGTCACAGAATCAGTTATACTGGCCTGAATATTTAATAATTTAATTCACTAAATGGAACGGCATTTCTTTATGACCTACACATAAACCGATACACACCCTTCCCCATCCCTACACAAGGCATACACAGACACACAATCTGTCAGTGACCTGCTTATACTATTTAAGATACATGTAA
Source organism: Periplaneta americana (assembly GCF_040183065.1). Taxonomy (NCBI): domain Eukaryota; kingdom Metazoa; phylum Arthropoda; class Insecta; order Blattodea; family Blattidae; genus Periplaneta; species Periplaneta americana. Next base: position 698,738 of record NW_027185502.1, on the reverse strand, counting down.
ACCTCATTCTTAAGGGTATGGATTGTATAATTTGAACTTTTTCCTATTTGATGGTCATTTTTAATTTTTTGTTTGGACTCTCACTTTGAGGAAAAAACAGAGATTGAAGCTGTTTGAGAATACTGTTCTTAGCAAAATGTTTGGGGATAAGAGGGATGAAGTTACAGGACAATGGAGAAAGTTAAACAACACAGAACTGCACGCATTGTATTCTTCACCTGACATAATTAGGAACATTAAATCCAGACGTTTTGGATAGGCAGGGCAAGTAGCACATATGGGCGAATCCAGAAATGCATACAGTGTTAGTTGGGAGACGGGAGGAAAAAAGACATTTGACGAGGACGAGACGTAGATGGGAGATTAATATTAAAATGGATTTAAGGGAGGTGGGACATGATTATAGAGACTGGAGTAATCTTGTACAGGATAGGGACTGATGGGGTGCTTATGTGAGGGCGGCAATGAACCTGCTGGTTCCTTAAAAGCCATTTGTAAGTATGTAAGTAAGAAATATCGTTGCTGCAACAATTTAAATTTAAGATTAGTAAAAGAAATGGGTCAGAAATCTTGGAAAAAAGTATCAGGGCACTTCAGTTCACCACAGAAATTCGAGAGTTTGAGGGAGCTATGACTTATCAAACAGTTGTTTGTTCTGTTGTTTATTAGGCCTACAAGAAATCTATAGGTATCAGCGATTTATTTTGTTTTATTTTTTAGTAGTTTATTTTACGACGCTGTATCAACATCTTAGGTTACTTAGCGTCTGAATGAGATGAAGGTCATAATGTCGGTGAAATGAGTTCGGGGTCCAGCACCGATAATTACTCAGCATTTCCTCATATTGGGTTGAGGGAAAACCCCGGAAAAACCTCAACCACGTAACTTGTCCCGACCGGGATTCGAACCCAGGCCACCTGATTTCGCGGTAGATACTTCATTTTTTGTATTATAATTGACGATAACTGTTTCAATATTTTCTGTGATTATTCGGATGTGCATTATGAATTTTGTGTGTAATTCAAGATTTTTGTGATGTCTTCTGATACGTCCCTAGTTACGGATAAACAACAGTACTCAGAAAATGATATTGACATCGTTGAATCAGTATTTGTAATGATTAATTTAAGGGGAGGAGATCGTATGTTTTGTAAAAATGAATAAATAAAAAAAAATCTTTAAAATACTCTGTTATATGTGTGGAATACATTGCATAAATTTTGTGGGTATTTTTGCCCTTATTGGATGTTGAGATGCCATTTTTAAACTTCCTGCACTCTGGATTTTTAAATCACATGCCCCCTTTGATTGTTGTTTCCGCCAACTTCATTTTTTTTGCTACATTGCCAGACAAAAATGGATATAATTTCTAAACTATTAAAGATACGTGCATAAAATAGAACACATATCCCTAGACTATTAGGAAACTTTTTTCTGTAACACAATTTTGGTAATTGTTTTCATTTCAAAAATATGTCTGTCTGTTTGCAAAAAGGGAAATCAAAAAAGGGTTATTCAATTTTAATTGTTTATTTTACAAATGTAAAGACTAATATCAACATTCTGTGACAGACAGTTTGTACAGCATGCTTTTACAAGTGAAATGGAAAAAAAACTGTTGAATTTATCTTTAAAAATGGCTTAGATATATCGGTTTTAGTAAAATCCTACATTGAGTACATTTTTTTTTCCAATCTGAGTCCCAAAATATATATATATTTTTTTCAAAATATTTATATTTGGTTGAGTTCCTATAGCCATGAGCTCTCTACATACAAAAAACAATATTTTACACCAAATAGAGAAAATGTTTTAACAAATACCGTCTCTCCCCTTAATAACTGTGACTCTCATTCTCAGACTGCGTGCATTCACTGTGGAAAATTATTCAAATTCGCTAAAGGTGTTAATATTCATGTCACAAAAGTGCATCCAGAGCTACATCGTACATGGTTAGTGAACAGACAGATAAATGACCCATCTAATAATTCTGTTATTTCTAAATCACAAGTGACTTTATTGTTACCCCTTGAACAGGAAGCCAGTAATGGAGTTAAGTCTAACAATAATAGTCAACAACAAAATTCAGAATATAAGCAAATGGTAATGTAGAGAAGTAAATTAAATAATGATATCGATGATAATACGTTTTTCTCATTAGTAGACGAGTTTGTAGCTCTTCTTAGCTAAAGTCATTGACAGACTTTTTTCAGATAAGTTACTAATAAATTAATTGTATTGGGTTACTGTTCAGTCTAAACTTACACTATCCAATATCCACCTACAACTATCATTGTATTTTAATTATTTCACCTGGCATATAAGACATATATAATGTGCATAATATTGTATATTTCTGGTTCTTCCATATTGAACAATAATATGCAAATGCCTCATAAATTACATATGCATTCTGACATGCTCCTAAGCAAATCACCGGTATTTCTAGTCTTCACCACAATGTTGTAATTCATGCATATTATATGTTGTTAACCAGATGCTTTATAATGTATTTCTGTTATGATCATGAAACCTGGTGATGCTGTAAGGCGAAAGCGCTCGTCATATAATAAAATAAAATATATTTACATACAATGATATAATTCATTGTGTAAAAGTGATAAGTTTTAACTGAACAGTAACCCAATATAATCAAATTAAAGCCATTGATTTTCTGCCTGCATCTAAACATCCAGTGAAAAAATTTGAGGCACGTCAAAGGAAACTTAACGTTACTACAGAGAGATCATATGCACATAATTCAAATCCTGGTTAAATCCAATGATAGGTTGCCAAGTGTCATGGCGGACGAGCGCAAGGCTACTACGTCATTCAAAATTATGCACGTATGCATTGCAGCCAACACTACACTATTTAGCGATGAGAGAAAGCCTGCAATCATGTATTTGAAAAGCCAATAAGTTGTGACTATGAAATCGTGGACGTAGTTTATAGACACAACACCAGAGTCGCATTGATACGATGCATCCAGCACAGTAAACCCGTGCGGTACAGCAAGTGTTGATCCAACACATTAATACCCGGGATCGATTCCAGTATAGAAGTAATTCTTTGGGAAATGTATGAGAGAATTGCAAATTATCGTAAAATTAGGAACTTATACATCCAATGACAGGACAGGGAAAGGACTGACAAGACGGAGACTGGACTGAGAGCACATAGAGCGCACTGGGAAGATATAGAGTAGACTGAGAGGAGATAGAGTGGACTGAAAGGACATAGATTGGGCTGAAAACATATAGAGTGCACAGAGAACACATAGAGTGTAATGAGAAGATATAGAGTAGACTGAGAGGAGATAGAGTAGAGTGAAAGTACATAGATTGGACTGAAAACATATAGAGTGCATTGAGAGTACATGGAGTGTAATGAGAAGATATAGAGTAGACTGAGAGGAGAGAGAGTGGACTGAAAGGACATAGATTGGACTGAAAACATATAGAGTGCACCGAGAGAACACAGAGTGTACCGAGAGGACATAGAGTGAACTGAGAAGATATAGAGTAGACTGAGAGGAGATAGAGTTGACTGAGAGGACATAGAGTGGACTGAGTAGACATAGAGTGAACTGAGAGGACAAAGAGTGGACTAAGAGGACATAGAGTGGACTGACAGGACATAGAGTGGACTGAGAAGATATAGAGTAGAGTGAGAGGACAAAGAGTGGACTGAGAGAACATAGAGTGGACTGAGCGGACAGAGTGGACTGAGAAGATATAGAGTAGACTGAGAGGACATAGAGAGGTCTGAGAGTACATAGAGTGGACAGGGAGTACATAGAGTGGACTGAGAATATATAGAGTAGACTGAGAGGAGATACAGTGGACTGAGAGGACATAGAGTGGACAGAGTGGACACAGAGTGTTCTGAGAGGATATAGAGTGGACTGAGAAGGTATATAGAGTGGACTGAAAGAACATAGAGTGGTTAGAGAGGACATAGAGTGGACTGAGAATATATAGAGTGGATTGACAGGAAATAGAGTGGACTGAGAGTACATAGAGTGGACTGAACAGAAGTAGAGTGGACTGAGAGGACATAGAGTGGCCTGAGAAATATAGAGTGGACTGAGAGGACATAGAGTGGCCTGAGAAATATAGAGTGGACTGAGAGGACATGGAGTGGACTGAAAGGACATAGAGTGGACTGAGAGATATAGAGTGGACTGAGAGGACATAGAGTGGACTGAGAAGATAGAGAGTGGACTGAGAGAAAATAGTGGGGACTGACAGGATGTAGAGTGGACTGAGAGGACATAGGGTGGGATGAGAAGACAGAAAGTGGACTGACAGGACACAGAGTGTACTGAGAGGACATAGACTGCACTGAGAAGAAATAGAGTGGACTGAGAGGACAGAAAGTGGACTGAGAGGACACACTGTACTGAGAGGACGTAGAATGGACTGAAAGGAGATAGAGTGGACTGAGAGGACAGAAAGGGGACTGAGAGGACACAGAGTGTACTGAGAGGACTTAGGGTGGACTGAGAGAACATAGAGTGGACTGAGAGGACAGAAAGTGGACTGAGAGGACACAGAGAGTACTGAGAGGACATAGAGTGAACTGAGAGCACAGAGAGGAGATAGAGTGGACTGAGAGGACAGAAAGTGGACTGAGAGGAAACAGAGTGAACTGAGAGGACATATAGTGGACTGAGTGGACATAGAGTGGACTGAGAGAATAGAAAGTGGACTGAGAGTACATACAGTGGCCTGAGAGGACAAAAAGTGGACTGAGAGGACACAGAGTGTACTGTGAGGAGATAGAGTGGACCGAGAAAACTGAAAATGGACTGAAAGGACACAAAGTGAACTGAGAGGACATAGAGTGGACTGAGAGTTCACAGATTGGACTGAAAGAGTAGAAAGTGTACTGAGAGGACATACAGTGGACAGAGAGGACAAAAAGTGGACTGAGAGGACACAGTGTACTGAGAGGACATAGAGTGGACTGAGAGGACATAAAGTGGACTGAGAAGATATAGTGTGGATTGAGAGAACATAGAATTGACTGAGAGAATAAAAATTGGACTGACAGGACATACTGAGGACGCAGAGAACAGAAAGTGGTCTGAGAGGACACAGAGAGTACTGAGAGGACATAGAGTGGACTGAGAAGATATAGAGTGGACTGAGAGGACATAAAGTGGACTGAGAAGATATAGAGTGGACTGAGAGAAGTTAGAGTGAACTGAGAGGATGTAGAGTGGACTGAAAGGACATAGAGTGGACTGAGAGGACAGAAGGTGCCTGAGAGAATACAGGGTGTACCGAGAGGACATTGAGTGGACTGAGAGGAGAGAAAGTGGACTGAGAGGACGTAGGATGAACTGAGAGGAGATTGAGTGGACTGAGAGAAAATAGTGTGGACTGAGAGGACAAAAAGTGGACTGAGAGGACACAGAGAGAACTGAGAGGACATGCACTGGACTCAGAAGATATAGAGTGGACTGAGAGGACATGGAGTAGACTGAGAAAATATAGAGTGGACTGAGAGAATGTAGAGTGGACTGAGAGCACATATAGTGGACTGAGACGAGATAGAGTGGACAAAGAGGACAGAATGTGGACTGAGAGGACTTCAGAGAATACTGAGAGGACATAGAGTGGACTGAGCAAATATTGTGTGGACTGAGAGGACATAAAGTGGACTGAGAAGATATAGAGTGGATTGAGTGAACATAGAGTGGACTGAGAGGATGTAGAGTGGACTGAGAGGACATAGAATGGTCTGATTGGACAGGAGGTGGACTGAGAGGATACAGAATGTACAGAGAGGACATTTAGATGACTGAGAGCCGAGTGACTGGAATGAGAGGACAGAAAGAGGACTGAGGGGACACAGATTGTACTGAGAGGAAGTAGAATGGACTGAGAGGTGATAGAGTGGACTGAGAGGAAAGAATGTGGACTAAGAGACACAGAGTGTACCGAAAGGACATAGAGTGGACTGGGAGAACATAGAGTGGACTGAGAGGACAGAAAGTTGACCGAGAGGACACAGACACTACTGAGAGGACATAGAGAGGAATGAGAAGATATAGAGTGAACTATGAGGATATAAAGTGGACTGAGAAGATTTAGAGTGGACCTAGAGAACATAGAGTGGACTGAGAGGATGTAGAGTGGACTGAGAGTCCAGAAGGTGGACTGAGAGGCTACAGAGTGCACTGTGAGGACATAGAGTGGACCGAGAGGACACAGAGTGTACTGTCAAGACGTAGAATGGACTGAGAGGAGAGAGAGTAGACTGAGAGGACAGAAAGTGGACTGAGAGGACAAAGAGTGGACTGAGAGGTCATAGAGTGGACTGAGAGGAGATAGAGTGGACTGAAAGGACAGAAAGTGTACTTAGAGGGCTCAGAGTGTACTGAGAGGAGATACAGAGGACCGAGACGAGATAGAGTGGACTGAGAGGACAGAACGTGGGTTGAGATGACACAGAGTGTACGGAGAGGACACAGAGTGGACTGAGAGGAGATAGAGTGGACTGAGAGGAGAGAAAGTGGACCGAGGACACAGAGTGTACTGAGACGACATAGAGTGGAGTGAGAGGTCTCAGAGTGGACTGAGAGAATAGAAAGTGGACTGAGAGGACAAAAAGTGGTCTGAGAGGACACAGTGTACTGAGAGTACATAGATTGGACTGAGAAGATATAGAGTCGACTGAGAGGACATAAAGTGGACTGAGAAAATATAGAGAGGACTGAGAGAAGATAGAGTTGACTGAGAGAATAGAAATTGGACTGAGAGGACATAGAGTGGACTCAGAGGACAGAAAGTGGACCGAGAGGACACAGAGAGTACTGAGAGGACATAGAGTGGACTGAGAAGATATACAATGGACAGAGAGGACAAAGTGGACTGAGGGGATATAGAGTGAACTGAGAGAACTTAGAGTGGACTGACAGGATGTAGAGTGGACTGAGAGGACATAGAGTGGGCTGGGAGGAGAGAAGGTGGACTGAGAAGTTACGGAATGTACTGAGAGAACATTGAGTGGACTGAGAGGAGATAGAGTGAACTGAGAGGACAGAATGTGGACTGAGGGGACACAGAATGTACTCAGAGGTCGTAGAATGGACAGAGTGGAGATAGAGTGGACTGAGAGGACAGAATGTGGACGGAGAGGACACAGAGTGTACTGAGAGGACATAGAGATGACTGAGAGAACATAAAGTGTACTGAGAGGACAGAAAGTGGACTGAGAGGACACAGAGTGTACTGAGAGGACATAGAGTGGACTGAGAGTTCACAGAGTGGACTGAGAGAGTACAAAGAGGACTGAGAGAACATACAGTGGACAGAGAGGAAAAAAGTGGACTTAGAGAACACAGAGTGTACTGAGAACACATTGTGTGGATTGAGAAGATATAGAGTGGACTGAGAGGACATAAATTGGACTGAGATTATGTAGAGTTAACAGAGAGAACATAGTGTTGACTGAGAGAATTGAAATTGGACAGTGTACCAAGACGACAGAAAGTGGACTGAGAGGACACAGAGGGTACTGTGATGACATAGAGTGGACTGAGAAGATATAGAGTGGAATGACAGTACACAGAGTGGACTGAGAGAATGTAGAGTGGACTGAATGGACATAGAGTGGATTGAGAGGACAAAGAGTGTACTGAGAGGACATAGAGTAGACTGAGAGAACATAGACTGGACTGAGAGGACAGAAAGTGGACTGAGAGGACACAGAGTGTACTGAGAGGACGTAGGATGGACTGAGAGGAGATAGTGTGGACTGATAGGAGAGAAAGTGGGCTGAGAGGACACAGAGTGTACTGAGAGGACATAGAGTAGACTTAGAAAACAGAAAGTGGACTGAGAGGACATACAGTGGACTGAGAGGACAAAAAGTGGACTGAGAGGACACAGAGAGTACTGTGAGGAAATAGAGTGAACTCGGAGGAGATAGAGTGGCCTGAGAGAACAGAAATTGGACTGAGAGGACACACAGAGTACTGAGAGGACATAGAGTGAACTGAGAGTTCACTGAGTGGACTGAGAGAGTAGAAAGTGGACTGAGAGGACATAAAGTGGACTGAGAAGATATAGAGTGGACTGAGAGAACACAGAGTGGACTGAGAGAATGTAGAGTGGACTGAAAGGACATAGAGTGGATTGAGAGGACAGAAGGTGGACTGAGAGGATAGAGAGTGTACTGTGAGGACATTGAGTGGACTGAGAGGAGACTGAGTGGACTGAGAGCACATTAAGTGGACTGAAAGGACACAGAGTGTACTGAGAGGACGTAGGTTGGACAGAGAGGAGATAGAGTGGACTGAGAGGACACAAAGTGGACTGAGAGTAGACAGAGTGTACTGAGAGAACATAGAGTGAACTGAGAGAACATAGAGTGGGCTGAGAGGAAAGAAAGTGGACTGAGAGATCACAGCGAGTACTGAGAGTACATAGACTGGACTGAAAAGATATAGAGTGGACTGAGAGGACTCAGAGTGAACTGAGAAGATTTAGATTGGACTGAGATAACATAGAGTGGGCTGAGAGGAAATAGAGTGGACTGAGAGGACACAGAAAGTACTGAGAGGACATAGATTGGACTGAGAAGATATAGTGTGGACAGAGAGGACATAAATGGACTGGGAAGATGTAGAGTAGTCTGAGAGAACCTAGATTTGACAGAGAATAGAAATTGGACTGAAAGGACATACAGTGGGTTCAGAGGACAGAAAGTGGACTGAGAGGACAGAGAGAGTACTGAGAGGACACAGAGAGGACTGAGAAGATATAGAGTGGACTGAGAGGACATAAAGTGGACTGAGAATATATAGAGTTGACTGAGAGAACATAGAGTGGACTAAGAGGATGTAGAATGGACTGAGAGAACATAGAGTCGACTGAGAGTACAGAAGGTGGACTGAGAGGATGCAGAGTGTACTGAGAGGACATTGGGAGCACTGAGAGGAGATAGGGTGGGCTAAGAGGACAGAAAGTGTACTGAGAGGACACAGAGTGTACTGAGAGGACACAGAGTGTACTGAGAGGACGTAGAATGGACTGAGAGGATATAGTTTGGACTGAGAAGACAGAAAGAAGACTGAGAGGACCCAGAGTGTACTGAGAGGACATAGAGTGGACTGATACATCATAGAGTGGACTGAGAGGACGGAAAGTAGACTGAGAGGACACAGAGAGCCCTGAGACTACATAGACTGGACTCAGAAGATATAGAGTGGACTGAGAGGACATACATTGGAACGAGCAGATATAGAGTGGACTGAGAGAAAATAGAGTGGACTGAGAAAACATAAGGTGGACTGAGAGGATACAGTGTGTAATGAGAGGACATATAGTGGACTGATAGGAGATAGAGTGGACTGAGAGTAGAGAAAGTGGACTGATAGGACACAGAGTTAAATCAGAGAACCTAGAATTGACTGAGAGGAGATAGAGTAGACTGAGAGGACAGAAAGTGGATTGAGAGGACACAATGTGTACTCAGAGGACATAGAGTGGACTGAGAGAACATAGTGCACTGAGAGGTCAGAAAGTGGACTGAGAGTAGACAGAGTGTACTGAGAGAACATAGAGTGAACTGAGAGAACATACAGTGGGCAGAGAGGAAAGAAAGTGGACCGAGAGATCACAGAGAGTACTGAGAGTACATAGACTGGACTCAGAAAATATAGTGTGGACTGAGACGACTCAGAGTGGAGTGAGAATATTTAGATTGGACTGAGATAACATAGAGTGGGCTGAGAGGATATAGAGTGGACTGAGAGGTCAGAAGGTGGACTGAGAGGATACAGTGTGTAATGAGAGGACATATAGTGGACTGAGAGGAGATAGAGCGGACTGAGAGGATATAGAGTGGACTGAGAAGATATAGTGCGGACTGAGAGGACATAAAGTGGACTGGGAAGATGTAGAGTGGTCTGACAGAACATAGATTTGACAGAGAGAATAGAAATTGGACTGAAGGGACATACAGTGGATTCAGAGGACAGAAAGTGGACCGAGAGGACACAGAGAGTACTATGAGGACATAGATTGGACTGAGAAGATATAGAGTGGACCGAGAGGACATAAAGTGGACTGAGAAGATATAGAGTGGACAGAGAGAAGATAGAGTGGACTGAGAGTATGTAGAGTAGACTGAGAGGACATAGAGTCGACTGAGAGGACAGAAGATGGACTGAGAGGATACAGAGTGTACTGAGAGGACATTGAGTGGACTGAGAGGAGATAGGGTGGGCTAAGAGTGCAGAAAGTGGACTGAGAGGACACAGAGTGTACTGAGAGGACGTAGTATGGCCTGAGAGGAAATAGATTGGACTGACAAGACAGAAAGTAGACTGAGAGGACCCAGAGTGTACTGAGAGGACATAGAGAGGACTGAGAGGACGGAAAGTGGACTGAGAGGACACAGAGAGCCCTGAGGGTACATAGACTGGACTCAGAAGATATAGAGTGGACTGAGAGGACATATATTGGACTGAGAAGATATAGAGTGGACTGAGAAAAGATAGAGTGGACTGAGAGGATGTAGAGTGGACTGAGAAGACATAAGGTTGACTGAGAGGATACAGTGTGTAATGAGAGGACATATAGTGGACAGAGAGGAGATAGAGTGGACTGAGAGTAGAGAAAGTGGAATGATTGTGCACAGAGTTTAATCAGAGAACGTAGATTTGACTGAGAGGAGATAGAGTGGACTGAGAGGACAGAAAGTGGATTGAGAGGACACAGAATTTACTCAGAGGACATAGAGTGGACTGAGAGAACATAGAGTGCACTGAGAGGTCAGAAAATGGACAGTGAGGACAGAGAGTACTGAGAGGATATGGAGTGGACAGAGAGGAGATAGAGCGGACTGAGAGGACAGAAATTGGACTGTGAGGACTCAGAGTGTACACATACGAGATAGAGTGTACTGAGAGGACAGAAAGTGGACTGAGAAGACACAGAGTGTACTGAGAGGACATAGAGTGGACTGAGAGGACATAGAATGGACTGAGAGGACATAGAGTGGACTGAGAGAATAGAGAATGGACTGAGAGGACCTATAGTGGACTGAGAGGACAAAAAGGGGCAGAGAGGACACAGAGTGTACTGAAAGGAGATAGTGGACTGAGATGGCAGAAAGTAGACTGAGAGGACACAGAGTGTACAGAGAGGACATAGGTGGAGTGAGAGAATAGAAAGTGGACCGAGTGGACAGACAGTGGACCGAGAGGACAAAAAGTAGACTGGGAGTACACAGAGTGGACTGAGAGGACATAGAGTGGACTGAGAGGACACAGAGTGGACTGAGATAACAGTGAACTGAAAGTAGATAGATTGGACAGTGAGGAGATAGAGTGGACTGAGAAGATATAGAGTGGACTGAGAAGGCATAGAGTGGACTGAGAGGATGTAGAGTGGACTGAGAGGACATACGGTGGACTGAGAGAATAGTCTTTAATGAAAGGACATAGAGTGGATTGGGTGAACATAGAGTGGACTGAGAGGACAGAAAGTGGACCGAGAGGACACAGAGACTACTGAGAGGACATAGAGTGGACTGAGAAGATATAGAGTGAACTGCGAGGATATAAAGTGGACTGAGAATATGTAGAGTGGGCCTAGAGAACATAGAGTGGACTGAGAGGATGTAGAGTGGACTGAGAGCCCAGAAGGTGGACTGAGAGGCTACAGAGTGTAGTGAGAGGACATAGTGTGGACTGAGAGGACACAGAGTGTACTGTCAAGACGTAGAATGTACAGAGAGGAGATAGAGTAGACTGAGAGGACAGAAAGTGGTCTGAGAGGACACAGAGTGAACTGAGAGGTCATAGAGTGGACTGAGAGGAGATAGAGTGGACTGAAAGGACAGAAAGTGGACTTAGAGTGCTCAGAGTGTACTGAGAGGAGATACAGATTACCGAGAGGAGATAGAGTGGACTGAGAGGACAGAACGTGTATTGAGATGACACAGAGTGTACGGAGAGGCACAGAGTGGACTGAGAGGACAGAAAGTGGACTGAGGACACAGAGTGTACTGAGACGACATAGAGTGGAGTGAGAAGTCTCAGAGTGGAGTGAGAGAATAGAAAGTGGACTGAGAGGACAAAAGGTGGTCTGAGAGGACACAGTGTACTGAGAGTACATAGATTGGACTGAGAAGATATAGAGTCGACTGAGAGGACATAAAGTGGACTGAGAAAATATAGAGTGGACTGAGAGAAGATAGAGTTGACTGAGAGAATAGAAATTGGACTGAGAGGACATAGAGTGGACTCAGAGTACAGAAAGTGGACCGAGAGGACACAGAGAGTACTGAGAGGACATAGAGTGGACTGAGAAGATATAGAGTGAACTGAGAGAACGTAGAGTGGACTGACAGGATGTAGAGTGGACTGAGAGGACATTGAGTGGGCTGAGAGGAGGGAAGGTGGACTGAGAAGTTACGGAATGTACCGAGAGGACATTGAGTGGTCTGAGAGGAGATAGAGTGATCTGAGAGGACAGAAAGTGGACTGAGGGGACACAGAATGTACTGAGAGGTCGTAGAATGGACAGAGTGGAGATAGAGTGGACTGAGAGTACAGAACGTGGACTGAGAGGACACAGAGTGTACTGAGAGGACATAGAGTGGACTGAGAGTTCACAGAGTGGACTGAGAGAGTACAAAGAGCACTGAGAGAACATACAGTGGACAGAGAGGAAAAAAGTGGACTTAGAGAGCACAGAGTGTACTGAGAGGACATAGAGTGGATTGAGAAGATATAGAGTGGACTGAGAGGACATAAATTGGACTGAGATTATGTAGAGTGGACAGAGAGAACATAGTGTTGACTGAGAGAATTGAAATTGGACAGTGGACCAAGACGACAGAAAGTGGACCGAGAGGACACAGAGGGTACTGAGATGACATACAGTGGTCTGAGAAGAAATAGAGTGGACCGAGGGGACATAAAGTGGACTGAGAAGATATAGAGTGGAAAGAGAGAACACAGAGTGGACTGAGAGTATGTAGAGTGGACTGAAAGGACATAGAGTGGATTGAGAGGACAGAAGGTGGACTGAGAGGACAAAAAGAGTGTACTGAGAGGACATAGAGTAGACAGAGAGAACATAGACTGGACTGAGAGGACAGAAAGTGGACTGAGAGGACACAGAGTGTACTGAGAGGACGTAGGATAGACTGAGAGGAGATAATGTGGACTGATAGGAGAGAAAGTGGGCTGAAAGGACACAGAGTGTACTGAGAGGACATAGAGTAGACAGAGAGAACAGAAAGTGGACTGAGAGGACATACAGTGGACTGAGAGGACAAAAAGTGGACTGAGAGGACACAGAGTGTACTGTGAGGAGATAGAGTGGACTCAGAGGAGATAGAGTGGCCTGAGAGAACATAAATTGAACTGAGAGGACACACAGCGTACTGAGAGGACATAGAGTGGTCTGAGAGTTCACAGAGTGGACTGAGAGAGTAGAAAGTGGACTGAGAGGACATAATGTGGACTGAGAAGATATAGAGTGGACTGAGAGAACACAGAGTGGACTGAGAGAATGTAGAGTGGACTGAAAGGACATAGAGTGGATTGAGAGGACAGAAGGTGGACTGAGAGGATAGAGAGTGTACTGTGAGGACATTGAGTGGACTGAGAGGAGACAGAGTGGACTGAGAGCACATTAAGTGGACTGAAAGGACACAGAGTGTACTGAGAGGACGTAGGTTGGACAGAGAGGAGATAGAGTGGACTGAGAGGACAAAAGTGGACTGAGAGTAGACAGAGTGTACTGAGAGAACATACAGTGAATTGAGAGAACATACAGTGGGCTGAGAGGAAAGAAAGTGGACTGAGAGATGACAGAGAGTACTGAGAGTACATAGACTGGACTGAAAAGATATAGATTGGACAGAGAGGACTCAGAGTGAACTGATAATATTTAGATTGGACTGAGATAACATAGACTGGGCTGAGAGGAGATAGAGTGGACTGAGAGGACACAGAAAGTACTGAGAGTACATAGATAGGACTGAGAAGATATAGTGTGGACTGAGAGGACATAAATGGACTGGGAAGATGAAGAGTGGTCTGAGAGAACATAGATTTGGCAGAGAGAATAGAAATTGGACTGAAAGGACATACAGTGGATTCAGAGGACAGAAAGTGGACAGAGAGGACACAGAGAGTACTGAGAGGACATAGAGAGGACTGAGAAGATATAGAGTGGACTGAGAGGACATAAAGTGGACTGAGAGAACATTGAGTGGACTGAGAGGACATAGAGTGGACTGAGAGGACATAGAGTCGACTGAGAGTACAGAAGGTGGACTGAGAGGATACAGAGTGTGCTGAGAGAACATTGAGTGGACTGAGGGGAGATAGGGTGGGCTAAGAGGACAGAAAGTGGACTGAGAGGACACAGAGTGTACTGAAAGGACACAGAGTGTACTGAGAGAACGTAGAATGGACCGAGAGGATATAGTTTGGACTGAGAACACAGGGAGTAGACTGAGAGGACCCAGAGTGTACTGAGAGGACATAGAGTGGACTGATACATCATAGAGTGGACTGAGAGGACGGAAAGTGGACTGAGAGGACACAGAGAGCCCTGAGAGTACATAGACTGGACTCAGAAGATATAGAGTGGACTGAGAGGACATACATTGGACCGAGAACATATAGAGTGGACTGAGAGAAGATAGAGTGGACTGAGATGATGTAGAGTGGACTCAGAAGACATAAGGTGGACTGAGAGTATACAGTGTGTAATGAGAGGACATATGATGGACTGATAGGAGATAGAGTGGACTGAGAATAGAGTAAGTGGACTGATAGGACACAGAGTTTAATCAGAGAATTTAGAATTGACTCAGAGGAGATAGAGTGGACTGAGAAGACATTAAGTGGACTGAGAGGACACAGAGTGTACAGAGAGGACGTAGGTTGGACTGAGAGGAGATAGAGTGGACTGAGAGGACACAAAGTGGACTGAGAGTAGACAGAGTGTACTGAGAGAACATAGATTGAACTGAGAGAACATAGAGTGGGCTGAGAGGAAAGAAAGTGGACTGAGAGATCACAGACAGTACTGAGAGTACATAGACTGGACTCAGAAGATATAGTGTGGACTGAGAGGACTCAGTTTGGAATGACAATATTTAGATTGGACTGAGATAACGACTGAGAGGAGATAGAGCGGACTGAGAGGACAGAAAGTGGACTGTGAGGACTCTGAGTGTACACATACGAGATAGAGTGGACCGAGAGGAGAGAAAGTGGACTGAGAAGACAAAGAGTGTACTGAGAGGACACAGAGTGGACAGAGAGGACATAGAGTGGACTGAGAGAATAGAGAATGGACTGAGAGGAACTATAGTGGACTGAGAGGACAAAAAGTGGCAGAGAGGACACAGAGTGTACTGAGATGAGATAGTGGACAGAGATGGCAGAAAGTGGACTGAGAGGACACAGAGTGTACAGAGGGGACATAGGTGGACAGAGAGGTCATAGAGTGGACGGAGAGAATAGAAAGAGGACTGAGAGAACATACAGTGGACCATTAAAAAGTGGTTAGACATTCATGATGTTAGCAGCAGTAATACGGACATGCATAAACCGGAGAAAATGCATTTGTTTAACATTAATGATGAGAGGTTGCAGTGGCTCGACCATGATTTTCCTCGCTACCTTGCCAAAATAAAAGACGCGAGTGAAAAGGAAGGAAAGGAATTTCTCAGTAAAGAGACATACCAAGCCATCCTCGTAACATCGTCGTCTACAGTAGAGTGGATTCCATTTTGTGCTCACAAGGGCTTTTAACAGTGACGCACTAGAACTATTTTGCAATGCATTACGGCAAATGTCAGGGAATAATGATATGCTGGATGCAGAGCAGTTTAAACAGGCATTCTTTCAGTTCCGTCAACCAGCAACATTGAAAGCAGGAATGAGACAAATATGATAGGAATGACAAGGAAAAATATTTCCTGTGCAGAAAATAGTACACTTACCGCAGGCAGTAACTGATATCCTTCTACGAGTGCAGAAGACACCTTGTAAGTAACTATAAAAGTAATAGTGGCATTTTAAAATGAAGTTTAGTATGCAAATGCTACATTACAAAATGAATAATATCTCATAAACCTCATTCATAGGCTTGAATATCATAAGTATCAAGTTTCTTGCAAATGTAACACTTTTATTCCACAGTTTTAAATTCGTAATGATTTATACTTGTTTTCTTTCACAGCTCTTGGGTATCAAGTATTGAGATAGCAAGTATGGCATACATCGGAGGCTATATTATGTCTAAAGTGGTAAAGAAAATTGTCATCTGTGTGTGAATAATGTAGCCATATCGAAATGCAGCTCCATACTAATGGAGTTAATCTATAAAAGAGACGACTGTAATAAGCTCAACTACCCTTCAAACTCTCTGCTTTGGATTTTGAAAGTAATTCACGAGTTTGTTATGAAGGCAGTTATCATCTAACGTCAGTGCCAGTCTATCAGAAGTTGTTACTCCCATTCTGAGTGAAGCTCCACTACTGAAGTGCTCTCAGCCTGGCCATTCACAAACAATGAGTGAAATAATTTGTGAAAGTGTAATTCCCTTGTTTCTAAAGAACATAGCCTTAAAAACAACTGAATGTTTTGAACGAGTAAAATATTTGAACACGAAACCTCAAAGTAGAAAGGTTTTGCGTGTGTAACCAAATACGAGCTACGTTCTAACAGTGACATACAGGCAGCGCTTGAACTGCGTCGATTTCAAGCCTGCCGTGGAGGTGGGAAGGCGTGTAGTATAGCAGCCGGCGATGCCTTAATAAATATATATATTTTTTTATGAATAAGGATACTTTTTTAACAATCAGGCAGTTTTTGCGTCCCCTTTCACAGATTGGACATAATAATAATAATAATAATCCGTGGCGCTACAGCCCGTGAAGAGCCTAGACCGATCAGCCAGCTGCTGACCTCACGCCCATATGCCGAAGCAGAGGTGGACGATCATCCTACCAGAATGGAGGTATCGTGTGGTTAGCACGATGATTCCCCCAGCCGTTATAGCTGGTATTCACAACCGGATTTTGCTACCTATCGTAGCTCCCCAAGTGCATCATGATGTTGGATGAGCACCGGTCCCATACACTGGCCGAAATTACATGAGAAAATTTCTTCCCGCATGAGGAATCGAACCAGCACGCATTCCATAACGCGAGTCCTAGGCGGGAGGCCTTAGACCGCAATGCCATGGCGTAGAACACAGATTGGACATAAAACCCAAAAAAACCTACTTCACTTATTCCAAAAACCTAAAATGGTCCGGTTCCTAGTTATTAGGAATAGGATGATGATGATGATGCTGCTGCTCATACTGCTGCTGCTGCTCCTGCTGCTGCTCCTGCTGCTGCTCCTGCTACTGCTACTGCTCCTGCTCCTGCTCCTGCTGCTGCTGCTGCTGCTCCTACTGCTGCTGCTCCTGCTACTGCTGCTGCTCTTGCTCCTGCTCTTGCTGCTGCTGCTGCTGCTGCTCCTGCTGCTGCTGCTGCTACTGCTGCTGCTCCTGCTCCTGCTCCTGCTCCTGCTGCTGCTGCTCCTGCTGCTGCTGCTGCTGCTGCTCCTGCTGCTCCTGCTGCTGTTGCTACTGCTCCTATAGCTGCTACTGCTCCTGCTGTTGCTAGTTCTCCTGCTGCTGTTGCTACTGCTGCTATTGCTCCTGCTGCTGCTGCTTCTCCTGCTCCTGCTCCTGCTGCTGCTGCTACTGCTGTTACTGCTGCTCCTAATGCTCCTGCTACTCCTGCTCCTGCTGCTGCTGCTCCTGCTGCTGCTGCTGCTGCTACTGCTGCTGCTGCTCCTGCTCCTGCTGCTACTGCTACTGCTGCTGCTGCTCCTGCTACTACTGCTGCTCCTGCTCCTGCTGCTGCTGCTACTGCTGCTCCTGCTCCTGTTACTACTGCTGCTCCTGGTCCTGCTCCTGCTAATGCTGCTCCTGCTGCTGCTACTCCTCCTACTTCTGATGCTGCTTCTGCTGCTGCTTCTCCTGCTCCTATTGCTTCTGCTGCTGCTGCTGCTGCTGCTACTGCTCCTGCTGCTGCTGCTCTTGCTCCTGCTGCTGCTGCTGCTCTTGCTCCTGCTGCTGCTGCTGCTCTTGCTCCTGCTGCTGCTGCTGCTCTTGCTCCTGCTGCTGCTGCTCTTGCTCCTGCTGCTGCTGCTGCTGCTCTTGCTCCTGCTGCTGCTGCTGCTCTTCCTCCTGCTGCTGCTACTCCTATACATTTAGGAGCCACAATCAGATAGTTCACCCTTTTCAATTTCCAAAAATAAAAATAAAATAATTTTTATTACAATAATACATTTTCCTGTACCCATGTTAAAGTTTAAGTGTGCTGCAACGCCAGAGAAAATTTACACAGCTATTCATCAACTGTGTATTTAATAACATATTTTTTTAATTTCCACTTTTTTTTTTTTAGTGACTCTCATCTCTATCTCCCTCCAGAATGAAATTGATATTCTCAGAGAATCAGTTAAACTGGCCTAAATATTTAATGCTTTAATTCACTTATGGAATGGAATTTCTTTATAATCTCTACAAACTGATACATACTTCCCCCACTCATACACACGGCATGCACAAGCTGTCAGTGACCTGCATAGACTATTTCCGATACATGCAAATCTTATTTTTAAAGGGAGGTGGTTGTATAATTTGAATTTTTTCCTATTTCATCGTAATTTTCCTTTTTTTTTTTTTTTTTTCATTATGTAGAAATATCATTGCTGCAACAACTTAAATTTGAGATTAGTAAAAAAAAATTGGGACAGAAATCTTGGGGAGAAAAAGTACCAGTACACTGTAGTTCACAACAGTGAATATATCTCAGCCATTTTTTAAAATAAATTCAAAACCTCTTTGTCTTTTTACTCCTAAAAGCACGTTCTGTAAAATGGTTGTAGCATAATTTTGATATTCGTTTTCACAATGTTCAAATAAAGCATAGGCTACATCTTAAGAATAAATTTTAGAGATATTTTTTAAATGCAACAAAATAACAAATCTCTGATACACAGAAAAGTTTCATAATACCCTAAGAATGAGTGTTTCAAATATAATGCATGAATGCATGTAGCATCAAATAGTTCCGAAGATATAACGATATTAATTCTTTTGTGTGAGAATAAAACAAACAATTAAAGTTACCAGAAATTTCAATCAAAGTTCAGTGTAATTTAAAAACCCTGTGCATCAGAGCTTTAAAAATGACAGCTAAAAGTACCATAAATGTATTAAATTTAGTGTGATGAAAGTTTCAAACTTCAAAGATTATTTTAAAGCAAGAATTTTTCTTTTTAAAAATATACTGGTTTTTCGCCAAATTTTAACCATCCTTTCCCCTTGAAAACACCGTGCACCAGATCTTTAAAAATGGCAGCTAAAAGCGCTATAAATGTACATTAAATTTGTGCGATGAAAGTTTGAAATTTCAAAGATTATTTTAAAGCAAACCTTTCCTTTTTAAAAATTTACTGGTTTTCCACCACATTTTAACTATCCTTGCGCCTTGAAAATCATGTGCACCAGAGCTTTAAAATAGCTTTGCAGTAGCTGAAAAGGGCATAAATCCACATTAAAATTTACGTAATATATATATTTCTCACATATCGAAGTGTATTTTGCAACAAAATCATTTTTTAATTCAACGGTTTTCCACCATATTACAGCCATCCTCTCTCCTTAACATTCACTGTAGCATTTACAATGAATTTCCCTATTTTCTTTTTGTATTAAAATTTTCTTTTCTTATTGCTTGCCTATTTTTATTTAACAATTTTAATGACAAATACATATGTATTTATTTCCTTCTAGTTACTTATCCTGTATTATAAACCACAAAGTCATTAAATTGTGATATAAATATGGAATTTATTGGTGAAGCTTTAAGAGATGAACATTTTCGCCATGTAATGGCATCTTCAGGTCTTGTACAATTAGTTAACACAAAATGAACACTTTCAGGAATATTTGGTTTTCTAAAAAAATACTCTCTTAAATATGAATATAAGCATGGATCAATAACACTAATGAGGATGTCATAAAATAAATAGTTGATTTACTTTCGATTACATTAAAACACAATTATTTTTCTTTCAATGACGAAGTATACCAACAAACTAAGGGATTAGCAATGGGTGATCCGATCTCAGGCCTTCTAGCCGAGATTTTTCTACAGGAATTGGAAAACAAACACGTTCCCAATTTCAAGACAGAATTCAATATACAATTTTATGCTCGATATGTTGATGATATATCGGTATTTTGTAACAATAACAATCTCCACCTGAAGATGATTTTTAAAAAGTCGAAAATATTTGTGGATATATAACCTTGTGATGTGAAAATTGTTTTCTGTATTAATTGATAAGTTGTTGAATGAAATTATAAAATAATTCATTATTAGAGAAGGATTTAATTAAATCATCAGCCCTCCAGCGAGGGTGACTACAAGGATCCTGAATACAGAGCAGTTATGTTTTTTTATTAATTAAAAAAAAAAATACTAAATTTTAGATTTGGGATTCGCTTGTTGCCAGAATGTCATATTCACAAAATTATCTTTCTTGAAAATATAAATGATATTGAATGATATGTCTGAAATCTTAACCTCAATATGATTTTCAAATTTATCGAAACCAGTCAGGCAAAGAAACTTGGATACACGTAGTTGAACATTAAGGTGAAATTACATAAAACCAAAGCCAATCTTCGGTTCAACAAACAATGCCTTCAACATAAAGTGATCAATAATAATTCCATAGCTGCCAAGAAATTCAATTCTGTTGGCTCAAAAATTAAATTAAATTTCAAAATAGGAAAAAAGAAACACTCAGCAATAAATTATATACACTGCATTTACTCACAGCAAAATCAACTGGTATATATTGGGATAGCATACAAAAAAAAAAAAAAAGATAAAGTTAATCAATTGATGAAAGCTAAATATGAAACTTTAAACAAGAAATTAGACACCCTTCTAACATCAAAATCGCAGCGAACTACATCATCAATTCAACTAATAGGTTAACCAACTTAAAAGACACTTCTCTTTCCCCATCAGAAATAGAAATCATTAACAGAGGCTACAATACATAACTATGAACCATGTGATGAAAATAAAATTCTCGACAATTTAATAATAGAGACAGAACATATTATACAAAGTAGCTCACATGAAAATAAAGAACACCTAAGACATCAAACTTCAAAAATAATTTCAGAGTATATTAAAGATCCCAAAACCAAACATCAAATACAAAAAGCTAAATCCGAACATAAGAAGGTCATCAAGCTAGAGAAAAAATTTAATCGAAATAATATCATTCATATTAAAGCTGATAAATCCGATTCTATTGTTCTAATGGGAAAAAAAAAGAAGATTACGTTAACAAAACATCAGAATTTATCACTATAAATCAAATAACAGAACTTAAAGTGGATCCTACTGAACTCTATTATTATTGACCAATATTTAAAATGGGACAAGCATATCTCATTCCTATATAACAGATTGTGTAAAACAATCCAAAAATTTTCCATTCTACATTCTTATTTACTTATTTATGTTCTGCATACTGTGTACTTAGCTCTGTTTCAATCAATAATTCAGTATGGTATATTAGGTTGGGAAGAAATGTCAAAATCCACTATCCATCCTTTAAATTTACTCCAAAAGAAGAATTATCAAAATTTGTCGATATAAAACTTTTGATTACCCAACGAAATTAATTTTTCAGGAATTTGGTGTATCAAATCGAGAACAAATTTATAAACAAATATTGCTGATTTACTTCCATAAAAATCACAAATTTAAATTCGATCCTCATGAATACCATACGAGACAAAACTATAGTTTCTTCTAAACACCCCCAAATGCTACATAAGTACTGGATTAAAACACAGCAGAAATTTTAGATCCAGAATTTATAATGCATTAATTAGAGCTTATCCTGAACTAAGTACACTGAACACACATAGATTTAGGAAACAAATTAGATTAATTATTTAATTGTTTGGTCTTTTATTAAGCTGTACGAGTTTAAAATTGTAATCTAATACTCGTGTATTTCGTATTTTCTATATTCGTGTATGTTGTTACATGGTCTGTAATTTACTATATATTAATATTATTGTGCTGAATTAACACTATTCAATTTTATATAAGTAGACTGAACTGCACCCGAGCACGAGCTTCTGCTCTTTCAGGCTGCATTGGCTAATGTAGTGTAAACCTAGTGTAGTACATAAATAAATTTAAATAAAAATCCTTATTCCCACAAAATTTGTAAATACAGGTTTTTAGTCGATCATTTAATAAACACACCTCTTAATAACCAAGCCTACTTAACAAAATACAAATACATAATACAATTAGCTATTGAGAATGGTTTTAATAAAAAAAGATTCAGAACTTCATCCAAAACAGAATTAGAAAATTAAAAAATAAGGCACCCATCACCTTACAACACACCCATCACCTTACAACGTACAGAATCCAAAAAAGTCAAAATCTGGAACTCTATAACCTACATGGAGGAAATTAATAATCAACTATCTGCCTTTTCAAGAAAGAAAATATAAACATTACTTATAAAAGTAACAATAAATTAAACAGTATAATGCCCAATAAAATCGGGAAAATTAACAAACATTTACATAGTGGAGTTTATAAATTAAATTTTACTAACTGCAATATGAAATACATTGGCCAAACAAAAAGGAATTTTCATGCTAGGTACAAGGAACATGAATCCGATTTCATTCACAATAGAAATAAATCAAAATTTGCCACTTACTTAATTAACACAGGTCATGAACTTAATAGTATTCACAACACATTGCAAATCTTAAAAACAGTGAATAATCCATATTTAATTAATACAGCTGAGGAATATTTTATAGCCAGGCATTATAATCAAAACATACAATTGCTAAATGAATAAATTCCTGATTTCCAAAATCCCCCATATAACCATTTATAGAGCAGTTTTGTCTGGCTTCTCGATAAAACTCCCCTCTCCCTTCCTACCCACATTCCACAGTGTGTACACGATCAGTCACAAGCTTTGTAACGCTTCGATGAGATGACCTCAACGTCTGATTCTGCATCCTCCTCTGAACATCATAAGTATTAATAAAAATGCATAACTCTTACTTTTCTAATTATTGTTTCATAAAATTACTTTTTGGTTAATTTCAGATGTCACGCACACCTTATTGATTCAAGTGACTGATTAATAAATTTACAGAACACCAATAATTGTAACCTTTCGTATGAACATGGTATCACTAATGGCTTTAAAAAAATTTTAAAATTTAATTATTAATAGATACATACAATTTTATGATTGAAACTTGTTATATAACATCAAGAGATTCAAGTAGTGTGTTCATCACTTTGTATGACTGTTGGTTTGAAAACTTTACAGAATGGTTTATCATATTGAAATGATTTAGAACCACATTTTATATCACATTCTTTTTAAACAGTTTTGATTTTTATTTATAATATGTGTGTGTGTATTATTTTCTTGCATGTCACGTACAGTTTCCCTAGAAAAGGATGAGACGATTGAATATTCCTAAGTCTCAGATGTAAGACACTGCGCATGATCGGAAACCAGAGCACTGATACACAAGATAACGAATATTGAGTTACTTAAATTCAGGCTATTTGGTTTGTTACTAGCATCGTTCCGAAATTCACTTAAAAAACTACAAAAAATATGATAATATTACGTAAATAAAAGATAAATATATACATAAATCGTGTAGTTAAATCGATGATGGACCTTCATGACTAGATCGACACTCCGCACAGAAAGGAAAGCCTTCATGTCGTTGCAATAGCTCAGATGCTAAGACTTCCGCGTGTTGTGTAGAAGAGAGTGAGTTCGATTCTTAGTCTACATCAACGATTTTTTTTTGTCTAAATAACGTTGAAATAGCTAAGTAACGTTGAAATAGAGTTTTACAAAGTCCTCAGATTAAGTGTTAATGATCACAGACAATACAAAATTACAAGTTATAATATTATAAACGTTAATCTAATGAATGCATTTATATATACACATATACAAGGTAAATGCATACATATTAAAAACTAACAATTAAAATGAAACTAAAAAATATTCCTAAGCCACACAGACAAACTTTTACAAAGGTTTAGAGTCCTTAGGCTATGTCATTTGTTGAATAATTATTACAATATTTTATTAGTAGCTTTCCTAAATGTGTAATAAATGCACTTGCACAAAACAATTTTCGTTAAAAGTGTGGCTTTGGATTATTTCATTCTCACCCCTTCAGTTGATTTTAACTATTTTATCTACGTGTTTGCAATAGTGTTTAATTTAATGTGCTTTCAACTTTATTCATGTTATGATTGAATGAAAAAGCACTGTTGCAGTTATTGACTAATTATATATATTAATACTAATTATTAAATGCATCTGTTAAGTAACTAATTGCAGTATCTTTTGCAAAATATTGAATGTTTAAGTTGTCAATAATATTTCTGTACTATATACTATAAGACGTTAAAAGAATTTGCAATAGATTTGGGATCCTCTACTTTATATTCACTGGTTTCAATGAAAAAAATATTTTCTTTCTTAGGATATCTACAAGTTCAACTTTAATAATATTCCGAATAGCTTTAATTGCATTATCTGAATTTTATACTTTTCTATTCAAATGTATTATATTTCCCTCTTTCATAATTGAAAAAGAGAAGGATAGCCACCTATGCCCACTGATGCCATCGAAATCGAGACGAATTGTGGGATCAAGTTGTTGACACCTGGGAAGATCTCGCCGGGGATTAGAACTTATTCCACAATCTCGTGACATCCATGCCGGACTGACTTAGAGCTGTAATAGAAGCTGCTGGCATGTGGACAAGATTTTAAGTTAACAGGTCTCTTTTTGTTTCTTATGATTTTTGTTTGAGGAAGAATACTTTTAACTTCCAAGTAAGATTTATTTTTTTTGACGAGGTTCAGCCCACTTGTAAGACCCAGAAATTGGGCATAAATTATTCATATTTTTCGACAAATTAGACAGTCGAGGAACTCTGAAGAAATTAATTACACCTCAATAAAAAAAAAGTTTTACCTGGGATCGAACACGAGATGTTTCGGTTAAGCAGTGGAACCGACACGCTACTATATGAACTACCGAGACAAGATAGTGACAGTAGCAGTCTAGAATGTAGATCCCATAGCAGGCATTTGCCATTCAGTACAGAGAAGCAATGATATTTTGTGACCCGAGCTATGTTGTGAAATCGTGGCCTTAAATGGCTATCTTCTTTGTGATCCTTATTCTGGTCCTTGTAACAATTCTTTTTATATTTGTCATGAAACTTATCGTTATGTCGATATCGAGAAACCACGCTATAGAACTTTAACTTCCGACGACCAAGAGTCGTCTCATTCCTTTTAAGGGTAACTGTACCTGTTCAATATTTGTCAATTTATGTCTCTCCACCTGAAGATGATTTTTAAAAATAGAAAATATTTGTGGATATATAATGTTATGGTGTGAAATAACAGAAAATTGTTTTCTGTATTATTAGGTTAGATAAGTTGTTGGCTGAAATTATAAAATAATTCATATATAATTTCGAGGGAAAAATTGTTCCGGAGCCGGGTATCGAGCCCGGGACCTTTGGTTTAACGTACCAACGCTCTACCACTGAGCTACCCGGGAACTCTAACCGACACCGATCCAATTTTTCCCTCTATATCCACAGACCTCAAAGTGGGCTGACAACCGTCAAGCAACCAACTTCGAGTGCACACTGACTCCGTGTGACTTAAATTGTGGTTTTCTGTTAACGAACAGTGACGTGTATTATGCAAATCAAGATTTCAGGTAGAACTCCCTGTAAAGTTGATTTGAATAATTTCGAGGGAAAAATTGTTCCGGAGCCGGGTATCGAACCCGGGACCTTTGGTTTAACGTACCAACGCTCTACCACTGAGCTACCCGGGAACTCTAACCGACACCGATCCAATTTTTCCCTCTATATCCACAGACCTCAAAGTGGGCTGACAACCGTCAAGCAACCAACTTCGAGTGCACACTGACTCTGTGTGACTTAAATTGTGGTTTTCTGTTAACGAACAGTGACGTGTATTATGCAAATCAAGATTTCAGGTATAACTCCCTGTAAAGTTGATTTGAATAATTTCGAGGGAAAAATTGTTCCGGAGCCGGGTATCGAACCCGGGACCTTTGGTTTAACGTACCAACGCTCTACCACTGAGCTACCCGGGAACTCTAACCGACACCGATCCAATTTTTCCCTCTATATCCACAGACCTCAAAGTGGGCTGACAACCGTCAAGCAACCAACTTCGAGTGCACACTGACTCCGTGTGACTTAAATTGTGGTTTTCTGTTAACGAACAGTGACGTGTATTATTCAAATCAACTTTACAGGGAGTTATACCTGAAATCTTGATTTGCAATTCATATATACTTTAAACTTGTCTGAAATCTTAACCTCAATATGACTTTCAAAAAAGCTATTGTTAACAGGATCCGCAAATGGAAAAATAAGTTTAAAACTAAATCCAACATAGGTATCACATTAACCCAAATTGGACAAAAAAAAACTGTAAACAATGACCTTTTTTTGGTAATATCTCACACAAGCTACGTAATTTCTTTGAAAAAGAAAAAAATCAATATTACTTTCAGGACAAATAATAAACTAAAAAAAATATTATTCCTAATAAAATACTACATCGAAACAATCTAGACAAAAGCGGAATATATTTAATAAACAATTTGTAAAAATTGTTGTAGTAAATACATAGATCAAACCAAAAGGAATTTCAGAACCTGTTACAATGAGCATAAAGCAAATTTTTAAAACATAACAGGAATAAATCCAAGTTTGCGACACATTTAACTAATAACAATCACGAACTCACGAACATATAATAAATACCGGTACCTTACAAGTTCTTAGAACAATTAATAATAATAAATACATAAGCATAGCAGAAGAGAACTACATTGCAAAACATTAAAATAAATAATAATACACATTTAACTAACGAACAATTATCCAACTTAAATACCTAATCCTCTATACAAAATCGTAATAAAATAAATTCTTGGATTGATCCAGTACTTCTGCCAGGTAACCTACATAGTTTTCTTCATGCCAATCACTTTTTGTAAAGGTCAGTCGTGTTCTGCTATGTTACTTGAAGGTTGGTGACCCTCCCCCCAACAACTTCCATGTAAGTATTACATCGAACAGCATTCTTCATACATCACCTTTCACGGTTCATGTATTCATACTTAAATTTTTCTAAAAATCTTCCCTTATTGTGGTTGCAGGATTTCTCCTCAAATTTATCATCCAAAATGAAACAACACGATCACGTTACGTAACACAGCATGTACAACCAGATTGCATATTGATGAAGATACTCAGGATATTTATATTATACACTGTGTACCTTAGTTTTAAATTATGTTAACTGTTTTGAGTAGGCCTAACCATTAAAAGTGTTCTACGCACTTATGACATATACACTGTTACTATCAAGAAAATCCTTTATTAGTTTTTGCATTTAACCATGGCATCATATTTTATAATACGGACTTTGGTTATTCTCTATAACCTATTGATGTTACATTTGTAACACACATTTTAACAATCCAATAGTTAAATTTTCATTGTGGTTGTTTTATTGATCCATGCTTATATGTATATTTAAAAGAATATTTTTTAGAAAACCAGATATTCCTGAAAGTGTTCATTTTGTGTTAACTAATTGTATGAGATCTTGTAGCTTCACTAATAATAAATTCCATATTTATGTTGTAATGACTTCATGGTTTATAATAAAAAATAAGTAATTAGAGGGAAAGTGAGCAAATGCTGGGTAACTATCGGTGCCGGACTCCAGACTCATTTCATTGGTATTATCACCTTCACCTCATTTAGATACTAAATAACCTATGATGTTGATACAGAATCGCAAAATAACCTACTGAAAAGATATAAAATAAATGGAAAATGTGACCACAATGCTTAATTGTCGCCACATTGCACAGTGTTTCCAAGAGACCCAAAAGCTGGCCAAAAATATTTTTTCCACTTTTAGTTTTATGGTGTTTACAATATACCCCAACTATCTCCAAGGTCTGGCGGTCATAAAACAGCCACCCTCGTAGCAGGTCTAATTCTATGCAGTTGTATTCGAACCTTTCAAGCAAGTGCATGAAGTGTCGTTTTTGCTCTGTTGTAGCTGTGTGTTTTTCAATCAGAATTTCAGTTACCGGTATTATTTTTTGTGCTTCTATGGTTGATTTTCAAGTAAGTGTTATTATAGATTCTTAGAGTTATGTTTTTGAATTAAGAGTACGTTGTTATTATTATAATGATTAAGTATATTATGCTTGGCTAAGGACATGTAACCATATTATGTAAAAAAAAAGGTATCCCTGTAACATGCCATGAAGGCACTTTGGGGACATGGAGGTAGAGCCCCATGCTTTCCAAGACCTCGGCACTAGAATGAGGTGGTGTGGTCGGCACCACGCTCTGACCGCCTTTTACCCCCGGGAAAGACCCAGTACTCAATTTTATAGGAGGCTGAGTGAACTTTGGGACCATTCTGAAAGTTTGACAACGAGAAAAAAATCCTGTCACCACCTGGGATCGAACCCCGGACCTTCCAGTCCGTAACCAGTTGCTCTACCAACTGAGCTACCCGGCCGCCAACCATATTATGTACAATTTTATTTTGTGATTCCTTAAGTTCGGTCTTTATGCAGACTAACAAAAATTGCCTCACGTTGCCCCGTGTTATTTCCTTGACCAATGTGTAGTCTGACATGTTTACTTAATGATCTCGAATGGTAAAACTACCCATACTTGCCCCTTTTGATAAGATTTAGATAAATATATTTATTGGTGTATTTCAAATTAATCGTCTAAAATACAAATATTCTCAGTATTAGTTAATTTCTTCTCTAAAGCAAAACTATCAAATAGTTAGAAAAGTTAAAAGTAACAAATTTTTCGTCATTTATTTTGGTTTCAGAATGGAGTACCATTGCAAAAGGAAGGAATTGTTAGATGATATATAGAAGGAAAAAAGCGGTAGTGAAAAACAAAAAGACGTAGTATTGCAGTTTCTTATTACAAAAATCGGTATAGAAGACTCCTACGATCAAATTAAATTGTTAGAAAGACATTTTTCCCGTTTTTTCAGAAATTTGCTTTGCAGACTCGATAAATCGAACAGGATGAGTGATAGATTTTTTAAAAACAATGAGCAGTGGTTAGATTAAGAGTTTTATGTGGTTTAAATGTTGTGAAACCTACTCTACAGAAAAGAAGAAGACCAAAGGCAGAGTTTGGGGGGAACAATAGTAGGTCTCAGCGTAGAAAAATTGAAAATTGTAAGAAAATCAGCAGAAAGTGCGGAAAGTTTAACATTTGCTGCAAAAATGAAGTATCGCGAGTCTGGCAGTGAAGACCATGCTAGGCTTTTAGAGGAGATGAATAAAACGTCTACTAGAGCTTTCAAAATTAGAAAAAGCTGGACGTTGGCATCAACTAGCAACTCTGTTACAAGATGCTATGATGAAGAAGAAGCGTTGGCGCTTTTCCTGGAGGCAGATTTTACAACACACCAGTACAATATGATGAGATGAGGTGCCAAAGATCAAAATGCAGATATATATATATATATATATATATATATATATATATATATATATATCCATCATATAAAAGGATTTTAAATGTAAAGAAAAGTTATCCTGAATCTGTAATGGTCACAGAATTCCTTACAGAAGTAAAACTTCACGATCTATTGAATCATACTGCTAGCCGAATTCTGAGGTCACAAGAACCAGTAATTGAGAATACGAAAGACGAAAAACTGTGTATGACATTATTTTCAAAGTGGGGCTGTGATTGCAGTAGACGACATTCGCTCTACAAACAAAAGGCGGAGGGATTTTCTGACTCTGATATATTCTTCACGTCTATGGTTCCCTTGCAGCTTTATTCTTCAAACGAAAATGGAGAAAAAATTATTATTGATTGGCAAAATCGTCGACCGTCTTCTACATTGTACTGTCGCCCCATATGGGTACAATTTCTAAAAGAGACTGCCAAACTTTCTAAGGAAGAAGTAGCTTACATTGAAGAACAGATATGTGCTCTCAGTTCCACTCACATTGATTTATTTGGAAAAGAGCTAGAAATTAACCATGAAATTGTACCAACCATGGCAAAATTTATAACGCTGTGATGTCAACTTTATCAATCCAAAGGTGTTACATCTGCAGGGCAACACCGAAAGAAATGAAATGGCATAGGCAAGAAGAAAATTGACACATCTACTTTTAAATTTGGCTTGTTAGCTTTGCATGGCTGGCATCTTTCCTACTGTTTAGCATTTCAAGTTTGGCAAGTGAGAGGCAAGAAGTTGAAAGAAGGTGTGGCCACTTGCAAGAAAGAAATCCAAAGTAAATTCCATTCTGAATTAGGGCTCTTGGTAGACCAACCCAAGACAGGAGGAAGCTGAAACACAAATGATGGCAACACTGCCAGACGATTTTGTGATAATGAAGGAGTAAGTGCACAAATAACTGGCATTGACAGGAATCCCATCCACAGATGTGTAATTATATTTAAAACTATATCCAGTGGATTTGAAATAAACACAAATGAATTTTAAAAAATGCAAGAGAGACTGCCAGATTATTTGTCTCACTGTACTCTTGGTATGTCCCATGCCATGGCGTCGTGGTCTAAGGCATCCTGCCTAGGACCCGCATTATGGAATGCGCGCTGGTTCGAGTCCTCATGGGGAAAGAATTTTTCTCATGAAATGGGACCAGTGCCCAGCCCACCCGGCATCGTGATGTACGATAGGTAGCGAAATCCAGTTGCGAAAGCCACCTATAACGGCTGGGGGGATCATCGTGCTAACCACACCTCTGCTTCGGCATGTGGGCGTGAGGCCAGCAGCCGGCTGGTCGCTCTAGGTCCTTCATGGGCTGTAGCACCAAGGATAATAATAATAATAATAATAATAATAATAATAATTATTATTATTATTATTATTATTATTATTATTATTATTATTATTATTATTATTATTATATACTTTTGGTCACTGTACATAAAATACTCATTCATGGTTCTGCTATTATTTCCGAGGCATTACTTCCAATTGGACAAATGTCGGAAGAAGCCCAAGAAGCAAGGAATAAACATCTTAAGCAATTTCGTGAATATCATGCCAGAAATATTTCAAGAGAGGCCACTAATTGGGATGTATTCAATCCACTCCTTGCCACCTCTGATCCTTTTATAACATCCCTCCGCCAACAGTACCGAACAAAAGACAAAAAAAGGATCCTACCTGTGGAAGTCATAAACCTATTGAGTTCTGAAACAAACAAGGGATGCCTCATAAGTAGGCCTACTACAAGCACAGTAACAACTTTCGGAGAGGAGGACAATACCAATACTAGTGACAGTGATCAATGAACATTCTTTACCCTATTAAAGTGTTTCTAAAACTGCATTGTGTGCGTGCTCACTTAGATTTCTTATTTATTAAGTGCCCCATAATAAATACAATAAACAGTGAAGTTACTTTAATATCTGACAACCACTAAAACGTTACTATTAAACAGTCATGGACATAATCGTACAATGTTTCTAACACATAAGGGACATATTAACTCAATGAACACTAATAATTAGGGATCGGAAGTTTAGGAAAATGCCTATTTTCTTAATGTACGTTTTTTTAAGGCTGTTAATTTATGTATACGAATCACGAAAAATTAAATCTTGTGGTGAAGTTTTATATTGCATATATTTGCCTTTTTTACAGTTTGTGCCTTTTTTGTTTTTATTTTTGTTCTTTTTTCCTTTTTCTGTATAGGGATATATAGCTAACAGCACTCATTATTATTTTTTTCCATGAAACTGACAAAAAAACTGATAGTTCTTATAGTATACAAAGATTTGTAATGGAATCCTTAAGACCCTCTACCTAACTAGCCCCATCATTCATACCGACAGTCACTGTCTTGAGTTCAGATAACGGTTTACTTTATTATCTACCCTTCTCCTGCATAACATACACGACGTATCTACTTACAGTCTAGGATTATCTTTGTATTCAGAGAGAAGTTATCTGACACTCCCCTGCCCCCTGAGCATATTGTTACGAAGTGAGGGACATCGTTGAGAGAAGTAAAATACTATGTGAATAACTTTGAACAAATAGCACTAATTGTTAAGGAATTTTCAGAGAATGATTCTCTGTCAATCAAAGAAGCTCAATGTGTGTTTCAAGAAAAAGGACTTAAAGAAGACTTAGCATATATCGATGCGCATTTCACTTTAGTAGCAGATACCATGCAACAACTGGAATCCAGCAGTCTGTCATTTTGTGAATCCACGTCTCTGTTATTGAATGCAAAGATAGATTATGTGTAGCTCCTGGCAAGTATGCTGCTCAAATATGTGAGAAGCTAAAAAGTTTTTTTTTTCAAGAAATCCTGGATATGAAACCATTAATTCTGTGTATAAAGTTCTAAGTGGTGAGCTTCCTGAGGGGTTTAATGTAGCCAGGACGGTACTGTATAAGCACGTTCCAGTCACTTCAGTGCATGTTGAGAGATCCTTTTCGGCATATAAACAGATTTTGTCCAATAGACGTCACAAGAGCAAGTGTTTTAATCTTGAGAAGTTGTTTGTTGTGTACTGTCATTCAAATTATGAACATGAAGACGAATAAGTGCACACTAAATTAAACATTCTGTAGGACAAATACCACTTATCTAATTCTTTTAAGTGGTCATGCAGTGTTATGTTAATTTGCTGTGTATACCTACATAAAGAACAAAAAAGCGAATACTGGCATTTAATTAAAACATCGAGCAAGGAAATAGCCCAAATTAATTATTGTGTGTGGAATAAATTTTCAGTGGTTAATTTTCCCTAAATTTTTATTTTTAGTGTCTTTTAGGTGTCTGGAATACAATTTTTAGTGCCTTTTTAGGAACCTAAAATACCATTTTTCAGAGCTTTTTTAGGAACCTAAAACACCAATTTTTAGTGTCTTAACTTCCGATAATATATAAAGTGTTAAATTAAGCGCCTTTATTACGGACAAAGAAAACTGGGCCTACCACTTCACTGTACCCAGGGGGACGCGAGCCATCAGTTGAGAAACACTGTCCCAAGGTAAGCTAGTAGACCTGATATATTATTAATATCACTGTGCACTGGGTGGAAACAAGGACGGAGCATGAGATTCAGACATATTTTAGCACATAAAGAAAAAGACCGCCAAACAAAATGCATGTTTTAATAGTTGGTAACATTAAGGACTGCACATAATGTGAAATTACTCTAACAGAATTGCTTAACTATAAACAAGTGGTGAGGGGAACAAGTAGGAACAAGCAGAGGGTGATCTATCTGAAAATAGCCATTTAAGACATAAAATTGGTAACTACTTACGGGTAAACAGACGACGAATCCCACGAAATACATTTCTTAAAGAGGGCCAGCGGCAACCCATCATTCTTCTTTCCTCAGCTTCTTCTTCTGCTGGTAGATGGCCTGGCATGGCAGCTCGCACGGCAGCTAGGATTGGGCCTGGCATGGCAGCTGGTGTGGGGGCTAATATGGGAACTGGCATGAGACCAGGCAAGGCAGCTCGCACGGCAGCTAGGATTGGGCCTGGCATGGGAGCTGGCGTGGGGGCTGGCATGAGAGCAGGCATGGCAGCTCGCACGGCAGCTAGGATTGGGCCTGGCATGGGAGCTGGCGTGGGGGGTAACATGAGAGCAGGCATGGCAGCTCGCACGGCAGCTAGGATTGGGCCTGGCATGGGAGCTCGCGTGGAGGCTGGCATGAGAGCAGGCATGGCAGCTCGCACGGCAGGTAGGTTTGGGCCTGGCATGGAAGGTGGCGTGGGGGCTGGCATGAGAGCAGGCATGGCAGCTCGCACGGCAGCTAGGATCGGGCCTGGCATGGGAGCTGGCATGAGAGCAGGCATGGCAGCTAGCACAGAAGCTAAGATTGGGCCTGGCATGGGAGCTGGCGTGGGGGGTAACATGAGAGCAGGCATTGCAGCTCGCACGGCAGCTAGGATTGGGCCTGGCATGGGAGCTGGCATGAGAGCAGGCATGGCAGCTCGCACGGCAGCTAAGATTGGGCCTGGCATGGGAGCTGGCGTGGGGGCTGGCATGGGGGCTGGAATGGGAGCTAGCATGGGGGCTGGCATGGGGGCTGGTATAACAGCTGGAATAGGGGTTGGCATGGGGGTGAGATGGGGGATTGCATGAAACCTGACATGGGGGCTGGCATTAGAGCTGGCATGGGGGATGGCATGGAAGCTGAAGGCTGGCATGGTACTTGGCATGGCAGCTAGCATAGGAGCTGACAAGGGGGCTGGTATGCGAGATGCCATGGGAGTTGGAATGGGAGCAAGCATGGGAGCTGGCATAGGATCCGGCATGGAGGGTGGCATGGGGGCTGGCATGACGGATGGAATGGGAGCTGGCATGGGACCTCGCATGACATCTAAGGCACCTATACAGGCAGTTACCCTATCACGAAGCAAGGCAATTAGAATGTCAACTGGCAGAAGGTCTGGCATGGGAGCTGGGAGGGGAGCTAGCATAGGACCTCGCATGACATCTAGGGCAGCTATACAAGCACTTATACTCGCACGAAGCATGACAATTTGAATGTCAATTGGCAGGGGGGCTGACATGAGACCTGGCAGGGGGCCTGCAATGGGAGCTGACATGGGAACTGATATGAGGGCTGGCATGAGGTCTGGCGTGCGACCTGGCATGGGGTCTAGTATGGGAACTGGCATGGGGTCTGGTATTAGAACTGGCATGGGGTCTGGCGTGGGAGCTGGCATGGGGGCTGATGTGGGAGCTGGCATGGGAGCTGGCATGGGAGCTGGCGTGGAAGCTGGCACGGCAGTTAGGATCGACGCAGGCATGTTAACTAGAACGGCAGCTGGTATGTGAGCTGGAGCTGGCATGGCATCCAGCATTGCTGGCGGTATGTTATCTGACATGGGAGCTGACATAGGAGCTTGAATGGGGGCTGGCATGTTAGCTGGAATGGGAGCTGATATGGGACCTAGCATGATATCTAAGGCAACTTTACATGCACGTACCCTGGCACGAAGCATGGCAAATTGAATGTCAACTGGCAGGGTGCCTGGCATGGGACTTACCAGGTGGGCTGGCATGGGTCTTGGCAGGGGTGTTGCCATGGGGGCTGGCATGGGAGCTGGCAGGGGTGCTGGCATGGGAGCTGGAAGGGGGGCTGCCTTGGGACCTCGCATTACATCTAAGGCACTTATACAGGCACTTATCCTGGAACGAAGCATGGCAAATTGAATGTCAAGTGGCAGATTGGCTGGCATAGGGGCTGGCATGGGGGATGGCATAGAGGCTGGCGTGGGAGCTGGCATGGGGGCAGGCATGGGATCTGGCATGAGACCTGGCATGGTGGGTAGCATGCGATATGGCATGAGAGCTGGCATGGTGGCTAGCATGGGATCTGGCATGAGAGCTGGCATAGCGGCTAGCATGGGATCTGCCATGGGACCTGGCGTGGAAGCTGGCACGGCAGCTAGGATCGAGGCTGGCATGTTAACTAGAACGGCAGCTGGTATGTGAACTGGCATGGCATCCAGCTTTGCTGGTGGTTTGTTATCTGGCATGGGACCTGACATAGGAGCTTGAATGGGGGCTGGCATGTTAGCTGGAATGGGAGCTGATATGGGACCTAGCATGATATCTAAGGCACCTATACATGCACGTATCCTGGCACGAAGCATGGCAAATTGAATGTCAACTGGTAGGGTGCCTGGCATGGGACTTATCAGGTGGGCTGGCATGGGTCTTGGCAGGGGTGCTGCCATTGGGGCTGGCATGGGAGCTGGCAGGGGGGCTGGCATGGGAGCTGTAAGGGGGGCTGGCTTGGGACCTCGCAAGACATCTAAGGCACTTGTACAGGCACGTATCCTGGCACGAAGCATGGCAAATTGAATATCAAGTGACAGATTGGCTGGTATGGGGCCTGGCATAGAGGCTGGCGTGGGAGCTGGCATGGGGGCAGGCATGGGATCTGGCATGATAGCTCGCATGGGAGCTGTCATGGGGTCTCGCGTGCGACCTGGCATGGGGGCAGGCATGGGTTCTGGCATGGGGTCTGGCGTTGGAGCTGGCATGGGGAATGGTGTGGGAGTTGGCATGACAGCTGGCATGGGGGTTGGCATGGGACCTGTCAGGAGGGCTAGTATGTGAGCTGGCATAGGGGCTGGCGCGGGACCTGGCATAGGATCTGGCATGATAGCTGGCATGGGACCTGGCAGGGGGCGTGGCATGGGACCTCCCATGACACCTAAGGCACTTATACAGTCACTTATCCTGGCACGAAGCATGGCAATTTGAATGTCAAATGGCAGAGTGGCTGGAATGGGACGTGGCAGGGGGGCTGGAATGGGACCACGCATGACATCTAAGGCACTTATACAGTCACTTATCCTGGCACGAAGCATGGCAAATTGAATGGCAAGTGGCAGAGTGGCTGGAAAGGGACGTGGCAGGGGGGCTGGCATGGGGGCTGGCATAGGAACTGGCATGGGGGCTAGCATGGCAGCTGGCATGGGGGAGGGATTGGAGCTGGCATGGGGGCTCCAATGAGGGTTGGCATGGCAGCTAGCATGATAGCTGCCATGGGAGCTGGCGGCTGGCATGGCAGCTGGGACGGGGGCTGGCATGGGATCCGGCATGTGGCGTGGCATGGGAGCTGCCAAGGGATCCGGCCTGGGGGCTAGCATGGGAGATGACATGGGACCTTGCATGACATCTAAGGCACCTATACAGACACTTATCCTGGCACGAAGCATGGCAAATTGAATGTCAACTGGCAGAGTGGCTGGCATGGGACCTGGCAGGGGGGTTTCCATGAAAGCAGGCATGGCAGCTCGCACGGCAGTTAGGATGGGGCCTGGCATGGAGGCTGGCATGGGGGCTGGCATGGTGGCTGACATGGCAGCTGGCATAGCGGTGGGATTGGGGCTGGCATTGCAGCTGGCATGGGAGCTGGCATGGGGGCTGGAATGGCGGCTGGCATGGTGGCTGCCATGGGAGCAGGTGGCTGGCATGGTGGCTGGCATGGGATCCGGCATGTGGGCTTGCATGGGAGTTGCTAAGGGATCCGGTATGGGGGCTGGCATGGGACCTCGCATGACACCCAAGGCACTTATACAGTCACTTATCCTGGCACGAAGCATGGGAAATTGAATGTCAAGTGGCAGAGTGGCTGGAATGGGACGTGGCAGGGGGGCTGGAATGGGACCTCGTATGACATCTAAGGCACCTATACAGACACTTATCCTGGCACGAAGCATGGCAAATTGAATGTCAACTGGCAGGGTGGCTGGCATGGGGGCCGGCATGGGAGCTGGCATGGGGGCTGGCGTGGGATCTGACATGAAAGCTGGCATGGGATCTGCCATGGGAACTGGCATGTGGGCTGGCATGGTAGCTGACACGGCAGTTAGGATCGAGGCTTGCATGTTAACTAGAACGGCGGCTGGTATGTCAGCTGGCATGGCATCCCGCATGGTTGGTGGTATGTTATCTAGCATGACACCTAGTATGGCAGGTGGCATGTCAGCTGGCATGGCAGTTAGCATGGCAGGTGGTATGTCAGCTGGAATGGGAGCTGACATGGGACCTAGCATTACATCTAAGGCACCTATACAGGGACTTATCCTGGCATATAGCATGACAATTTGAATGTCAACTTGCAGGGGGGCTGGCATGGAACCTGGCAGGGGGTCTGGCATGGGAGCTGGCATGGTGTCTGACATGAAATCGCTGGCATGAGAGCTCGCATGAGACCTTGCAAGGGATCTAGCATGGGTCCTCGCAATATATCTGGCATGGGAGCTGGTAATGGGACGTGGCATGGAATCAGGCATGGGAACTGCCAGGGGATCGCTGGCATGGGAACTGGCAATGGGAGCTGGTATGGGATCTGACGTGGGAGCTGATAAGGGATCTACCTTGGGATCACTGACAAGAGAGCCGGAAATAAGTGCTTGCATTGGATCTCGCATGGGAGATTGCAAGGAATCTGACATGGGAGCTGGCACAGGTGTGCTGGCATGGCATCTGGCAAGGGATTTCGCATGGGAGCTCGCATGAGACCTTGTAAGGGACCTGGCATTGAAGCTGTCATGCGAACTAACATCGGTGACATGGGGACTAGCATGGGATCTAGCAGTGGGAGCTTGCATGGCAGCTAATATGGGATGTGGTATGGAAGCTGGCAAGGAATCTGGAATGGGATCTCGCATGGGAGCAATGGCACATCTGGAATGGGAGCTGGCAATGGGATCTGATATGGGAGCTGGCATGGGTGATGTGGGAGGTGGTATGGGTGGTATGGGAGTTGGCCTGGCTTTCGAGAACCCTGCAACATAAAAAGAAACTTGATCGTTAAGCATGTGTCATTGCATTCACTGGCTTTCAGGAATAACATTAATACGGCCACGATTCGTATGCAATTACATAGTTTTACTGTCCATTTGGAAGTCATACAAAATCATTTTATACACATTTTGAACTACTGTAATGACGAATATTCCAAATTAATTGTGCATATTTTTGCATATTTCAGGCGTTCTTGTACATGATAGACTAATGAGCAAGCAATACTTTTAGTATTTTGTGGCACAAAGCACCAAATTCGCATATTTTGTAAAAAAATTATTCTGAATTGTTTATCACATAATATTTTTATCTTAACTGTACTCGGTGGCGGGAAATTCCTTGAATATGCAATGTGGGTGTGGAAAAATCAAAACAACCACACTATGCTTTTGTTACTGCACAACAAGAAGCATTCCCAAACACCTCTACCTACCTGAATTAATCATCATCATCAGCAGCTATACAAATAGCCTATTAGGCCATGTGGCCTATTACGATCTCACAATAAAGATGAATTCCTCCCCCCTCTTTTTGGGTCGTCCCAGAGATCTCTTCCCATAGACTTGTAGTGAAGTATAGCTTTCGGGATTTTGTGGGATCTCATACGTCGCAAATGGCTCTTCCAATTGTTGATATTTCTGTATGAAATGGAATACTGATTCCAGATCAAGCTCTTTCATACTTCGTCGTTGTGTTTGTGGTTCCATTTTGTACAGCAAGCTGTTTTTCGTATAAATCTAATTCCGTTATTGTTATTCTGCTTTCATCCACCCGCCTTAATATTCAAGCCTCACTACCATAACAGTGTACAAGGTTTATTAAAGGCGTAAAATGGAAGGTTGCATTATCCTGTTGATTATTCCCATAATTTTGGAGTATTTTACAATTTTGCTCATATTCAAATCAAATATTAATTTCTAACCAAGATATGTAAACTCATTAATTCTTTATAAAATTTTGCCTTCTAAACATTTTACGAGAGATTTGTTGCGACGAAAGTGCGAAAAAAATAAGAACAGAAGACAGAACATCCCTTTCCTGTTCCTTAGCAATACAAATATGATTAATTCACAATATACAGCTCCAAATATTTCTAAGCATGATGTACTTGTTCGGAAACGAAAGAATTAAATGAAAATTACAAGCACACGTGCTTAATTGTCGCCACATTGAATGAAACGAAGGGACCGAGTGTGAGATTCAGATATATTTTTAGCACATAAAGAAAAAGAGCGCCAAACAAAATGAAAGTTTTAATTGTTGGTAACTTTAAGGAGTGCACATAATGTAAGTACTATTACTGTAACAGAATTGCTTCACTGTGAACAAGTGGTGAGGGAAACAAAGGAAGACGCCGAGGGCAATCAATCTGAAAATGGCTCTGAGACATAAAATTTATATTTACTTACGCCTAAAAAGACGACGTCTACGAAATACACTTCTTAAAATGGACCAGCAGCCAGTCTTCGTTATTCCTTCCTCAGCTTCTTCTTCTGCTGGTAAGTGTTCCAATGATGGTGCTGGCATGCGAGCTGCCATGAGATTTGGCATGGATGGTGTGGCCTTCAGGATGGGGATATTTCGATAGTCATCCGTGGCTTCCTTCACCTCTGCAAGAAGCAAAATAAACTTGATCGTTAAGCATGTGTCAATGTATTCACTGCCTTTCAATGAATGGCTTATTAATAGGACTTTAAGGAGTGCACATAATGTAAGTACTATTACTGTAACAGAATTGCTTCACTGTGAACAAGTGGTGAGGGAAACAAAGGAAGACGCCGAGGGCAATCAATCTGAAAATGGCTCTGAGACATAAAATTTATATTTACTTACGCCTAAAAAGACGACGTCTACGAAATACATTTCTTAAAAAGGACCCGCAGCCAGTCTTCGTTATTCCTTCCTCAGCTTCTTCTTCTGCTGGTAAGTGTTCCAATGATGGTGCTGGCATGCGAGCTGCCATGAGATTTGGCATGGATGGTATGGCCTTCAGGATGGGGATATTTCGATAGTCGTCCGTGGCTTCCTTCATCTCTGCAAGAAGCAAAATAAACTTGATCGTTAAGCATGTGTCAATGTAGTCACTGCCTTTCAATGAATGGCTTATTAATAGGACAAGGATTCGTATGCAACTGCATATTTTTGCCGTTCATTTGGAAGTAATACAAAATTAATTTATACACATTTTGAACGATTGTAATGACGA
Source organism: Periplaneta americana (assembly GCF_040183065.1). Taxonomy (NCBI): domain Eukaryota; kingdom Metazoa; phylum Arthropoda; class Insecta; order Blattodea; family Blattidae; genus Periplaneta; species Periplaneta americana. The sequence goes on along the minus strand of NW_027185502.1, from coordinate 657,938 downwards.
ATATTCCAAATTAATTGTACATACTATTTTTGCATATTTCAGGCGATCTTGTATATAATACACTAATGAGCATGCAATGTAACGTATTTTTAGATTTTTGTGGCATGAAGCCCCAAATTAGAATATTTTGTGAAAACATTCTAAATTATTTGTAATCACATAATATTTTTTTCTCTTAACTGTACCCGATGGCGGGAAATTCCTTGCATATGCAATGTGGGTGTGGAAAAATCAAAACAACTATACTATGCTTTTGTTCCATTTAGTTACTGTACAACAAGAAACATTCCCAAACACCACTACTACCTGACTTCATCATCATCATCATCATCATCATCATCATATTCATCCAAACATTTAGCCTATTACGCCATATGGCCTATTACGATCTCATAATAAAGAGGAATTTCCTCTTAAACTCTTTGGGACGTCTCAGAGATCTCTTCCTATGGGACTGATAGTGAAGTATAGCTTTTCGCATTCTGTGGATCTCATTCATCGCAAATGGCTCATCCAGCTCTGATATTTCTGTATGAAATGGAATACTGATTCCAGACCGAGTTATTCCATACTTCGTCGTTGCGTTTATGGTTCCATTTTGTATATCAGGCTATTCTTCGCATAAGCCTCATTTAGTTACTGTTATTCTGCTTTCAGCCACCAGCCTTAATACCCATGCCTCACTGCTATATCAGAGCACAAGGTTCATTAAAGGCGTATTCTAGTGATTTCCTGTGCCATGGAAGGTTTCATTACCCTATTGGTTATTCCCATAGTTTTGGAGCATTTTACAATTTTGGTCATATTCAAATCAATATCAAATATTAATTTATAGCCAAGATATGTAAAATCATTAAGTCTTTCTAAAATTTTGCCTTCTAAACGTATTTTACGTGGAAGAGAATATTTTTCCCAGAAGGCCATAACTTTGTTGCTTTTCTTCTGTATTTATTTCCATGTTATATTGTTTTGCAATTATATTTAAATTATGTACTGAATACTGTAAATCATTTTCTGTAGGTGCTATTGAAACCAGGTCATCTGCAAATACTGCAAATATCAATGAACCTATTTTTAAATTTCTGTCTATCTGCAACTGATCATGTCGCATTTGTCTCCATTCCTGAAGAATTTCGTTCTTGTGCATTATAAACAGAAGGTGGGAAAGGCCGGAATCCTGTTTTACTCCTGTGTTAATTTCGTCATATCGCGTGTGTAGGATGTTTGGCTATATCAGTAGCTCGTGGATTTTTGTTCTGTGTCTGTTTTTATTGTCGTGTGTTATAGATGCCTTATGTTCATGTAACTGATTTACATTTTGTTTTAATGATTATATTAGTGATTAAGGAGATCATGAATCATGGCAGGCCTATGTAAATTTCCAATCTGGCATGTGCCTTCGTTACAGAGGGAAACCATGAAAAACGATTGACTGAGCACGGGATTTGAACCCAGGGCCTTCCGAATACTAGTTTCAAACACTACCGTTTGAGCCAAGTCGCTCAGTTTTCTTTATTTCTTATCCATTTCTTGTAATTTTATTGTTTGTTAGTTGCAATTATAACAATAAACGGTACACTAACAATTATAACAATAAACGTTACACTAAAGTAGACTACTAAGACATGCTGTGTTGTGCAGTGTTGTTCAGTTGTGCAATTAAAAGTTCTTCGGAGAAAATTTTGTCACTATAACTCTTATAACTCTTTCATCCAATATTCACACGATGCATAACATGCGAAAATTTCGGGGCATTGTACTGGAATGTGACGCTTTTTAGATTTTAATAATGATGAGGGATATCTTGCTCCAAAACATGACGGCCTTTCTTCCAGAAATTGGTAAATTCCCACCTTCTCCTCAAGTCTTAGGCACGTGGCAGAAATGAAATATGACAATAACTTCAAGAATTGGCAACTGAGCTAAGTGTTCACATCTTGCTCGTTCCTTAGGGCCCTTACACACGAGCGACTTTTAGCCGCCAAGGTCGACTGCAAAAAGCAGTCGGTTTGCCGCTGACATGAGCGGTTCTTCAACAGCAGACGCAGTTGACATGAGCGATTCTACAGTCGATACGGGCGTTGTGTGTCGTCGGTTCCGGCGGCAGTCGAACTGCAAAAGGTGTGTCGTTTTCACTCTTATTACAATAATGCACGTCGAGGAAGAACTACTTTTATTATTTCTTCTCTGTCCTAGAAAAATACGTGTTAAACATAGAAAATATCGGATACATCGGATTCTCATTCAATGAGCGCAGTATGGCCAATTTCACTGTATTTTTCACGAGCTTCGTGCCTATGGAGATAATTTTCTTCACTATTTCAGAATGTCAGGGTTATCATTCGATCATCTGTTGGAAAAAGTGACAGACGGTGCAGATCTAGGAAACCTTTTTCTGAAGCTTCTGAAAGGTCTGAGAGAAGGAAAGCTAGGAACATATTGCAGGCCACCGGCGTCAGTCGACTGAGGTGCTCGCCTGTTGATCTGGAGTTGCACTTGGGCGTGGGTTCGATTTCCGCTTGGGCTGATTACCTGGTTGGATTTTTTCCGAGGTTTTTCAACCGTAAGGCGAATGTCAGGTAATCTATGGCGAATCCTCGGTCTCATCTCGTCAAATAACATCTCGCTACCACCAATCCCATTGACGCTAAATTACTTAGTATTTGATACAACGTCGTTAAATTACCACACACACTGCAGTCACAAAAAAAGGAGTAACTTCTCTTTCTTACACAGATAAGCTCGACAGATCAGGGAAAGAGAGATACTGCTAATTTTGTCAAGGAAATTACAATTACTACACCGAAAAGTGCCTCAAAATAAAAAGAGCATACATGTCAGCTGCCATAAAGCCTATTCCACTAACTTTTGCCTCTTGTTACAAAATAAATATTTTACCTCTAACTACTGTACAAAGTTTGATCATAATCTGATAGATAGAAGGAAACTTATTAAATTTATCTAATTTCACCCCTATAATGGGGTAGTTTGCTTTACACAAATATAATTAGAGCTTGTATACAAAACAAATATGTTACCCTTAACTAACGTACAATTTTGATGAAAATCTGTTTCGTATGAGAAAAGGTACTAATTTTATCTAAATTCACCCCTACAATGAGACAGTTTCTTTTACACAAGTATAGTTAGAGTTTGTATATAAAACAAATATACTGTGTAAATTTTAACGAAAATCTGTTAGATAGAAGAAACGTTATTAATTTCCTCTAAATGTGCCCCTTATAAGGGGTAGTTTCCCTCAAACGTAACAAGAGTTGCTGTACAAAACAAATATACTACCTGTAACTACTGTACAAAGTTTCATGAAAATCTGTTAAATTGGAGAAAAATTAATAATACGAGTAGTTGTTAATTTTTCTATAAATTCAGTCCCTATAAAGGGTAGTTTCCTTTATACAAGCGTAATCGGAGTTTGTATACAAAACCAATATACAACCTATAACTACTGTACAACTTTTCATGAAAATCTGTTAGATAGAAGAAAAGTTATTAATTTTTCTCTAAATACCCCCCTTAAGGTGTAGTTTCCCATCTACCAACGTATTCAGTTTGTATATAAAACAAATATACCACTTACTTACTACTTACTGGCTTTTAAGGAACCCGGAGGTTCATTGCCACCCTCACATAAGCCCGCCATTGGTCCCTATCCTGAGCAAGATTAATCCATTCTCTATCATCATATCCCACCTCCCTCAAATCCATTTTAATATTATCCTCCCATCTACGTCTCGGTCTCCCTAAAGGTCTTTTCCCCTCCGGCCTCCCAACTAACACTCTATATGCATTTCTGGATTCGCCCATACGTGCTACATACCCTGCCCATCTCAAACGTCTGGATTTAATGTTCTTAATTATGTCACGTGAAGAATACAATGCGTGCAGTTCTGTGTTGTGTAATTTTCCCCATTCTCCTGTAACTTCATCCCTCTTAGCCCCAAATATTTTCCTAAGCACCTTATTCTCAAATACCCTTAACCTATATTCCTCTCTCAAAGTGAGAGTCCACATTTCACAACCATAAAGAACAACCGGTAATATAACTGTTTTATAAATTCTAACTTTCAGATTTTTTGACAGCAGACTGGATGATAAGAGCTTCTTAACCGAATAATAACAGCCGTTTCCCATATTTATTCTGTGTTTAATTTCCTCCTGAGTATAATTTATATTTGTTACTGTTGCGCCAAGATATTTGAACTTCTCCACCTCTGCAAAAGATAAATTTCCAATTTGTATATTTCCATTTCGTACAATATTCTCGTCACGAGACATAATCACATACTTTGTCTTTTCGGGATTTACTTCCAAACCTATCTCTTTTCTTGCTTCAAGTAAAATTTCCGTGTTTTCCCTAATCGTTTGTGGATTTTCTCCTAACATATTCACGTCATCCGCATAGATAAGCAGCTGATGTAACCCATTCAATTCCAAACCCTCTCTGTTATCCTGGACTTTCCTAATGGCATACTCTAGAGCAAAGTTAAAAAGTAAAGTAATAGTGCATCTCCTTGTTTTAGCCCACAGTGAATTGGAAACGCATCTGACAGAAACTGACCTATATGAACTCTGCTATAAGTTTCACTGAGACACATTTTAATTAATCGAATAAGTTTCTTGGGAATACCAAATTCAATAAGAATATTATATAAAACTTCTCTCTTAACCGAGTCATATGCCTTTTTGAAATCTATGAATAACTGATGCACTGTACCCTTATACTCCCATTTTTTCTCCATTATCTGTCGAATACAAAATATCTGGTCAATAGTTGATCTATTACGCCTGAAACCACACTGATGATCCCCAATAATTTCATCTACATATGGAGTTTATCTTCTCAAAAGAATATTCGACAAAATTTTGTACGACAGCAACAAAAGTGATATTCCTCGAAAGTTACTACAGTTAGTCTTCTTCTTCTTCTTCTTTTCGAATATAAAACAAATATACTACCCGAAACTATTGCACAAAGATTTATGAAAATCTGTTAAATAGGAGAAAAATTATTAATTTTTTCTCTAAATACACCCTCTGTAAGGAGTACTTCCCCTTGTACCAACGTAATCAGAGTTTGTATACAAAACAAATATACTACTCGAAACTATTACACAAAGTTTTTATGAAAATCTGTTACATAGGAGAAAAGTTATTAATTTTTTCTCTAAATACACCCTCTGTAAGGAGTACTTCCCCTTATACCAACGTAATCAGAGCTTGTATACAAAATAAATATACTACTCGAAACTATTACACAAAATTTTTATGAAAATCTGTTACATAGGAGAAAAGTTATTAATTTTCTCTAGATGCACCCTATAAGGGGTAGTTTCCCTTATAAAAACGTTATCAAAGTTTATATACAAACAAATATACTACGTGTAACTACTATACAAAGTTTCATGAATATCTGTTAAATTGGAGAAAAGACATTAATTATATCCAGATAAATTTATATTCTGAACCACTGCGTGTCGCCGATCTTGGTGGCTAAAATTCATCCTTGTGTAAGCAGAAAACGCTGCCGCCGGTCGCGGGGACCGATTGTAAGTCTGCCGTCGGGGTCAGCGCTCGTGTGTAAAGAAACCTACATTTTCCATTTAAATACATTACCGACTGCATCCCCGCGACAAGCCGCTAAGGTCAACTGCTTTTTGCAGTCGACCTTGGTGGCTAAAAGTCACTCGTGTGCAAGGATCCTTAAGTGGTGAAGAGTGTGAGGGAAGGCCGTCATATTTTGGGGCAAAGTAATCAAATGTACGTTTCCTAAAGAATGTAAAGGTGTAGTCTCTATAAATTACGTATTTTAATGTGATTTAATTCTAAAAGTAGTCTTAATTACACAACACATATGAACAATATCATAAACAAACTACCTCTGATTGGGGTTCTGGCTGATATGTACATCTGTTATCAGGCTGTACATCTCACTTGACGATATGTGTCAGAGGAAGAGCAATATTGTTTGTATGTATATGAAGTCTGACTAGTGTAATTTGTAGCTAGTCGGCGATATATGCAATGGAAGGGAAAAGGAACTGGTCACCCTACCCCATGATATTCTGGCCTAGTTCCCTCATAAGTGGTGCCTTGTTGGTATCACTTGTGAGGTTCAGACTTCTCTTTGGACAGTTGAATAAACAAGATCAACATGCGGAAGAAGTTCAATTGATAGTTTGTGTAAAATGTTATACTGTATATTTTAATTCGCTGAATGCACCTTTCAACATGAATTCGAACACTGGCAACGCTGTAAGTAGTTTCGACTTCTTCAGCTGTTAATTTATCATCATGCAGATACGGTGGAGTAACAACATGATCCCTTTATCGGAGAGGTTTGTTATTATTCCGGGAAAACCTGACTTCATCACCACCTTCTAATAACGTCAATAATCCGCAATCAGTTGTCATGAATGTGTCACTCGATCTGCCACAGTAGCATTTAGATTTGAAGGCCACCATCTGATCCACATTGGGTGGCTGTTCCACTTTTGAACAATTAATTGTCACTCTACATTTTTCAATATTGCAGGCATTGTTTCCTGAATACTTTCTCTGCTAGGCCAAAACCCAAAATTACAGTAACCATTGTGGATGTCAGGTGAAGAATACAATGCGTGCAGTTCTGTGTTGTGTAACTTTCTCCATTCTCCTGTAACTTCATCCCACTTAGCCCCAAATATTTTCCTAAGTACCTTATTCTCAAACACCCTTAACCTATGTTCCTCTCTCAGAGTGAGAGTCCAAGTTTCACAATCATACAGAAGAACCAGTAATATAACTGTTTTATAAATTCTAACTTTCAGATTTTTGGACAGCAGACTGGATGATAAGAGCTTCTCAACCGAATAATAACACGCATTTCCCATATTTATTCTGCGTTTAATTTCCTCCCGAGTGTCAGGGCATGTAGCACGTATGGGCGAATCCAGAAATGCATATAGGTGTTAGTTGGGAGACCGGAGGGAAAAAGACCTTTAGGGAGGCCGAGACGTAGATGGGAGGATAATATTAAAATGGATTTGAGGGAGGTGGGGTATGATGATAGAGACTGGATTAATCTTGCACAGGATAGGGACCAATGGCAGGCTTATGTGAGGGCGGCAATGAACCTTCGGGTTCCTTAAAAGTCATTTGTAAGTAAGTATTGTGGATGTCAACAACATTAAAGTGGCGGTAAAAATATATCATAATTATAAATGTACGATTAACTCCGAACATCACCCTCATAGCAGAATATGACAATCCAGTTTTCATTTTAATTTAAAAATATGAGTAGACGATTTTCTTTACTAATCTTACTCTTGGACAGAATTTTTCGAAAGCTTTTGATGTGAAATTCACTAATAAAAATGGAAAGAAAAGAATATGTATGGTCTACATCTTGGGGCGTTTCGACTATCTATGGTAGCTATTTTTGGGTTAAATGATAGAATTGGAAATATTTCTTATTATGATTCTATGGGTATGATTGTGTTTCAATTGGCAGCAATTTTAACAATATATTCAAAACCACAAATGCCACTCCCATTAAGTCTGGTAGTTCCCGCTCATATTTTATTGTAGAATAATCTCGGAAACCTTGCATTTCATTAAACATATATTATCATCTGTTCCTGAACTCTTCTCATAACATTTCTTATGTGACTTCAGTTCGGCATATAATGGAATAAACACTTGAGTAGAAAATTCACACAATTCAGTTGTGAAAGAAAAAACAAAATTACTAAGAATAGTTTCATTTACTTCTGCCTGTATGGCTACTTAATTTTTATAAATAACACTTGTTGAACATTCGCCTTCCATAAAACTTAAATTTTCATCTTTTCTTCTTATTTTTGCGTCTCTTTCGTATCTTTGGGGAGCTAGTTGAGATGAGGCAGTCTTTTACTTGTAATCTTTTAGTAAAATACTGGGAATGGTAAGCTAGTTTTGGGGGTTTCCTGATCTCGTTCCCAATAAAATGAATACCACAAATTCTTGTTGCGGGTGTTTGTTTCCAAGGTGAACCATCAACACTTGAAATCAAGATCTTAAAAAACAAGGCTTTAGAAGACTTGATGAAATGCCTTCACGTTTCATTGCACTACACTGATTGCTGTGTGGGATTTAGATTCAAACATAAGCACAGTTAAATGATACTGACTACTAACGACCCAGCAACCATAAAGCATTCTGAATTTTATTGTCAATACTTTCAAAGAAAAAATAATAGCTATATTTCATCCAATTGGAATAAAAATTGTAAGAGGAATATTAAAAGAGGAATACGAAGTAGGGTAAAAGTTGGTAATCCTGTATTACGAGTAATATCGTGATACTGTGTTTGATAGCTTATCACCGTTTTACAGAGCGAGAGAAGGACCAATTTTATGCAACGATTTGTCCGCGAACTTATCCTTAATACGTTGTCATAAAAAAACTGATTTTTGTCTCGATACGTAAAATTGTAATAAATTCTCAAACAAACTATCACGATATTACTCCTATCACGATATTACAAGCGTTTACCGTATCTTATTAACGTGCGTAATAGTGTATTTTGTAGTTAAAAATCTATTTATTTATTTAAATTGTTTTTTAATAATAAACTATGGTTCATTGTTGTGTGTACGGTATTAGCACTCAAAGGGAAAGGGTATTGGTAAACGACTGCCTAAGTAATAACAGATCGATTTCAAACCTGCAAGCATAATATCGACAGGCCAGTTCAAAAGGGAAACAACTCAAAATTTAAAGTTTTCAGAAAACTGAAGTTTAAAGCTTCAAGCATTATATAAAACATGATCCGAATTTGGATTAAGTTAAACGATCCTTTGATTTTTCACAGCAACATAAAACTTCAAAATGCAGGTTTCTCAAAACTTTAAATTTTTAGTTATTTCCCTTTCAAGCTGGGCCGTCGATATTGTATTCCTGTTCTGACTGCCTACACACTTGGATAAGAAACAGCGATTTCATAATATGATATGATTATGTTTACTGTCATATTAAAAAGCTAGAGAAATTCGTGTTAATGTTAAATTCATGTTCCTTTCTGTCAAGAACCTAATTTGTTTTAATATCAAACATTTAAGAACAGGTTCTACAAACTACGACAAATTCAACAAGTGAATCGGGCGACTGGCATGAACTGATTGAATGACACCACTGGATAAATGCTCTATTCGCTACCAATAAGAATTCAAGTCTCCTGAACTTGTGCACAGAGTTCGTGGATATCCAGAGTACCGCAATCCTTTACGCTGCAAATGCCGAAAAATCAGCCATTTTTATTACAGAGCACGCTATTTGCCGTATACATTTGCATAGGAAATTAATGCAGCCTAAATTAGAATCAAATATTTTAAATTTTAACGGCCATGGGCATGGCAGCGTGTACTTTCATCGGCTTTGCCGGCTTGCCAGTTGTATCATGTCCAGCTAAAAGACAGTGTTAAAATTCTGTGTTAAAATCTTCGTAATACACTGATTGCTAACTATGAAGAGGCTAAAAAGGTACTGTCCAGCCAAATGGTTAAATCGCATCCCAGTTTGTCCCACTCATTCCTCCTGTCCTCTATGTAAGGGCTAGTAGCTGAAGTGTTGGGCTCTTCTCTACAAAATATTTGCTGTACAGAATTGGAAGTTTACGTAATATTATACAACTGTTTAAAATAATTTAAAGAAAAGGGCCCCGTTAAACAAGTAGGCCTAACTGTCATGTGATTTTCCCAGTTTTGACGACCGTGTGACATAACCAATCGGACGGACAGTAGCATGACAACATGTACGTCACCAAGCTATTAACAATAAAACTTAATCATAGGAGTAAAGTCTGAAAACGAATCAAAAGATGAAGCACGTAGTAACGGTTACTTCTAATATAGGTATAACCTCAAAGAAAGATAAATTCAGGGAATTGAAATAAAGAAGTTTAGACTTCTATTAAAAAATGAAATTGATTCGATTCTGGAATGTAGACTATGATTAGATCGTAAAAAAGTCCGTTAAAAAGAAGAAAATGGCACCAATGCAACAAAAAGTATAACATTTCCTAAATATGGCCAGTAAACATTTAAAGACCAAAAAATACAAGTAAACGCAAGTAAAAGTAGAGTATATTGGTTTATGTTGACGTGAAACGAGTTTATATTGTATCCTGCATTGTTTGTGATGTCTAAGAAATAATATGATATTTCATAACTCCGAGCCCTATTCATCACTCATCAATTCACCACTATTTTCCCACCTCACTTCTGATATTCCCATCACATCCATTCTGATTCCTCTCATTGTTTCCTTCAAGTTTTCCAACTTACCTGGTACAGGCGGAGTCTTCGGTCTTCTTGTCAATCTTCTTAATCTTCTTGTCCATCCTGTCCATCTTCTTGTCCATCTTGTCCATCTTCTTGTCCATCTTCTTTTCTTCTCTCCTTTGGATTTCGTCATGACATGTCCTTCCCCAGTATCCCCCACCCGGACATCCGATTGGGGGGATAGTTTACGTCCGGAATTTTTTACCAGGGAAAGACTCATCATGGCATTTTTATCATTTCATCTTCTTGGGATATATAAATGCGGTAGCCTCCCAATGCTATCCGCATACCACTCTCTCTTTCGCATCTTAAAAGATCCCAGGGGGCCCCAGCGTGAAGGTGAGGAGAGTGGATTTGACTAATTAGGCCCTCCGGACTTCACCGAAATTCTCCACAAGGGTTAAATATCAGTTCCATCAGGGTTTTTGACCCGATCAGAGACCAGGAAATCCCAATTAGCCTTTGCCCCCCATACTGAGTTTAAAGCATTATAAAGGTCATCCATGCAAAAGAATAACTAAGATACTTATCGAACATAACACCAAGAAAGTTAGTCTTCCAGGATTTAAGATTAAAGTTACGTCATTGAAATACTAGATATGTAAAATTAACATTATTACAAGAAATAAATATTAAATCTCAAATCTCTCTGCAGTGCATATGAAGAGAAGGTATATGTCACTGTTGTTAGGGATTCGTCTGTCGGATAGGGGCGTTAAGCTTGACGGCCCCCTTAGTGCTATTCGACAGGAGTAGGCTACATGCTGGCACCGGGTTTCTCCTTCTCTCTTTCTCATCTTCATCATCATCACTCATTCCATATACTATACTTACATATACACTCACTCTAGTACAAGACATAACTCTCCACAGATACACATCATGTACAGCGTGACCCGCCGAAGTGGTGTGCAACTAGAAAATGGGGCACAGTTCTGCCATCTATCCGCAATATGCGAAACGCGAATCACGTAAGGTGAAGTGGGTAGACATTAAATACACACATACTAAGGAATAAACGTGAAGTTCTGTCACATTAATAAATAAAATTACTATAACGGTCGACCTGCGTGGCGCAGGCGGTATAGCGCTGGCCTTCTGTGTCCGAGGTTGCAGGTTCGATCCTGGCCCAGGTCGATGGCATTTAAGTGTGCTTAAATGCTACAGGCTCATGTCAGTAAATTTACTGGCATGTAAAAGAACTCCTGCGGGGCATAATTCCGGCATGCCGGCGACACTGCAGGTGCGAGCGTTGTTAAATAAAACATAATTTATTTGTTATTAGAACGACGCCATTTTTAAGTTCACAAATACTATTAATTAATTTTTGGTTTGCTCATTACCTAGATGCGAAGCAGAAACAAGATGAAATCAAATGTCTATCAAGATTAAGCAAACTAACACTTCAATATTATTCATTTATGCAGTGATAAGAGAAGTTGTGAAACAAATACAAAGGAAAAATCGTGAACTGAATACAGTTTATTAAATTAATAACTATAGGATTGATATAATTCTGAAAAAAAAAAAAAGTTTTAATTTTAATTTTTATATTCGTGTGGAGTGGGGGACACACAGGTATGCATGAGATAATTTTGATTGTGCCACTAAAACCCCTTGAGTCTTGGTGTTGCCTAAACCCCAAAAGACACCGCTATAAGGAAGAACATACTGTTTTATCGTCGTTGAAATCAACATGTTTTCACACATTTGAACATGTTGTTGTTGTTGTTTTCTAATGCCAGGCGTTTGACAATAAAGTCATTTGACCTCTTGCACTCCAATATTTTTCAAAGATAGTATCATGACTAGCCACTAAAGCACAGATTTTGAGGTGTTCCGAATCCATTTCTTGGCTTGAGTTGCACAATAAGTTAGGGGACTGATATATTCCAATTCTATGCAGGTGTTTGGACAAACAATCATGGCCTGTTGCCAATCTACATGCAGCTACAGACGATTTTCGTGGTAAATCGGGAATTAACTGTGGATTTTGATGCAGAGAGTTCCATTTTTTCCCTTGGGATTGAGTTATCAAATTTTGTTTGTTGAAGTCTAAGTATGTAGATTTAATAAATCTCTTCACAGAGTAATACGTAGATTTAGTAAAAGGTCTATAAGTAGCAGTGCTGCCCTTCTTTGCTAAAGCATCCGCATTCTCGTTTCCCAGGATTCCACAATGGGATGGTATCCATTAGAATACAATTCTTTTATTGAGTGATATTAATTGAGAGAGCATTTTAGTTATTTCTGCTGTTTGAAATGAAGGTGTGTGTTTAGAGACGATTGATAGAATAGCTGCTTTGGAATCTGACAATATAACTGCATTCCTAAATTTATTGCTGTGGCATAGAAGATTCCTGAGACATTCACTTATTGCAACGATTTCTCCATCAAAACTTGTTGTTCCATATCCAAGAGATGTATAAAGTGAGAAGAGACAGCACGTAACACCTGCACCGGCACCTTGTTCTCTGGAGATAAAGGATCCGTTGGTGTATAAATGAAGCCAGTTTTGTGGAGGGTACCTAATATTAATTGTCTCTAAAGACAATTGTTTCAGTATTTCAGTGTTTACTTCTGATTTCAGTATTTCTTCTGTTAAATTTAGATTAAACATTTGAACATAGAAGCTATCAAAAAATCTCTACAAACTAATTTCAAGAATTAAGAAAAATTGCCCGTTCAATACGTTATGAACATGCAATAATTTAACGTGTATATTTCTCAAAGCAAAAGCCTTACATTTCTAGAGGTAAATAATCTTAAACCCTCAGTTCCCTGCTACTGCAATGCAGACCAGGAATATTTCTTGAGTAATAGTTCATGCTAATTCAATTATTTGACGTAATAAAGAAGATGAAAGTCGCAAGGCCTTACCTTGTTGGCGAAACGTTTAGTCCACCGTCATTAATTCCATTGTCTGTTATCCTGATGTTCGACAGGGTTAGTTAAAGGGTCCCACTCCATGGGCTGCATGTCACTGTCGGCGTCGATGCCTTCCCACTGCATGGGCTCCTGTTGTTCCTAGAAAATTTCAGAAATGTGGAATAATAAATGTTAAAATTTTAATCGACGATGGTGAAGTTTTAAAGGCTATAAACGGCGTAATTTGTCTCACTTTAGAACAAAAGTAAAGTGATGTGTCCCATGATTTAGATTGACGCAATTACATTAGACTACTGGGTGTTCATTTCAAAGTGTCATGACGTCACTGTTGATGAGTCAGCGATTTGAAGCGAGTTTCAGCTTTTGTGTCAGAGAAGTTGCCTATTAATCAAGGCGTTCAATCTGAACTTCAGAACGTGTACGGTATAACTTGAACGTCGTAGCAACAGATGGTCTGTACGGTCTGTGTGCTACCATAACCTCTTTCGAACTGTGTTTTGCGCGGGGGAGTCGTACGCAGGGTATTTCTTAGAATCAGTTGCATACGGCTACATTCCACAATACATATCAAATGCTCCGTGTCCATGTTGACCGTCGAAGTTAATGTCAACAAATACGTAAGTAATCGTCTTAACTCTCTCCCCATATCACGACAGTAAGAAAAACTCACCTCAGTATATGTTTCGAAACAGTTCACATTCCTGCCACTACCGGCGTTACCGTACATATCTGTAAGTACTCTTCTGAATGAACGCCGTACTTGCTAGGCAACTTCTCTGACACATAAGTAATACACCTCTGCGGAAGTGTAGGAAGATTGAATTCTCTAGGCTCACCAACTAGCCACATGACGGCATACAGCGAGCTATGACACACTTTGAACTGAACACCCAGTAGTCTTACCTAAATGAGAGGATTCTATGGAAGATTTAGAGTTCACTTTGTCTGAAAATGTTCTCTGTCGCAAGCAGATCTCTCTGTAAACCTACAATACTGCAAGTAACTTCGATAATAATCGAATCAGTGAATTACTTGAAAATTCCTGGAATTGTTTCGAAAGTTCTGAAAGACTTGTAAAAGCCACCTAAAATGTTTAATTTAATTTAATACAGCTAGTGACAATCGGCATAGATGGACTAGGGAAAGAGACTCGTGTGCTGGGATGTGAGTTAGATTACACTCCGGCTGATTGATTATAATTATGTGCATAACCTATATTTTATTTCCACGTTCTCGGAGGCAGTGCCGAAAATGCAGTACAGACAGTGCAACTTTCTACATTCGAACGTGGAAAGATAAAATGTATCCACTTCTTTTTTTCTTTCCGGCAGCTTGTAAGTCTGTTATTTAACGAGGTCACTCAGCATCGACTGAATTGATGGAATGGAAGTGATATTAAGGCAAAATGAATCCATGGTGAGCTACGGGATTATGTGACCCAAACAATTGATCAGACCAAGTGGGCTGGAAGTAGTTATGAGATTCAATATATTTCAATTTCTGTCAACATTGAGACCGCTTCGATAATAAAAGCACCAAAAAGGAAAGATGAGTTCGTGTCAATTTAGCCGTTATTAATTGAGGGGTCTATGATTAGTTCGTGACCACCTGTAAGACCTCTGATATTGTGAGTTCGTAACGTTGGTTAAAAATTATAGACATTTCGAAGCAATTGTTCATTCGTACAATATATTTCTATTAAATTAGAGACAGATGAAGATTTTCGTAACAGTTACATGAATTTGAATTAGATTTAATAACAACTACGAGTATGAACATATTGTAATACATTATGCCAGTCTTTCTCAAACTTTTTTCCATTTCGGATCACTTTTAACGTAGTGTACAAACTTGGAATTCTTGTAGTCCATTTTATTATTATTATTATTATTATTATTATTATTATTATTATTATTATTATTATTATTCATTTAATGAGGTGGGTGTAACTGTAGAACTGAAACTATGTTAATAATGCACATACACTCTCAAAAACTTGCATTTTCAATTCAGTTTAAAGTGCACATTCGCTATAATCAGTAGGCCTACTATGAACTTGTATAAGATTTTTAAAAGAGTAAAAAAATAATAACTTAATAAAAAATAATCCTTAGTATACAAATGTTAATATATTTTAATAGTATTTAACAATAATTCACACACGTAATTATATAAAATCTAGTACTTAATTATTGTTCTGTTGAGTGGGATGAATATGTTACTTTTTAAAGGCATAATTATCTGGTTTTAGGGCGGAAAGCTGTAGACTATTTCTGTGATTTGTTTTCATGGATAAATACACAGAGAATCCAGATATGAAGTGATAAATATTATATTTCTTTTTAGATATTCAATAATAATAATTATGAAATATAATAATGATTAATATTTTGGGGTCGGGCGCAGAAATTTGTTATCATTATTTTACACTAAACCTTGTTTTTAAATTAAGACTAGTACACTGTCTAACATCATGTTTTTATAGATTCGTATTTTCGTGACTTCATATACCTACATTTTGCAGTAATCTCCAAATTTGAAATACTAGTTAAATAGTCTACAATTACAGAATTCCAAACTTTCAGAAGCGCTGCATTATACGATTTATTTTGTTTATGTTTATTGATAAAAAAGGATGGTCATAAAGTAATGCAATGTATTAAAACCATAAAACTTCCTTGTCCTCAGTATTTTTTAAATTGTGTCGCACGATCGGTAGTGTTTTTAAATGTGCCTGTCCAATCGAGGCTTAATTATCAGCCTCCAATATGCATATTTATTCTTAGAATCGCTATTGACGCTATCACATGATAGCTCATCTAATGCTCGCACTATGTTTTTAGGCAGCAAAGTTTGTATGGACTTTAGGATTCCCTTATGATTTAAAAACCTGTCCTTGAGCTGACTAATGAAATAGTCTAAGAAGAGAAGGAAAATTAAAAGCCTAAAATACTCTTCATGACTCTCTGTCTTGAAGTAAGAACGCTGTGTTTGTCTTCCTGCAGTTCTTGGAATTTAACATTTTAGCAAAGAAAATTTACGTGGAAAACTATCTAAATCCTATGTACATTCACGAATTAAAATTAATATTATTTTTTCCTTGTTTCGTATTTTTCTCAAAATTTCGGGAGGGGATATGTCGCCTTAATCTTCCCCCTTGCATCCGCCCCTGTAGTCTAGTGCCGGACCGAAGATGAGTCCTCCATCTCTAGCCGTTTAGTGGACAGCATGATCAATTTCACACCACGATGCGACGCCATTCTTGAAAAACACGTCTCTTGATCCGTTAGAATTCCTAAGTCGTTCCGGATGGCACGTTCCATTGAAAATCTCTGCAGGGAGTGGAGCATGACTGTCCATCTCGCAAGAAGAATAGCTTATCTGTTCACATACAATAGTCGTAGGTGCCGAATCTTAGTTTATGATATATAACTACAACGTCTTTGGTTTATTGCACTATGACGAACTCATGTTTCCGACGACTTGGGAAGTCGATGTCAGTCATTTGCTTAACGCGAGTCTTTAGTCAAGTGTGAACTTCTATCACATTAGAATTCTTCTGCCATGATTCAATTGACAGTATGTTCATTAAAGTCTAGCAGACACAGGTTCAATCCTCATCAGGAAGTGGCTCTATTTGTGAATGTCTAATGTAAGTTTAAAGTTATTATTATTATTATTATTATTATTATTATTATTATTATTATTATTATTATTATTATTATTATTATTATTATTATTATTATTATTGGCGGGTGGATGTTGATGAAAAGTCATCTTCTTATTTTCACATTAGGACGATGCCTATTAATATAGAAATCCTTACTATGTTAATATCAACGTAAAAAAGTAATTTCTTATATTACATTTTTTTACTCTTTTAACTAACAGGTCATTTTTATATTTTTTCGGCATTTTTGGTCATTTTTAATACTTTGAAGAACTTTGAGATAATTTGGAATGCATTTTACTTTCTTCTTTACCGATAGGTCTGTTATATCATTTTCTAATCAAATAGATCAGTAGCAATTACCTACTGAATAAGTGAATAACAATGGAGTTTGAGTTTTATAGTTTGGAACAGACTCTAAAGTCCATCCCTCATTCCACTGAAGGCTTCGCCTCACACAACGGAAGTAATATCAAATGCTTGATAGCAGCTTAGTTTAAGTGAGGACTTCGACCGCTAATGTTCTTTTGTTGGTACGAGGGTGTCTTTAGAATTTATGTTTGGAACGGGGGAAACTTTCACCATGTCCTGAACAAGACGTTGTGTCCTCAACATGGTTCGGAAGGGATGTCTACTGTAGTAGACAGTATTTTTAACACAAATATTGCAAGAATGCATGCTGCACCACAATTTGTTTCGTCATTCACACTCCCTCATCTGGAAGATCTGGTAACAAAAGTGAAGTGCGGAAGGAGGAGGAGACAGAATGAAGGCACTGACATGGACCACCCCTGATTGAAACACAGTGTAAACCCTCATTAAAATCTATAGTTTTCCCTTGAAACCTTCATTTTGTTGCATGTTCTTTTCCTTTATCTTAGCCAAATTGCAGGAAGTTGCCTCCTCTCTCCGAGATTTGCAAGGCAGTCATTGAAACAAGATGACTAATTTTTAAGAAGTTGTGGTGTGAGTACGGTGAATAATATTTAAATGTCATTTTCTTTTAATTTTATGTCATTTTTCCATTACTTGAAGGGCATTTTAATGATCATTTTATGTAAATTTTGAGGTCATCAACATCCGCCCCCTAATTATTATTATTATTATTATTATTATTATTATTATTATTATTATTATTATTACGCCGAGCAAAGTCCTTTCGTTGCTTTGAATGCGGGACTAATGAAAATTTGAAGAAAACAATAATAAAGTAATTATTAATTATTAATTAATTAATTATTAATTCTTATTGATTTACATATATATATATATATAATGCAAGTCTTCACATATGAGATAATAACCATGATACATACGTTTCTGAATGGTGAAAAATATATATATTATTGTGAAACAGAAATAGGAATATAATAAATGTAATTACTGTAATGTTGCAACTCTTCACATTCATAATACTTTTTATCTCAGTTTTATATTTTATTATTTTTATCACTTTTAAATCATGTCATTTTATTATCTCATATATGAAGACTTGCATTTTATATATATATATATATATATATATATATATATATATATATATGTATATATATATTTTTGTAATCTATACGTGTATTTTAAGTAAGTGACAATCAAGGCAGTCATACAGAATGTCAATGTGTATCACAGCAATGTTGGTTTTTAATATGTCTCATTTTGCATGCCACTAAATATGTTTTGTATTTGTAGATATTATGTAGAGAGCACTGATATTGCTGAAATGTACTTCGTATCTGATGATGTTGGCGAGACCAACGAAAACGTTCATACGTCTTTTAAATATGTAATGTAAAGGTGCAGCACCTTAAACATATGTTGTGAAGTCAGTGACTGAAATAAATACTTTTAAGATACAATATAGACTTCTCTGAAAATTAAAAATGAATTGCAAAATACTAAATCTTTAGGTTTAAACCCTGATATAAGTATTTTAGATTATAAGAAAATGTTTTTTTTTTCTCTGAAAAATGCTGCAGACCATCAGGTGTTCCCGAATCTGAAGACTATTTTCTGTCTGCCATCATCAAATGCATCAGTAGAGAGAGTTTTTAGCCAGCTAAAGCTAATAAAAACTCGTCACAGAAATCAGCTAAAAACAGACACAATGAATGAAATTATGCGTACCAAAAATGGTGTTCAGGACTGTGTTAAATTTGAACCCACAAAAAACTGTTACAGCAGAATTGGAAATAAGACAGATATAGTTCATTATTAATAGTAAAATAATGCTTTAATAAGCAATTTCTTTTTCCATATCAAAGCTTCTAATTTTTTCATTATTACCCTAAAATTACCCTAAGAGTAACCTTACCTTAGAATTACTCTATGTAGTACAGAATTACCCTAAAAGTGGCAACACTGCTGTATTTGTAGTATTTAAATCTAATTCCATCTAATAAAATACATATTTCGCATACATGGAATGAATTATACCATTATACAGAGTGGAAGGGAACCTATTGCACTAAATCACAGTGGTAATAGATGAAGTCAATGCAAACCAGTTTTGTCAAATAATTTTTTGATACATCCAATTATAAGAATAAGAAATGTAAGATGTTGCAACACTGCAACGCTCCTTGAGGTCATTGCTACTCAGTATGGGTGGGTCAGTGTAACTGCAATCATCCACTCCGCAGACTTGCGAGAGGAGAATGTAAACAAAAACGTCTAATCAAATACATTTCAATAAAATTACTGTAGATGAAAACAAAGTATTGAATCAATTAATTACGCAAATTGTTTGGTTTTTAGCATTCTTCATTACATGATGAAGGATGGATAGAATTTTTGTCTGTTCTATCCATACTTAATCACATGGTAACGCAGAATGCCTGCACGGAAATATCATTATGTACTTCAGTACATCATAATAATATGATATGCGTAAGTAATCACTTAGTGATTCAAGATGGCGTTCATCCCATCAGATTCCGGCCACTTAGTCACTTGTAATGAGTGCACCTCTGTACACATTGCATTGGACATTATGCCAATGTCACATATTCTGTGACACAGTACATGAGGGTAGGCCACCAAAGGAAAACTGAGAGGTAGAACTTAACTGAGACGGATTCGATCAGGCATCGGAACTATAATCCGGTGTGGCTTAGTAGATAAAGCGTCAGCACGTAGAACTGAAAACGCAGATTCGAGTCCTGGTGCCGGAGAGAATTCTTCTCTGTTCTATCCATCCTTTACCATGTGGTAACGCAGAATTTCTGCATGGAAATATCATACTGTTAGTGACTGGTAAATCCGACCCTACGTAGAACTTGGAGAAGTTAGGGGTGAAAATTGCTCCCGACCCATCACACGCTTCAGTAGCAAGAGTTTGTCAGTCAGTTTATGGTTGTCAGGTGGTCAGATCCTCAGTCTTGCCTGCCTGTGTGTTGTACGTGTTGAAAACATTTGGTTTGATGATCTTTTGCTTTCACGTTCTGTAATATACAGTGAAACCTGTTCAAATTGGAACCTGAATAATCCGGAATCCTGTCTATTTCGGAACAATTTTTTGGTCCCGGCGAAATTTGTATGTATTATGTGTAATTTTTCCTGAATAAAACGGAAACTGTCCAACGCGGAAACGGAAACTGTCTGCTACTGTTCAAAACGGAAACAATATTTTGGACACACTATATTTTGTAAATATATTTTGAAACAGCGTGTAATTTCAAGGAATATACGAAATATGTAGGTCACTAAGATAAAAACAAGTTTTCTTTGCAACATTCTAGAGGGTACGAGGGTGTGTTGGTCTGTCGGTCATAAATTGTATTACCCTATTGACTAGGCAGACGAGTCCCTTCAAAGATTTTCAATGATTCATACCCGTATACTGCCGTAGCTAAACAGAACGCAAGTATAGTAATTTCCAGGTAAAAAAAAAAGTTGCATAAAATGTGGCATTAACATTAAGTGATGAAATAAAAGTTATCGAGATAAAGGAAAATTAGAAACAAAATCTATGTGAAATAATATAGAAGTAGAGTTGTGGAAAACTCAGGTGTGACACTTTAAAAAATAAAGATCATAATGAGTGAGTGGTGTGCGGCCAATATTGGTGACACAAAAGGAACCACAAAGCAACTGTTTATGTGGAAATAAATGAACTGTTGTGAGAGTGGGTTCTTCATGACCTTTCAAAGAACAAGCCAATTTCTGGATCTATTCTGCAAAGCAAGCTATTGAACTGGGAAAGAAATTAAATAAACTAGAATTCAAGGCTTCTAATAGATGGCTCCTGGTCCAATTAATTAATAATGTGCAGTGATATGCAGTACAGTATTAGAGTATAGTGTTAGATATTAAATAGAATGAGATTAGTAAACTTTAGTAATGTTTAACGACTAATGAGTGAGTTATGATAATATTTATACAGAAAATGAGATTTTAATCAAGACGATTCACCAACGTAATGAGCGACAGAAAGCGTTAAATGGAATATTTTGTACTTCTTGCAGTTTGCAGCATGCCATTTTGTTTTTCATGTATATGAATGACAAAATATTCCATTTTAATGTCACACCTGAATAATACGGAAACCTGTCCACAACAGAAAAAAAATTAGGACCATGTCACTTCCGTCTTGAACAGGTTTCACTGTATTACTAGCTCTTTAGTTTTTGTTATAACAATTTAGTTTAGTTAGTGTGTTCTTCTTTATAATTGTTTCAAGTTTTTAGTTATAATAAATGTCGCCTTGGACTTACTCATTCGGTGTTAACATCTGACTCCCTCTGCCCAGTTTGAAAGCGGGAATCTGATTTCAATGCCAAGCCTGATTTGATAATTACTCATGATGACGGGTAATGAACTTATTCGTTACTTTAGCCCTTTGTCCATTTCTTAATGATTCGAGGGAGTCTCGCTATCCTTCGGCAGGCCTTCGTACACAACTTCTTTCTTTGTCTTGTTTTATCTCCGCCTTAAATGACTCAACAAGCCAACGAGATGTAGGGGATGGCATATCTCTCACAATACAGGACCATCATGGAGACGTTACAGGACAAGTGCAAGACCTACCGAGTCCCGTGGCATAGAGATAAATTTCACCCCACATCAGGAATGGAACCACGGACTGCCTAGTTGTGAAGAACACGCTGTCGTAACTGCGGATCCTACACTTCTTTCCTGTGAAAATTTATTGCTAGCTACTTTCACAACACGACTTCTTAAAAGTATTATTTTATACTATTTTTACAGCAAAGTGCTGGCTGGCACTTTCTCTTAATTTGCAGTTAGCTTATCGAAACAATTTTGAAATTACTGAAGAGTGTGATTAACTCGCAATTTATTAAAGGAGTATGTTAATTCATTTACAGCTGTTGAAAGGACTGCGACTGGATAGGCAAAACGTTTTCCCGTTACTAATTAAACTACATAATAACAAACTAGTATTTACTATTTAGATGTAGTTATAGTCATTTTCAGAATACCCTCAGATCGCTTTAATGTGTATTTGCTATTTGATGTATTACATTTAGGACACTGCAGTCCTAAGTTTCCAATAATGTTTTAATTACCATTGGTCACAAATGTTTGATGAAATAGTTAATTTCGCCGAACTAATGCACGTAGTAATTTACCAGAAATCTTTTCAAACTTATTTTCCTTCTGATTTTGTTGTCAGAAATATGCAATGCGAATTCATCCCTTTCTTGCAATATGTCATTTTGGTTAATGTGTGAATTTCGGCATTTCTCGTGTGATTTATCTAAGTGTATCCAACCGTTCATATAGTGCTGTTTTTTTTTAAACAGCGCCCTTTTTTGTAACAGAAAATAAGCAAGTAATATGTAATAGTAAATAAAATATTTGAACAGGTGAATATGTTCAGTTTAATAGTATGGCTGTTATCAAATACAGCTAAAACGGTTTCTGAGGCTAACGTAATTGAAGCAACAGCATTATGATTCACCAGTGAGTAATATGTTTTCTTTATCAATAGTAGCAGTAGCAGGGCAGTCTCTTCTCTCCCTCTACCTCGGTTTGTCACGTGTTTGTTGGCAGCTTGAGGACTGTTAGAAGTGGAGTGGGTGAAATTCGTTACATGGCCGGATTTACCAGTCACCAACAGTACATACTTCGGTACATCAAAATAATATTCTTTATGACGCTATAACCACTTTAACTTTAAGTTTAGTGCCATGAAACTTAATTTAACATTCACTGTATCTATTTCCATTAAAGATTCCTTTGCATTAGATGTAAACTCAAAATAACATTATTACGAATAGACATCCTATAACTCAATCTTCATTCAAGTTATTATCTTTGAAGGAATTAAAAATAAATTAATTTAGAAAAGAAATTAAGTTTACAGTATTGTTAAATAATGTGTTAAGTGTTACGATAGTACAGTAATTTGATCGAAACGTATGTGATGAGACGTTTTTGTTTACATTCTCCTCTCGCAAGTCTTGGAGTTACACTCGTCCCCACTGTGGAGCAATGACCTCAAGGAGCAGTGAAACATGTTATGTTTCGTACTCCCAAAACTATTGACGTATCAAGAAAATTATCTGTCAAAACTGGTTCGCATGACTTGATCTATTATCTCTGTGAATATTGTAATAGGTTCCCTATGTATCTAGTTACTTCTCATACATAGCACACAATTATTCTCTTTCTAAGAAGAGCATGTAGAAATTATCGTGAAAAATTAATTTACCACAATTTTATTTAAAGAACAACTTTTAGTTACTTCGTAAAATATTTAAAAAGAAAGTACGTACTATTTCACACATTCTTATTTATTTAACCGCAATTTTCTGCCATAAGCAATGTTTGTAGGAAAGCCTGTAGCATTTCCCACGTATCAGGCCAATTAACTCTGAGCACCGAATAGAGGCATCAGCACTGTTACTATCCGTGTGAAAGTCTCTTGTCCGTAAAACGAAACTTTGAGGAAATGCATTAGGTTTCATGAACATCACATTCGTGTATATTTCATAACGTGAAAACTAGGAAACTTGGGAAGTTTACAGTCGCCAACGGAGCGACTGCGAGCTTCTCCTGTACAGCAACTCAGCGGAGCGCACAGCTGAATGAAGTAACGAAACAGGTTTTGATTCATTCATAAAACATCAGAGTGGACGCAAAACTGAACGGCACGCAGCATGCAGTTTGACAACTGGAACAAATCTGTCACTCGGTAAATAATTTGTACATATTAAAGTAAAAGCTGCTGCCAGGAAAAATGGCCAAGGAAGCTTTTAATAGAAAAAGGAGCATCTTCTGCGGACCTCTGGAAAACGAACTAAGGAAGAGACCAGTGAAGTGCTTTGTGTGGAGTGTAGCATTGTTTTACTGCAGAAACATAGACGTTACGACGAAGTGAAGAGAAGCGAATAGAAGTATCTGAAATGTGGATATGGAAAAGAATGGAAGGTTGAAGTGGCCAGACAGAATAAGAAATGAAGCTGTGTTGGAAAGAGTGGGTGAAGAAAGAATGATGCTGAAACTGATCAGGAAGAGGAAAAGCAATTGGTTGGGTCACTTGCTAAGAAGAAACTGCCTACTGGAGGATGCATTGGAATGAATGGTAAACGAGAAAAGAGTTCGGGGCAGAAGAAGATATCAGATGATTAAGATATATGGACATATGTGGAAACAAAGAGAAGGCAGAAAATAGAAAAGGTTAGAGAAAGCTGAGTCTGCAGTGAAAGACCTGTCCTTGGACAGAACACTATGAATGAATGAATGAATGAATGAATGAATGAATGAATGAAAGTACAATTTGAATATCGTAATTTTGTGATAGGCTATATTGTTGTAGTCATCTCTTGTCCCCAAGGTATCACATTTGCCATCTTCAAAATAGTGTAAAATCTTCAATGCTTTGTGTAACGTAACACAATGTAGACCTTACTGATGAGCCCTACACCTCTTAGCTGAGAAAAATAATTATCTCCACCTCGTACAACTGCACTTATATATTTACTGGATGTACCTGCTCTACAAACCTACATATTTAAATTGATTTTTTAAATTTTTAGTAGGTTATTTTACGACGTTTTATCGACATCTTAGGTTATTTAGCTTCTGAATGAGATGAAAGTGATAATGCCGGTGAATTGAGTCCGGGGTCCAGCACCGATAGTCACCCAGCAAATGGTCATATTGGGTTGAGGGAAAATCCTGGATAAAACCTCAATCAGGTAACTTGCCCTGACCGGGAATCGAACCCAGGCCACTTGGTTTCGCGGCCAGACGCGCTAACTGTTACTCCACAGATGTGGACATATGGTCTTATATCATTATATGGACACTGACACCGTTTATGAAAGAAATGTCCTGTAAATGATGTTTTTACACAATAGTGTGTTTTTTCGTCGTTACTGCAAACGGCCGCAATTTCTTTTTATGAAAAGTTTTTGATTATTTCCACCTAATTTTCTTCTAATTTCATTAAATATTCCTCAAAATTCCCCTTTCAGTCATCCATAATCTCTCCAATAAAACAACACTCTTTCTGAAAATGATTAATGTAACCAAAACCGCTTCCATTTTACCTACACTTTGAAAAGCTAAAAACCCAACAAAACAAATTTACAATTCTTGAACCAGGTGACAACCACGTAGATAAAGTGCAATTGTTTTTTGTAGGATTGCTTTTCAAGTATCGAAAGTCAAGAGTTGGTTTGTTTCTTCTCCTCAAATATTGTTACACAGCATTCATCTCTTACACATCACGTGCCGCTTGAAGGTACCTCTGCCTATCTGTCCGATAGGGCTGTGTAAGGTAGACAAATATTCTTTTAGATATGTCAATTCTGCTTTATAGCACTAATATCATGTTAATTCAATATAGCATACTGCGCATCGGATAGCTCAGTGTAAAACAAAAAGTACATTAGCATATTAAAACATGATATCGTTCATATAAGGAGATTCCCTCAGATATAGAAAAATTGGAACAAGTTCAATTCTCAAAATTTCCCAATTCTATAACTTACAGAAAATCTTATTATAACCAAAATATAAATAGACTAATTAGGATATTTTTAAACACACTTCCATACAAATTTTTCTAGTTTTATGAGAGGAATGTTGGTAAAGATTTCTTACTGAAATGAAACAAATATACAAAATATTTTAACTACTTATTGCACTATTTTTTTATTTAGAATCTTCATGAAAACTCTTCCTTGAGGGACACTAGGACTGAATTTTTGGCCAAAATAGTAAAAATAAACATTTTTGTTTCTTTCCATAAATAATTATCTTATACAATTGTTTATATCCTCTGATTGAAGTTCTGGCTGATATGTATAGCCTATCTATTATCAGGCAGTACAACTCACTTGACGATATGTGTCAGAGGAAAAGTAATTGTTTGTATGCATCTGAAGTCTGACTAGTGTAATATGTAGCTAGTTGGCGATGTATGCAATGGAGGGGAAAAGTAACTGACCACCCCACCCCATTATCTCCTGGTCTAGTTGCCTCAGTGCTTTGTTGGTGTCACTTGCGAGGTTCAAACCTGTCTTCGAACAGTTGACTAAACAACAACATAATTTGTTTAACCCCCACCTACAAATTTTAAAGCTCTGGCGACCATTTTTAAGATGCTACGTGCAGCTCTCTTAAACCTACCACACCCACTAAAAATAAAGTTTTCTCAAAACTAGGGCTTTGGTCAACATAGAACGGCTATTATTTCAGGAGTTGCATAACTTAATGCGATCATTTATGTTGAAGGCTTCTGTTTGCTCCGATTTACATGAAACTTTGCATTAATACTCAGCTTAGTCCAATACACAAAGCTGTGTATGGAATGAGTTCTTTACCGAAAACTTTTCATGACATGAATTTTTAACTTTAAATTTTTTTTTTTATTTTAGTAGGTTATTTTACGACGCTTTATCAACATCTTTGGTTATTTAGCGTCTGAATGAGATGAAGGTGATAATGCTGGTGAAATGAGTCCAGGGTCCAGCACCGAAAGTTACCCAGCATTTGCTCATATTGGGCTGAGGGAAAACCTCGGAAAAAACCTCAACCAAGTAACTTGCCCCGACCAGGAATCGATCCCGGGCCACCTGGTTTCGCAGCCAGACGCGCTGACCGTTACTCCACAGGTGTGGACTAACTTAAAAAAAAAAATTATTAAGCAAAAATTATTATTTGTAAGAAAATGTTTATCTCATGAACCAATTCTCAAATTTAAAAATCCATACACAGTTTTTTTATCATGGAATTTAAGTCCCTCACAGAAAATGTTTAAAAGCAAAAACAATTCTGAAGCCATCAGCTAGGACTATATTTTGAATTTACGCATAATTTAAAATTACTTACTTATTTACAAATGGCTTTTAAGGAACCCGCAGGTTCATTGGCGCCCTCACATAAACCCACCATCGGTCTTTATTCTGTGCAAGATTAAGCCAGTCTCTATTTTCATATCCCACCTCCATCAAATCCATTTTTATATTATCCTTCCATCTGCGTTTCCACCTCCCCAAAAGTCTTATTCCCTTTGGCCTCCTAAATAACACTCTATATGCATTTCTGGATTCGCTCACACATGCTAAATGTTCTGCCCATCCCAAACATCTGGATTTAATATTCCTAAATACGTCAGGTGAAGAATACAATGCGTGCAGTTCTGTGTTGTGTAACTTTCTCCATTTTCCTGTAACTTCATTCCTCTTTGCCCCAAATATTTTCCTAAGAACCTTGTTCTCAAACACCCTTAATCTCTATTCCTCTCTCAAAGTGAGAGTCCAAGTTTCACAACCATACAGAACAACCGGTAATATAAAATTTATAAATTCTAACTTTCTGATTTTTTGACAGCAGACTAGATGACAAAAGCTTTTCAACCGAATAATAACAGGCATTTCCCATATTTATTCTGCGTTTAATTTCCCCCTGAGTATCATTTATATTTGTTACTGTTGCTCCAAGATATTTGAATTTTTCCACCTCCAATTTTTATATTTCCATTTCGTACATAATCATATACTTTTTTTTTCTGGAGTTACTTCCAAACCTATCTCTTTACTTTCTCAAGTAAAATTTCCGTGTTTTCCCTAATAGTTTCTGGATTTTATCCCAACATATTCACATCATCCGCATAGACAAGAAGCTGATGTATCCCGTTCAATTCCAAACCCTCTCTGTTATCCTGAACTTTTCTAATGGCATATTCTAGAGCGAAGTTAAAAAGTAAAGGTGACAGTGCTTTAGCCCGCAGTGAATTGGAAAAGCATCGGACAGGAGCTGGCCTATATAGACTCTGGCGTAAGTTTCACTGAGGCACAATTTAATTAATCGAACTAGTTTCTTGGGAATACCAAATTCAATAAGAATATCATATAAAACTTCTCTCTTAACCGAGTCATATTTAATATTAATTTAATATTATTAAAATAAATGAAAATTAATGTCTATGGGCCATATTCATAGACATTCTTAGCGCGGACTTCCGGTGTATGATCAGCGAACTAATGTTTTTCGTATTCATAAACCAGTGTTAGCAATATGATATGATATGAATCCTGTACAAGTAATCAGTTGATAGCCGGGGCTAGTTTAGCATGTTCGTAGTGCGGGCTAGCAAAATGTCTATGCACAGCACCCTTAGTAACTAATGAATAAAACTTGATGAAATTTGGTACTGTTATTTAAATGTACAGACACAACAAACTCGCCGAATTTGAAATAAATTAATAAAAAACATTAAAAGCTTCAAAACTCAGTCCGAGTGTCCCTCAAACCTCCGTATTACCGCAGAACCTCTGAACAAAAACTCCAGTTTTATTTTGACTGCATGAAATCATGTAAAATAGCGCAAGATTTTAACGTTGAGGCTGATAAATAGAAAACAGATTTTTGAATAGATATGTGTCATCCTAATATCGCATTGGCGCACAATTACACAGCACCCCCCACCAAATAATTGATTCGTGGTGCGAGCAGCTGCAGTGCCATGATAACTCGAGACTGCAGCGGAATAAAGCCAGTCCTGTGCAGTCTTGACCACCCGCCTCTCTCTTTCCTTCACCGCGTTGCGAAGTTGTAAGAAATGTCGACACAAATGTATTTTCCACCCGAGAGTGCACGTCGTTGCACTACCATCAATGTAAAGCAGCATTACACGGGTTTAAATGTAAACTAGTGGCTTGTGCAGCAAATGCTGCTGCAAACTAAGTTCGTGAAACGTTCAAATAAAATTTTTTCAGATTTATTTTCAGTGAAGAATACTTGACATTTTGAAAGTTATTTGCTTCCATAATAGTGAAACATTCTCCCTCTGAATGTTTCTTTTTATACCAAATAATTTTTCTTGAACTTATCCATCTTCAGTTCTTGAGTTTCAATGCGAAATCGCAAGTAACAATGTCAGGACGATCAGCGAGTTTTTCATGTGGGAGTAATGAAGTAGCTAATTCAGGTCATTGCGGATTGTAGGTGAAACTTAAGAAAATGTAAGGTTTGTCATGCTTTGAACAAAAGACTTAGCATCTTGGTATATCTGCTGCATGTTTCGTGAACTACCCTGAAATGTAGAGTGCAGAATCACTTTTTCCCACTAAGAGATCTTGCTGATGTGATCAAGAGACTATAAAATCTTGTAGGCCTCTTATTTTACCAGGAAGTAATACCTTTTGGTCTTTTCTTAGGAATTGTAATTTTTGCGCTTCCTCCAGACAATACTGATCTACCAAATACTGCTGGATTAATTTGTGTAACAATGAATGTTGTTGTTGTTGTTTTCTAATGCCAGGCGTTTGACAATAAAGTCATTTGACCTCTTGCACTCCAATATTTTTCAAAGATATTATCATGACCAGCCACTGAAGCACAGATTTTGAGGTGTTATCCCGTATATTTTCTGTAATATAGGCTGTTGTGAGGAATCTATTGCTGAAATGCGGAAAATGAGGCGAATGATATGTCAGAGTTGTAGAATCTTATATGCGCCCTAAATAAAATTGTCCGTCATAAATCATTAGCAGTTTCAGCGTTTCATTCGTTGCTGGTTGCGGGAAATAAACTTACTCATCACAGTAGCAAGAAGTGAAATGGCATTCTATTTTCCCTACAACAAAATATGCTTGGCAGCGATCACAAATCTAATCTATTAAACCAAAGAAATATTAAATTAATTTTTATGCAGTTTAAAGATGCAGCTAAAATAGGAAGCATGACTCAATTACTACCAAGGAAAATTAGAGAATCAGACATCATAATTATACATATCTATACCACACTGCCATTAAATACTGTATATGAAAAAGACCCACACTACTTGATTAATAACTATAAAAGTATTTCATTTTTAATAACACTATAGTTACCTTACGTAAGTTTTATAGTTTTCAGTAACATATATAGCCGTTATTCTGTAAATTATAAAAATGAAGACCTAATATAAAATATTCTCTCTGCGTCTACTTACTTAAAGCCCCAAAAGGATACACTTTCATATCACCAATATATCATTATGTGTTGCATTAACTATAATAATATTTCATTTTAATGGTAACACTCATAAAATTCAAACAGTTACCAGAGGAGGCTCAACCTACTGCAGACTTCATCCTGTTTATGGATAAAGCTTTTGATTGTTTTAACTCTTCTAGTTTCCAAACTAGTAAAGCCTTAAATAGGCCACTAAGTGAAAATTCCACACATTGGAATTTTTTTAATGAAATAGAAAAAAACATTTAGAAATATTCAGGTAATAAACAATAGGAAAATGAACCCAAAATGTATAAATGGCTGGCTAGAAAATTTACAATCTTTAAAACTGCTATGGAAAGAATTGCATTATAATTATGGATTTAAATTTTTAATAACAAGAAGATTAACACAAGACTGCATAGAAAATCTCTTTTCTATTATTCGATCTAAAGATGGAAACAACATAACTCCACACTGCTCGAAGTTTAGAGCTACAATTCGGGCAACCATGACGAATCAATTCCTAAATCCTCCTGAAACAAGCAACTGTGAAGCTGACGTTTGTTCTTTCTTACTCAAGAAAGGAGATATCGAGGCAGCTAAATTGAATTTTTGCAGTCCAGGCATTACAGATGTCTCCGATTTGGATGTAACTGTTGATGACAAAAATATACAGCATACAAATAAAGAAACCGTGTTGCAAGAAAATGCAAGGGCTTATGTTGCAGGTTGGGTGTGTAGCAGAATAAATCACGAAATTTGTCGAAGAAATTTATCTTGTAAAGAAAACCCCAACGATGATGTAACAACACACATCGCAAATAAAAAATACTGTAATGATTAAAAAATTGTTTTTCCTAATGATGTTTCTCTAATGCTCAGCCAATTGTGTTCAGATGTTTTTAAAGAAATTGATCATGTTATTTATAAAACTAGAATTGGTGTAAAAAAAGAACTAGTTAAAATGGTAGTGCTCCCTGTTAACATGTCCATTTGCAGTGACTGTGCCAATGTCTTCATTGATAAATATTTCAATGTGTTAATAAATTGTTACATCAAAAATAAAATGGACAACCATACAGATAAAAAAAAAACAAGCGATGTATGAAAGCTGCTAAAGTCATGCACAACTAAATTTCATCAAATTTGAAAATATGAGAATTTATCAATTCATTTCTATTCTAATAACTTTGTAATTTGTTATTAATTAAAAATGTTATGAACAAAGTGACTCTAAAGTATACTATTTATTGCTTTGCAGATTCTTATTGAAATCAAATGCACACTTCTCCTCTTTTCCTCACGTAATCCAGCACGATGCACGGAGTGTGCGAACGTTTCAAGCCACTAGATGGCAGCACTGTTACTTTTCGTCGCCGCTTGCAATGCTAAACAGGAAAGCTTTCCAGTATTAATGTTAGAGAGTATTTGTTGGTATTCAAAGTCCATATAATGATATCAAGCTTCTTACTCTCCATAAGAAATATCCCAACCAAACTGTAGATAAGAAAGCACAATTATAGGCTATTATGGCATTTTGCCAGGGGCGTATACTGGTTAAAGGGTTTGGGCTACCACTGACCCTATTATTACACAAAATATATCTAACAATTACTTTAATTTTAATTACTATGGTAAAACTAATAATACAAAATTATTACATTATGTTATATTATAAACTTTTTCTTTTGTAATTTCCTTGGGCTACCGCCAGTAGCCCCGGTAGCCCGCAAAATACGCCCCTGCATTTTGCCAACATCTTTGGTTTCTCTCTGAGCATCTAGTTGCTTTTTTGATGACCAAGTGACCACAGAGAAAAAGAAAAATCATCATCATCATCATCATCATCATTTACTAAACAGGCTTTAGATAATGTGGTCTGTTGCGGACTCAATTCATTTAACCAGGAAAAAAGGAAAATATAGTAACAGACTTGCAGCCTCCACAGAAACCTGATACTCCTCAATGACTACAGACCATGCTAAATTGGAAAACCTGAAATTGGAGAATCCTTGTAACAGTAAGAACCAGTTATTTATTTGAAGATTGAAATAGGAAGAGACAAATCTCAATCTTTCCTGCACAGACTTCCTACAGAGTGGTTTTCAAGGAACTTCGTGATTGCTCCTCTTAGACGAAAGTAGTAAATGACACGACAGAACGCACTATCAACCTGTTCCAAAAGTACAATGAGACATTGACGAAGATGAATAGAAACAGTTTCTTCTATAACTTTTATCCAAACACCAATAAGAGTTTTCTACTCCTTCAAAAGCTGCTCTGACTTTTTTCTTTCACTATGTTACACATTATAAACTTCTCAGCTCTGGAGCGACTTGTAAATGGTAATATTTTAATGAAATTTTTTGTGCTTGTTTTACACATTAATGCATAATATTAGCCTTGTGGGAATTTGAATTTTTGAAAGTTCGGTTTTTTGGACCACACTACCATGTAAAGACACTGGAGGAATTTCTGTTAGCTACTAAGTGAAGAGTTTTCTTTTAGATCTCTTATGTCAGATTCTAGACTATTGATATAACTAAGTACTTGACTGAGGGTATCGAATGTATTTTGTATGTTTAATCTTACTGTTTCTAGTTGGACTGTAAGAGATTCGGTATCATGTACGTATCTCTGGCAGACTTAGTGTTCTCTAAGAAGATAAAATTTTTTTGGTAGGCGATCTATTGCAGACTCCATCCTGTTGTTCTCTCACCAGTGATAGCTTGGTTGAAACAT
Source organism: Periplaneta americana (assembly GCF_040183065.1). Lineage (NCBI taxonomy): Eukaryota > Metazoa > Arthropoda > Insecta > Blattodea > Blattidae > Periplaneta > Periplaneta americana. The sequence continues at coordinate 624,902 of NW_027185502.1, read as the reverse complement.
GATGTGAACTGACATGAACTTTTGTACTGTCACCCCTTGACAATCTTTCTGATGACAAACATTTCTTGCATGGAAAGATGAAGGACCCACCTCATGTAAAAGCCTCATACTCAGGATTGCCGAATTTGAGACAATCAAGATGGAATGCACTTCTGACCGCGCACCTAACACGAGCACAGTTTAAATGATATTGACTACTAACGACCCAGCAACCATAAAGCATTCTGAATCGTTAGAGACTGGAATTTTTTGTTGAGTTCAAAGTGCAAAATGTGGGATTTTCAAATGGGAAAATCGGTGCTTTCAATTGAATTTTTCAGTATTTTCACATTGTTCCTTTTCGAGCTTGGAAATTGGTATGTTCGTTTTTATAAAGTCTTTACAACACTTTTTCCCAGATATTCACAAGTTTTCTTTTTGTTTTGCACACTGCAAAAACAAGTGGCAATAGAAGTCAGCACAAGAGATTGTTCGTCTTCCTTGCAAAAATTAATTGCCGATGCATGTTTTACAGACTTCAAATCTTTCTCAACAGTATCTCTTCTTTCCCACGAGACCTCACAATTACAAAATTTACACATGACTGTACTTTTGTCTGTGCAATAAAACCCATGCCTTATATACTGGAAAGCTCTATTGGAGCTATTTTATGATTAAGCATTCTTGTAGCCTCACTTGCACAGGAACACAATAATGTTATTTCGCCTACGTGTGACACTATAAACAAATAAAACAAACACACTCAACACGTCCAAAATAATATGAACTAAGGGTGCATTCAGAAGGCTCGCAACGCTTACCATGCTTACAATACGATTTTCGCACATCGCTACATAAATCAGATATGATGTCAGGAGTGTGTTTAGACCAGGTATTTGAATTAAAACCTTCTAGCTCGTTGACCGTTGACTAAAACAGATTCAGTATTGAATGTGCAATACTAGCGACCATAAATATCGGCCTTATCTGTGTGACAGCTATCGATTATCGATTGCAGTAAAAAAAATTAAAAATTGAAAATTCGCGCACATAATTCGCTAATTGCTTAAAAAACCCCATTCCCGACTTGATACGGATTTCGCGATGTTTCACGAATTCAAATCAGGCATAAATGAATTGAAGAATGTATATTTACTGTAATTAGATGTTGAGAAATATTTTTTTCCAAAATTAGAGAAATATTCCATTCCCTATGAATTGTCAATACTTTAAAAGAAGGAAATAATATATTTCATTCAAATGGAATAACAAATTGTAGGAGAGAGGAAAACGAAGTAGGGTAAATCTTGTTAATATTGTGATATGAGTAATATCGTGATACTGTGTTCGATAGCCTATCATGGTTTTACAGAGCGAGAGAAGGACCGATTTTATGCAGCAACTTGTCCATGAACTTGTCCTTAATACATTGCACAAAAAACAGATTTTTGTCTCGATAAGTAAAATTGTAATAAATTCTCATACCAACTATTACGATATTACTCATATCACGATATTACCAACCTTTACCCTATCTTATTAATGTGCTTAATAATGTATTTTGTAGTTGAAAATCTATTTATTTATTTAAATTATGTTTTTGAATAATGAATTATGGTTCATAATTGTGTACGCGATATTAGCACTCAAAGAGAAAGGGATATTGGTAGACGACTGCCAACGTAATTGCAGATCAGTCTCAAGCCTGCAAACATAGTAATATCGACAGGCCAGTTCTAAAGAGAAACAACTCAAAATTTAAAGTTTTGAGAAAAATGAAGTTTAAAGCTTCAACCATACATAAAACATGATTAATTGAATTTGGATTAAGTTAAACGATCTTTTGATTCTTCACAGCAACATAAAGCTTCAAAATGCAGGTTTCTTTAAACTTTAAATTTTGAGTTGTTTCCCTTTCAAGCTGGGCTGTCGATTTTGTATTTCTGTTTTGACTGCCTGCACACTTGGATAAGAAACAATAATTTAATAATATGATATGATTATATTTAATGTCAAATTAAAAAACTAGATAATTTCGTGTTAAAATGTTAAATTAATATTCTTCCTTTTATGTCAAGAACCTAATTTGTTTTAACTACAAACATTTAAGAACAGGTTCTATGGACTAAGGCAAATTGAACAAGTGAATCCACTGGATAAATGCCCTATTCCCTACCAGTAAGAATCCAAGTCTCCTGAACTTGTTCACAGAGTATGTGGATATCCAGAGTACCGCAATCCTTTGCACTGGAAATGCCGACAAATCAGCCATTTTTATTACAGCGCTTGCTATTTGCCGTACACATTTGTAAAGGGAATGAATGTAGCCTAAATCAGAATCATTTAATTTTAAGGGCCATGGCCTAAATTGAGTTTTACTTTAAATGTTCCTATCCCAAGCATGTTGAAATGGAATAACAATGGTGGCCAACTAGTTGATTGCACTACTCTAGGATTCTCCTTGTGCATAGCTGAAAGAGCATCTATTTCAGGATGTAAACAGTTACTGTACCTCTGCACTCAGAAAATTCGAAAAGACGATTCTCCATTCTCCTCAGATGCCACCGCCCCTTGCACCTGACTTCCTCTTCTCACTCGGCGTACTGTCTGCTGGCTTCCTCGAAGTTGTCGCTGCTCAAGGTCTGGGTGGAAGCGTCTAGCATCATTGGCTTTGCCAGCTTGCCAGTTGTATCATGTCGAGCTAAAAGGCAGTGTAATTCTGAACTGAAATCTTCGTAATACACTGATTGTTAACTATGAAGAGAATAAATAGGTACTGTCCAGCTGAATGGTTATGTCTCATCCCAGTTTGTCCCACTCGTTTCTCCTGTCCTCTCTGTAAGGGCTAGTGGCTGAGCTGTTAAGTTCTTCTCTGCAAATATTTGCTGTACGGAATTGGAAGTTTACGTAATATTATACAACTGTTTAAAATAATTTTAAGAAAAGGGCCCCGTTAAGTAAGTAACTGTCATATGATTTCCCCTGTTTTGACGACTGTGTGACATAACCACTTGGATGGACAGTAGCATGACAACATGTACGTCCCCAAACTAAACTATTAACAATAAGTGAATCATAAAAGTAAAATCTGAAAAGGAATCAAAAGATGAAGCACGTAGTAATGGCTACTTCTAATATAGGCATAGTAAAATCTGAAAAGGAATCAAAAGATGAAGCACGTAGTAATGGCTACTTCTAATATAGGCATAACCTCTAAGAAAAATAAATTCAGAGAATTGAAATGAAGAAGTTTAGACTTTTATTAAAAAATGAAATTAAATCATCCAGATTCTTTTATTTACAGATGGCTCCTAAATGTTGTGTTCCTGTGTGTACCAAAAATTACTAGAGTGCTTTAAGTGAGTGTGTTACATTACAGTTCTCAAATTTCCAACTGAAAAGATAAGTTATGTGGCTGGAAGCTACTCGTATACTATGACATATTTTCACGCCAATAAAGCATTCAGTTGTGTGTATTAAACATTTTGAAGTAAACGATTTGTATCTCGTACATGTTTCTAGAGACAGAGAAGGAAATGTGCAAGAATAGCCCTAAAACAGATGTCTCTTATAACTATTTCCAGGTTTACGGGAACAATTAGATAATCTTATTCCTCAACAAGAATGGACCCTGCTAACAAGTGGCAGAAGTATGTTCAGAGATTTGAGCAGCAACAAATTAAGTGGTTGCAAATGAACAAAATTAATTCGTTTGATGAACTATGTAACATAGATACTTTAAAAAAAGATAGCAGGTGGATCATTAATCTCAATGCAGTGTTTCTGTACTTTTTGTTGGTTAATTTTGAGGGTGTGTCACAAATATATTGATGTATTAAAATATATGAAAATTTATCAGTGCAATTGTGTGTAAATAATCAAAATGATATTCATTGCATCACAGAGTTGGTAAGTGCACACATGCAATTAGAAATGTGGTCTCAATTGGAGAGCATTCTTCTGAAGTACGTAAATTATAATAATTATTACGGTGTAATGATGTTTAGTGTTAACACGACAGCATGTTGGCCACGTTTGTATGTTTACTTAAGTATAATGCTTTATTGTAGGAAGTATTCGAAAGATGCTTGTTATGTTTATTGGAACAAATTTCAAACACATTAAATATAATGCCAAAATACTTCTGTGATGTATTATAAGTGCATCTTTGTTGTACAAACAGTCATCTTCCTCCTACAATGTTATTATAACTGTCCATTTTATATGCTAATAGAATACTGAAATCTTTTAACAAATGCAGTAAATCAATAATAATGAAGTAATTTTTCACTTTTTTGAACCCGTGTGCTAGTAATCTTTTCTCATGCGTTAATTTACGACTCTTTATCAAATGCTATTATTATCTAGCATCTGAATAAAATAAATAAGTGCAAGAACAAGCGCGATAAAGACACAACATTTGCTCTATATGGGTTGAGGGAAAACTGCGGAGAAAACCTCAACATTGACATCCCTTAATTTGAGGATCAGCCAGCAAGCCTTGAGAAACTGCTATAGAAGCAGCACTCTCTGTCAATACTGTCTTTACTTGTGCAATACAATATGCTAACTGCGAGCACTGCGGCTGCAGTATTTGTTCTGTTGCATTGAATGGGGGACAATCACATCACACACGTGATCAGAAGTTAAGGTTGTTGCAACCATAAGGCAAATTCCTGCATGACGCAATCTGCAGTAGGTTCTGGAATGTAGACTATGATTACACCGTAAAAAAGGTCTGTTCAAAAGAATAGGGCAATAATGCAACAAAAAGTAGAACATTTCCTAAAAACAGTAAAAGACCAAATAATGCAAATAAATGTAAAATAAAAGTAGATTGTATTGGTTCACATTGAAGTGTAAAGAGTTTATATTGTATCCTGCATTATCTCTGATGTATAAGAAAAAATATGATGAATAGGGCTCGGAAGTTGACGAGTCCTATTCATCACTCATCAACTCATCAGTTTTTTCCGACCTCACTTCTGACATTCCCATCACATCCACTCTGTTTCTTCTCATTGCTTCCTTCATGTTTTCTAACTTACCTGGTAACTGTGGAGTCTTCAGATCCCGCACTGTACTCTTCAATCTTCTTTTCTTCTCTTCATTGTATTGCCTCATGATGTGCCCTTCCCCAGTATCCCCCACCCGGACATCTGATTGGGGGGATAGTTTATGCCCGGAATTTTTTACCAGGGACGAACTCATCATGATATGAAATTGCAAATTATTAATGGGATATATAGATGCAGTAGCTTCCCATTGCTATCCGCACACCACTCTTTCTTTCGCATCTTGAAAGATCCCAGGGGCCCCAGCGTGGAGGTGAGGAGAGTGGATTTGACTAATTAGGCCCTCTGGACTTCACCGAAATTTACCACAAGGGTTAAATATCAGTTCCATCAGGGTTTTTGACCCAATCAGAGACTGGGAAATCCCAATTAGCCTTTGCCCCCCTTATTGAGTCTAAAGCATTACAAAGGTTATCAATGTGAAAAGATAACTAAGATACTTATCGAACATGACACCAAGAAAGTTGGTCTTCCAGGATGATTTAAAATTAAAGTTATGTCATTGAAATATAGATATGTAAAATTAACAGTATTACTAAGAAATAAACATGAAGTTCTGTCTATATTAATAATAAGATTATTAGAACGACACCATTTTTAAATTCACGAATACTAATCATTAATTTTTAGTTTGTGCAATACCTAGATGCAAAACAGGAACAAGATGAGGTTAAACTTCTATGAAGATTAAACAAACTAACACTTCAATATTATTAATTTATGCAGTGATAAGAGAAGTTGTAAAACAAATACAAAGGAAAAATCGTGAACTGAATAAAATTTATAAAAGTAATAATTATATGATTGATAGAATTCTGAAAAAAAAAAAGTTTTAACTTCAATCTTTATATTTTTGTGGAGTGAAGGGCACACAAGTATGCATGAGGTAATTTTGATTGTGCTACTAAAGCCCCTTGAGTCTTGGTGTCTCTGAGTGAAAATATGTCTACCAGAGTTCACAGTTGACTTGAACGAAAAATTGTGTGTGAAGATTTTATGAGCTATGCACTTATCTTTGGACTGATACTAAAGACAGGTAGGCCTACATATTGCAAGTCTGCATGATGGTCAGCACAGCACACAACTACTGCTCACACAACATTTTCCACAGACTATGGTTTGCAGAATTGCCCAGTGTTAGTATTCATTATTATTAATATTGTAAATTCGTGTATCTTACACTATTTAACAGAATGTTGGAAAAATCTTACTCTCGCCTTTTTGTATTTGTTGTACACACAAGAAAAAGCGTAGTTAAAGTTACAGCAGTTTTCATTTCCAGGACTGTTACACGAAAATGCACTACAAAGAGCAAACAGCTCATATCAACAAAATCGTAATAAAAAAATAAATTTTATGCATTCTCATAAGCACCGAGTACTTACTCTTATCGAAATTCTTTCATGGAGCAAGTCTTGATGGGAATCTACCTCTATGTAGGCAACAATTTCGCACGACTGTCTACAAGTAGCATATATACAGGGGCTCTTGTTTACTGCACATGCGCAATGTGTTGTAACGAAACATACAATAAGGGAGCTCCAAATTTTTTTCCATCTCTGTACATATTCGTAGATCTGTAGTTGATACTTTTGTACGTGGTTTGTAACAGCTGGTGTTGCCTAAACTCCAAAAGACACAAAACTCTATATGGAAGAACATACTATTTTGTCGTCGTTAAAAGCTACATATTTCCACACATTCAAATATGCAAGCTATCAAAAAATCTCTACAAACTAATTTCAAGAATTAAGGAGAATTGCCCATTCAAGATATTATGAAAATGCAATAATAATTTAACCATGAATATTTCTCAAAGCAAAAGCCTTATATTTCTAGAGGTAAATAATCTTAATCCCTTAGTTTCCTGCTACTGCATTGCAGACCTGGAATATTGCTGGAGTATTAGTCCATACTAATTCAATAATTATTTGACCTAATAAAGAAGATGAAAGCTGCAATGTCTTACCTTGTTGGCAAAACATTTAGTCCACCATCATTAATTCCATTGGGTATCCACTTCATTATCTGGTATCCTGATGTAGCCAGATGTTTGACTGGGTTAGTTAAAGGGTCCCACTCCATGGACTGCATGTCATTCTCGGCATTGATGCCTTCCCACTGCATGGGCTCCTTTATTTTTAGAAAAAATTCAGAAATGTGGTGTTAAAATTTTAATCGAGAATGGTGAAGTTTTAAGGTCTACAATGCCGTAAATTGGCTCACTTTAGAACAAAAATAAAGTGGGCGTCCCATGATGTAGATCGATGCAATTAAATTAGTGTTATTCCTGAATAAGTGGATTCTATGGAACATTTGGAATTCACTTTTTTTGAAAATTTCCTCTGTCGCAGGTAGATTTCTCTATAAACCTACCATACTGCAAGAAACTTCGATAATCGAATCAGTGAATTACAGTAGATTCCTGGAATTGTTTTGAAAGTTCTGAAAGACTTGTAAAAACTGCCTAAAATTTCTTAACACAGCTAGTGATAAGTAGGGAGCACATTTTTATCTGCTAAACATTTTCAATATATTTATTTCTTATGTGCAAAAAAATACGAAAATATTTGCTAAAATAATATATTTCTTTTAATATGATAAAAATATCTTACTTAGCTTGAAAAAATTGTTATTAGGTACTCACCAATCACACTTGAGTATCAGTTGCTAGTAGCTGGCCGAGAATTGTAGTGGACAACAAAGGTCATCTCCAAATTCTCCATCACAAATACATGCCGATTATCTCTGAACAACGACTTATACTGTGAAAACGATCTTTCCACAACACAGGATGTCAGACATGAATATTTAAAGGGAGGAATGTCACAAAGACATACAGTACACCATCAATTTCACCTACAGGCACACCCTCCAATACTTGAGTAACTTCACACATTTTTTTATATCCACTGTTTTTTCCCAAACACATTCTGGAATTTGTCACTTAGTAAGCTTTCTTGTACTTCTGAACCTGGTAGCGAGTCTAGTTTAATCCATGGATGTTTCAAGTTGGATGCTCTTGGAGGCAATGTCGACAATGCAGTACACACAATGCAGCTTTCCACATTCGAATGTGGAAAGATAAAATGTATGCACTTTTTTTTCCTTTCTGGCAACTTGTAAGTCTGTTATTTAATGAGATCACTCAGCGTCAAATGAAATGGTGAAATGGAGATGATATTAAAGCAAATTTAATCGATGATGAGCTACGGGACCCAAACAAGTAATCAGATCAAGTCAGATACAAGCAATTATGGGATTCAATATATTTAAATTTCTGTCAACACTGAGACCGCTTCGATAATAGGAGCAGCAAAAAAGAAAGATGAGTTCATGTCAATTTGGCCATTATTCGAGGAACCTGTCATCAGTTCGTGGCTACATGTAAGACCTCTGATATTGCGAATTCGTGAAGTGACTGAAAAATTACAAACATTTCGAAGCAATTTTTCATTCGTACAATATATTCCTGTTAAATTACAGATATATTAAGATTTTCGTAACAGTTACTTGAATTTGAATTAGATTTAAGGCACTCTGGCACGCCCTATTTACCTACCAATTTTAAATTACTGATTTGAAGTGTATGTTTTCTCAGGATTTGCTTGGAGTAGAACTATGAAATTTTGTGGACTTGTTCTTGGGACACTTTTGAGCAATTTAACATGGGTTTTTCAAATTATGTCATATACAGTCTGATCCATTTGGATATGAATAATATTAATTTATCATTATAAAGCTATTATGATGGTAGGAAAAATTTCTTGCTTATATATATTATGATTAAAAGATGGGAGTTTCCATATATGACAATCAACAATGCATAATCTGAAAGGACAAATGAAAATCGTAGATGATTAAAATGGCTACTAAGAATCAACAGGAGGCACAATGTGTTCTTTGGTATGCTAAATTTGAGTGTGTTAAAAGAGGTCAAAGGGAATTTCGACGTGAGTATGGTGTGCATAATGTACCTAAATATGATTCCATAATGTTGTTGCATTGAATATTTGTAAAAAGAGGTTCTGTGTTTAAAAAAAATATGCAAGAGATCGCAGGCGAAACCCAATAAGAGAACCAGCTATCCCTTGGCTTGGTCTCCAAACTACCCAGATCTAACCCCTCTTGACTTCTTCATGTGGGGTTTTGTTAAAGACATTGAATATTCACAGAAACCCAAGAACATTGATGATCTGAGAGTAAAAATTACTCAAGCTTTTCAACAAATCACCCTCTTATGTTACAACGGACATGGGCTGAATTACATCACCATTATGAGTTGTGCAGGGTGCGCAATGGGGGTCATGTTGAGCTCTGAGGAATCTCCCATCTTTCAGTGTTGTGTGCACAAAGTTTCAACAAATAAAGTTCAGTAGTAAATGTTTTACGGTTGTTTTATTTTAACCACACCAAAACGAATCACCCTGTAGTATACTGATTAATTATTTTCTCTTTTCAGGCATCTCATCAACAACATTTTTCATCATATTTTTTTAGCTATAACTCATATAAAAAATTGAAAATCACAAAAAGCTCGTGTTAAATTACTGACGTGTTCATGATTAATAAGCCCTCAAAATCTGAACTAATTTTTACCAGTACAACCTCAAAAAAAGTACAATTTATAGAAAAAAAACACAACTTACGAGAAATGGCCACTGAAGTTTCTCAATACATTCCTGGTCCATATGATGGATTGTCAGCTTCCTCTTCCAGATCATCCACTAGTTTTCCTTATGCAGATCTTCTGTGCTGTCTAGTCTTCATTTCAATGTCCCTTGCATACTAATCACCAGCTCCAAGTCTTTCTTTGTCCATCTTCTACAAGGCTTTCACTGTACAGAGTCCGATGGTTTTCAACAAGCTCTGTAATACTTTACATCTACACATGTTGCCATCATTGAATGTAATCACAGTATCATACACTCGAAAGTGAAGTGCACTGATTGAAACAAACACTGTCTCTTTGGTAGTTGTGCCCATATGATAGTGTTGACGCACTCATTTGGATTCTGTATCTGATCGTAGAGGCATTTTTTCAAAAGCTCAGTATTTGTAAGATCTTTGAATATTGACTTGTATATGTTGTTTTCTAATGCCAGGCGTTTGACAATAAATTCATTTGACCTCTTGCACTCCAATACTTTTCAAAGATATTATCATCTGTGCTTCAAAGATATTATCTGAAGCACAGATTTTGAGGTGTTCCGAATCCATTTCTTGGTTTGAGTTGCACAATGGGGAGTTAGGGGACTGATATATTCCAATTCTATGCAGGTGTTTGGCCAAACAATCATGGCCTGTTGCCAATCTAAATGCAGCTACAGACGATTTTCGTGGTAAATCGGAAATTAACTGTGGATTTTGATGCAGAGAGTTCCATTTTTTCCCTTGGGATTGAGTTATCAAATTTTGTTTGTTCAAGTCTAAGTATGTAGATTTAATAAATCTCTTCACAGAGTAATACATAGATTTAGTAACAGGTCTATAAGTAGCAGTGCTGCCCTTCTTTGCTAAAGCATCCGCATTCTCGTTTCCCAGGATTCCACAATGGGATGGTATCCATTAGAATACAATTCTTTTATTGAGTGATAATAATTGAGAGAGCGTTTTAGTTATTTCTGCTGTTTGAGATGAAGATGTGTGTTTAGAGATGATTGATAGAATAGCTGCTTTGGAGTCTGACAATATAACTGCATTCCTAAATTTATTGCTGTGGCATAGAAGATTCCTGAGGCATTCACTTATTGCAATGATTTCACCATCAAAACTTGTTGTTCCATATCCAAGAGATTTATAAAGTGAGAAGAGACAGCACGTAACACCTGCACCGGCACCTTGTTCTCTGGAGATCAAGGATCCGTCGGTGTATAAATGAAGCCAGTTTTGTGGAGGGTACCTAATATTAATTGTCTCTAAAGAGAATTGTTTCAGTATTTCAGTGTTTACTTCCGATTTCAGTATTTCTTCTGTTAAATTTAGATTATATTCTATATTTAATAGAGTGAAAGGGTTTGGTTTAATTTGTAAGTTTTCTTTCAAATTCGGGATATTGATTTTCTGTTTTAATTCTTGAACAATGGATATGAAACTTTTTTGAGTTTTCAATCTACAGAGAGGACTGTATGAATGCCAAGTGTTTCCTGGTAATCTGATAAGTTATTCATATTGAATTAGTGCTTTTTCTTCTATTGTCATTTTGATGCTGTTAATATTAGTGAGGAATCTCACAGAATCTATGGGAGTTGTTTTGATTCCACCAGTAATGAGTCTGAGAGCTTGATTTTGAACATATTCTATTTCGTTTATGAAAGGTGAAGTAATTAAAATTTCTCATCAGTATGTCAGCATTGGCTGTATAAACATTTTGTATGTAGTATTCAAAGTATTCCTAGAGCATCCCCATTTCTTTCCTGCTAGTCTTTTTAGAAGGGAGAATCTTTTACGAGCTTTTTCAGAAATGTATTTCAAATGGTTGCTCCATGTTAACTTACTGTCGAAAATAACTCCAAGATATTTGGATTCATAAGTCCTAGGAAGGTGTTGGCCATTGTATTGGATATTGAATTCTCTTTCTTTTTTACCAAGTGAAAATATTTGGTAGTTACTTGTATATGTATGTATATGTATGCATATATATGTGTCTTTAAGCAATATACCTTTCGGTGGGGCAGCACTTCACAGGATATTGACTTGATTTCTTCTACTATTGCACAAGGTAAACTGTTTTTGTGACTGAAAGGTTGGCCAGAATCTTTGGCTTTTTGATATTGACACCAAGAGTCACCACCTTTAGGGCATAGTTCATGATTTGGACTTTTGTCACTCGAAGATATGTGAAATAAAATACACCACACTGCAGTTTTCATTGCCTCAACACTATGGGTGTTCTGCCTTATAGCCAAAACCATAGTAATTTTGTATTTGAGACAAGAGGCACCAGTAAAGCATTCAAAGTAGGTGTATCCCTCGAAGAGAGACACACTATATTCGATCCTTCTGCATGGTGAAACCATTTCGATTTCGGTAGAGCAGTGTGATTTCCAGAGCAGTGGATGGATAGGGAGGATGGCGTTTGGTTTCTGGAAGACAGGATCAGCAGTCATGAAACCGGAAGAAGAAGAAGAAGAAGAAGAAGAAGAAGAAGAAGAAGAAGAAGAAGAAGAAGAAGAAGAAAGAAAACGATCGGACAGATCCTCACAGAAACAACAGGAAAGGACTTCTGGACTATGCTCTTATGAAATGTGGAAGGGTTAAAAAGCATAGGTAGGTACTGAACTTAGCACTGGATAACCTGCTGCAGACACACGACATAAACCAGAGGTCTGCATCGAATGTTTTTGCTCGAGCGCCAAGTAGTTCATACTTGGTAGCATAATCCGATAGGTAGTGCACATGCATGATGGGTAAAATTGTCGTGAGCGATAAATTCTCGAACGGTATAAGCCGAGCATTAGACATTCGTTCTTGTTACAGTGATGAACTGTGTAGTAACATCATATATGTTATGATGTTATCATTTCAAAACTTTGGAGTGTTTAACTAACCTCTCCATAGTACAACTACAAAACTTGCTTTAAAATGTAATATAAATGTTGTAGGTAAACGTTTTTTTTTTTCCTACACAGGAGTGATTATACTTTTGCCACATCTGATAGATGTTATTGGATGTAAATGTAATTATTATAAACAGAGAACACAATCATGATAATGCAAGAACTGTATCAAGTTTTCTAGTAATAATAATAATAATCTCTAATAATTAGTATATCAATCTTTGTGTCTGTAACAGTTGTGCAACATGATTATTCGTTTTATTATATTTTCTGTGATGTTATCTCTGTAGTAATATTGTTATTAATCTACTGCTATATCAATAATATTTTGTAAAACGTTTCTACACTGTCGCAGTATATAGGTGGAACACTATGTATGGACCTATCATATTATATATGTGGTAAATCATATAGTGAATAATTCTTAATTAGCAATAATAACTGTATATCAAAGTTTTTCATACTATTTTATTTATAACTTTGTGCTACTGTTTTGGTACGTTCCATTAGACCATTCCATTAAACGTTTGTCATGAACGCAGAAAATAAAGCCTTATTTTTACCGTGTGAGCAAAACATATGCATCTTATGTCGCCTACCATACAAGATAAGATATGTCGGTGAGATGACCTTGTACTGTGCTTCTATTTATTACGAGCGTATCACAACCGATCATATCTCACTTGAGGGTGCAACATTCGACCGAGTGCAAGTGAGTGATTTAACTCCAATGCAGCACTCTGACGTAAACATACTCACAGAAACCTTCACCACAGAACCTGCCGAAATACCAGGTTACTATAGTATACATGCCTTGGCTACACAAGAAACAGGAAGATCCTCAGGTGGTGTATCATGTTATTATAAACCAATCATTGGTAGGATAGTAAATACACACATAAGTTGCATACACAAAAAAACCTGATCTTCCTAGAGACAACAAGTTTATACATAGCAGGAATGTACTGCAGGCCCCAAGAAGACTCAGCAGACATCACAGCAAAATTACTAACCGCAATATCAAAAAATGTGCCATGACAAGCCTGCGCTGATAGTGGGCGATTTAAACTGCAGACTTGACCAACCGAAACTCAAAACAAAAGAAGTCTTGAAATGCCTAGAAGAAGGTTTGATACTTATAAACGAGGCAAAAACGAAAATCTACTTTGCACCAAGTAGATATAGCACAATCAACCTCGTTTTCTACCAAGGAAACATCAGTCATGGAAAGCAGACAGGGAAGTGGAAATCTGGAACAACCCCACTCAGAAAACACCTACCCATTACCACGGAATTCCCCTTCAATGAAGACAGGGGATACAACAGGAAAGACGAGCAAATGACCACCAACTCGAGAAAAACAGACCCGCAAAAGCTTACTACCGAAAGGATGGAAACAGCCGAAACTCTAATACAAGATGGTAACATAAACGAGGCAGTAGAAATACAGTGTGTCCACCATGAACCTGACACATTTCATTTGGCTGCCAAAAATCAATGAATGGAAATAAGTTGGTAACATGCATTGCAATATGTAGAGAAACTGTGGAAATTTCGTTGGCTATTTTTAAAAACCTGTGCGAGAGGTTGTACGTGGCGCTGCGGTAGCTTAAGTCAAAATGGCGACAGCGCAAGAGCGAGCACAAGCGATCTGGTGGTATGCTGAAACAAATTCGGTGATTCAAGTGCAACGCAACTTTCGGCGCGTGTTCCAGAAGGACCCACCATCACAGAACACCATTAAGACATGGAAACAGCACTTTTTGGCAATGAGTAGTGTGGTGAAATTGCATGGTGGCGGTAATGTGCGCGTATCAGAGGAGCGTGTAGCAGCAGTGAGACAGGTGTATGAACGAAGTCCACGCAAGTCAGTTCGACAAGTGGGACGAGAACTGCAGATGCCGAAGTCCACGGTACATAAGATACTGCATCGCTCTCTTGGGTTTCATGCATACAAATTGCAGTTGGTTCATGAACTGAAACCAGATGACGGTAATAAGAGGCAGGCATTTGCTATCGACATGTTACAGCACATTGATCAAGACCCAGCATTTTAACTCGCATTGCTTTTTCTGATGAGGCCACTTTTCATTTATCGGGCAAAGTCAACACACTTAATGGACCGACAAGATGGCCACCTCGATCACCGGATATTACCCCTCTAGACTTTTTCTTGTGGGGATATGTCAAGAACAAAGTGTATACAGGCCACAAAATTCGTGATCTTCAACAGCTACGCGGCCGCATAAGAGATGCCGTCAATTCCGTTACACCCGAGATGCTTCAGAAGACCTGGCAGGAAATTGAATTCAGGCTAGATGTTCTTCGTGCAACGAGAGGATCTCATGTTGAGGTGTACTGACTTTTTTTAATAAAACTTGGTGAGTTACTGTTGATATTGCATGCATTCTTTTCTTTTTACCCCAAGCAGTATGAATTATACAGCAATTTCAAATGTGTCAGGTTCATGGTGGACACCCTGTATTAATAAACGTCATCAAAGAAGTAATTGTGCCAGCACACATCAAACAGGGGAAGATGTGTTTCGACCACGACTGCTACCAGAAGCACAAGAGAGTACTAGAACTTCTCCACGCCATGAAGACAAGTCAAACATCTGAACACATGAAGGAATACTTCAAGGTTCGAAAGGAATACAAGAATATGATCAAGCCGAGAAAAAATGAATACTTAGAAAGAGAAGGAAGAAAAGAAGCCGAGGAGGCAAAGGTGGACCCCATTGAAACAAAAGAAAAGATACTGAATACAATACCAATGGAGAAATGGGAAGAGCACTTTGAAAGCATCCTCAACAAAACTGGACGAATTCCACCCTTAACAAGAGCCTTAAACAAGTCGAGCAAAGAGTATAATAGAATCTGAGAAGAGGAAGTAACAAAAACGGTAACAGCCTTAAAGAAATGC
The DNA here is from genome assembly GCF_040183065.1 of Periplaneta americana. NCBI lineage: Eukaryota > Metazoa > Arthropoda > Insecta > Blattodea > Blattidae > Periplaneta > Periplaneta americana. Next base: position 609,364 of record NW_027185502.1, on the reverse strand, counting down.
AAGGCTGCCAGCCTTGACAAATTATTCAATAAGCACATACAGGACACCACCATGTTAATGACGAATCTATGGTCAAAAATCTTCAACCTAGAAATGGGAGACATCCCCGACCAGTGGAAGATCTCGCAAATAAAGTTCTTGTACAAGGGAAAAGGATCCACTGATAGCGTCGACTCATATCGAGGCATCGCCCTAGAGAACACCTTCTTCAAGGTCTTCACAAAGATTCTAACGGAAAGACTGACCGAACAAATCGACCATCAAATTCCAGACCAGCAACTCGGCTTCCACAAAGGCAGGTCGACTTTACACACAATCGGGAACCTTATAGACGACATAACAAGTGCCATAAGGAGACCAAAATGAAAACTATACGCTGTGTTCGTAGCTTATAAGAAGGCATTCGATTTTGTCGACAGGAAAATTCACAGGAAATGACGAACCCAGTATGATCCTAATCAGAAATATTCTGACAGAAAACAAAGTTCATATAAGTGATTCTATAACAACATCAAGAGAAATAACTCAGATGAACAGTGATCTACAAGGGGACCCCCTCAGCCCTCTCCTGTTCAACATATTCACATCTGATATCGCGAAAGCACTGCAAGACACGCCAGCCTCACTGTACATGTACCTACACCGACAACATGATACTAGGATCAAGAGATAAAAACGAACTACAAGCGACACTGGACACCCTGAGTGAATGGGCACACATCAACAGCCTGGAAGCCAACGAAACAAAGACCATGCAGATGGTATTCAGAAAAGAGGGGCAAATAGCAGGAAGTGAATCTATTGTACTCAATGGGAAAAAACTGCAGTTCATGAACACCTTCAAATACCTTGGGGTAACTTTCCAGACAAGCGGAACATGCTTCAACATACATGCAAAGGAAAGGACAACAACAGCAACGAAAGCTTTTCACGAGGTAAGACAGCTACAGAAACTGTCGCTGGATACTGCAATGACTCTTTTCAGTGCAAAAATATCCCTGATTCTCAATACAGCATAAATCTAATTTCGCCATATTCATCCAAAAACTCTGGAAAACTTGGAAGCAGTTAAAGCCAGATTTCTACAAACAGCGCTGGAAATATCAATATATACACCATCACGACTAGCTTACGACCTTGCCCGGGAAACCTTCTTCATCGAGGATGTTCGAACACAACTGCTCCTGCCATCTTCAGAACGAGCGGAAGAGCTCTTACTCGAACGAAGAAAGAAAAGAGAAGAGATCTCGCAGGAGTTCTTCGCAAGGATCCCATGATAGATAGAAATTGGACAGGACCAAACTGCGAGCTGCGCAGTGCCCTGATAAGACTAACAGTCCACGGATTCCACCACAAGCTATGCACAAAGCAAGATTCCAAGAGCCAACAGAACAGTGTGTGTGCAATCTGTGTGAGAAACATTGTCGCTGCTACCATTTCACTGTATGTCCCAACAGTACAAGGTCTCTGAAAGACTACAGCGAAGAATAATCACACAATAACTATACAATCTGCACATTTGTGCGCATTCCTCGTTATTACTATAAATATTCTAAAGAAATCCCTGCATAAGCGGGCTATTCAAATATGTAACAGTTCAAATCTGTGAAATGTGAAAACCCAGACAGGCACGTCCATGTAACGTTTTGTTTAAACGATTATTAAAACTATTTAGAATGGGAAAACACACATCCAGCATATATCATTCAAAAGAGGAGTTTAAAGAACATGAATCCATAAAATAAAAAAAAATAAAATAAAAAATTTCACCATTTTCAGCTATCCGGAGCAATGACGTTATATAGTGGACCGGAGTGCCTTAATAACTATAAACCTAATGTAATACATTATGCTAGTGCTTCTCAAACTTTTTCCATTGCAGTTCTACAAACTTGGAATTCTGAAGACTTAGTCCATTTTTATTTTGCTTTTTATTATTATTATTATTATTATTATTATTATTATTATTATATTATTATTATTAAATTATGGTTTATTTAACGACACTCGCAAATGCTGAGGTTATATCAGCGTCGCTGGTGTGCCGGAATTTTGTCCCGCAGGAGTTCTTTTACAAGCCAGTAAATCTACTGACATGAGCGTGTCGCATTTAAGAACACTTAAATGCCATCGACCTGGACCGGGATCGAATCCGCAACCTCAAGCACAGAAGACCAGCGCTATACGGACTGCGCTACCCAGGTCTACTTTATTATTATTATTATTATTATTATTATTATTATTATTATTATTATGCATAAATTACAAAAAATTATCTTAATAGGTTACACAATCCATGCTATTGAAATTGGTTTGGAGTGATTTATTAAGGATAGTATCCAAGTTTGATTTAGAAACATGTTAAAGGAATATGCTCCATTGACTAAAATTATCGTATTTTATTATTTAGATACAAGTTCAATTCAGAAACATGTTGAAGGATTTATTCTTGTGCAAAAACGGATGCTGCCTGGACCAAATGATCATATTTTTATTATGTAATTACTTTATAAAGTTTGTTCTAGCATGGTCCAAATATTGATTTGCAAAGAAAGGAACTTAGTCAAACCTTTCTCTGTATCTCTAACATCCAGTTGATACACTCGTATTTAGCCTATTCATGAAAATAAGTTTCTTTGCTCTCCTGAAAACTAGCAAATTTTGACTTAGTTCCTTTCTAAAGTGTGCTATTCATTTGTAATATTAATATATTTCTCAATTTCATTTGATCATGAATTAACGCAACGCAAATCTGATAACAGTCTCATGTGTGGTATGGGAGGATTTTCAAGTTTCATTATTGTTAGAATTATTATTTTCTGTATTTTATGTAAATATTAAGATATACACGTAGCCTACACTAAATTGAAAATGCAAGTTTTTGACAATATACGAGTATGTGCATTATTAACATAGTTTCAATTCTACAGTTAAACTTACTTCAACAAATGTGTAGCAGCAGAGCAGCAGTAGTAGTAAATAATGTAATTTGTTTTCATAGACAAATACGCACAGAATCCAGACATGAAACAGATAAATGTTATATTTCTTTTTAGATCTTTAATAGTATTAATAATAATGAAATATAATAATTAATATTTATTTTGTAATATTACGATTATATCATAATAATTATTATTGGTGAGGTTTCATATTTTTATTGATTCGTATTTTCGTGATTTTTGTACACATTTTTCAGTATTCTCCAAATTTAAAATACCATTTAAATACAATTTATGATTCACAGAATTCCAAACTTTCAGAAGCACTGCATTATACTATTTCTGTTGTATTTACTGGTAAGGAAGGATGGTCATAAAAAAGTTTAATGTATCAAAACCACAAAACTTCATTCTCCACAATAAATTTTTAATTGGTTCGCACATTCGGTAGTGTTTTTAAATGTGCCTGTCCAATTGAGGCGTAATTATCAGCCCTCAATATACAGATTTATCCCTAGAATTGCCATTGACGCTACAAAACGTAATTTTTTTTATTCCCTACTTATTGTTGCAGTTTTCAAGCAAGAATCATAAAATAACTTAAAAAGCTCACCTCAGAGTGGGAAGAGGTTCATCCTGGTTGTCCCATGGGTATCGAACCGAGCTCCTCAATACACATACCCTCCATAAAACGCTATCTTTGCTTTGATCTTTGCTTGCTTTAATTGAAATCAAAAATCATGATGGCGGTTCAATATGTCATCTGCATTGTTATGTGTTGAGCAATGAACACGAATTCCATAGAAAATGAAAAAAATGGATCAAGCGTTAGTGAGTAGAAGCTGTAGCCACAGTCTAGTATAGGTATACAGTCACAAAGCTATACTAGACTGTGCTGTAGTACAGTCGCTGTAAATAAGAAAATTGATAGTACTTTGGTTGAGAACTTTCGATCTTATTTTAAAAGTAGTCAACCGACCACAAGGAAATTTAAATATTGTCGTTTTCATATTTTATATTTAAAAGGAACGTATTTTTAAGTTTTCTGACGAAATTGATATAACGTACATTTTATGAAGCAATTATGTATTACATTACTGTTAGGCTGCTTGATTTTTATCAACAGTGATCTCACTAGATATTGTCCGACTGTGTGTCAAGAAGAGATTAAAGAAATTCAGTATTACCACTCAAGTTGGGCTCATAGAATAATAATACCACAGTCTAGTATATACAGTTGCAAACATTAGATAGTTGCTCACCACTAGGATCGCTAATATCGCCTCATTACAGGCAATGCAAAATAGTACCATCACAGTCTATTGTTTCTAGCACCCTCAAAACTCAAGCTTCGTGACTGTATATAGTAGACTGTGATAATATGATACCAATTTGCCACTGAGATACTTAAATTCAGAAGTCTTGCAGAAATATTATAAACACTATTCAAAAGAGACTTGAAATTCTCACAAAGGCAACAGAAATCCATATAAAATATTAATATTTTTTCGGAATATGTATGATAAGAACTTTCTTGTGTTAAATATTAACGTACCTTGTTAACATGTTTCGACCTATTTTCGGTCATCTTCAGAACTGGTCGTTGTTCCGAAGATGACCGAAAATAGGTCGAAACATGTTAACAAGGTACGTTAATATTTAACACAAGAAAGTTCTTATCATACATATTCCGAAGTGATACAGTGTTTAAAGTTGTGTAATCAAGATGTATAATATTTTTTTTATCACAGATCATGAATTATGTATTCCATTTTAAAAATAAATAGACCAAAGTATGCAAATAATTATATTTAGTCTAGTCCACATCTGTAGTTATGTATAATTGTGAGGGCAGGCTAGAGCAAACAACTCCACTTTGAATTTTTTTTTTTTTTTAGAAATACTCGGAGATACAAATTGAACAGTATTTAAAAATCTGAATCTGCTGTCAGTGGTACCATCAAATGTTTAACATTCACACCATATATATACGAGGGGGATCCAGGAAATAACGACCGTTCGCACATACCCGCCGCGCAGCTGACTCCCCTTCCTTGTTTGAAGGTCAACTGGCTTCCTTAACATGTGTTCTCATAATGTTGTCAGTACTGGTTGCAACAAGTCGCCATTGTGCATTTTGTGTTACTTCGAAATGAACGACGTGATTGATAATCCCGCCGACTGTGAGGTGAGGAGTGTGATTCGATTTTTGAATGCCCGACATTTGAAACCTGCAGAAATTTACCGGCAATTGAAAGAAGTGTATGGTGATATTGTAATGAATGAAAGAAATGTAAGAAAATGGTGCGAAATGTTCAACAATGGGCGAACAAATGTCCACGATGAAACTCGACCCGGACGCCCATCACTCATCACAGAAGACCTGAAGACTAAAGTGAACGACAGAATCTTGCAAGACAGGCGCACATCACTCGACGAATTGCATATTGCCTTTCCTGACATTTCTCGTTCTTTGCTTGGTGAAACTGTGTCGCAACATCTTGGCTACCACAAAATCTGTGCCCGCCTGCACACTGCTGCTTCAACTCGAGAATTGCTGGATCAATTCGGTTGGGAAATCTTTGATCACCCCCCCCCGCCCTATAGTCCAGACCTTGCTCCTAGCGATTTTCACCTTTTCATTACGCTGAAAGACTTTCTGGGTGGTACGCGTTTTGGAAGTGATGAAGAGTTGAAGAAGACAGTGAACACCTGGCTTAATGAACTGGCGGCAGAGGAGTATAACACGGGAATTCTAAAGCTAGTGAACAGATACGACAAATGTTTAAATGTAGGTGGTGATTATGTAGAGAAGTAAAGGAAGCTTCAGTTATGTAACAGACTTTGTTTTTTCAAATAAATATATATTTTTTTTAATTATTACAACAAAACGGTCGTTATTTCCTGGATCCCCCTCGTATATATATATATATAATGTAACTTTAAATTTCCACAATAAATAGACGATAAAAATCAATTATGGTTATTACACAACTTCTAATCTAGTTTAAACCTATGAAGGTAAGCTTGTGAACTCTGGTGATATGAAGATTTTGAGTTAATCGTTGTTCTATTGTTGGAAAGAATGATTTGCATGGACACCTTTCTGTGTGTTTTTCCATTGACTCTGCCACTTTTCAAGACATTCTTTCCCAGCTCAGTGATGACTGATGTTACAGTTTTCCTGTTATAGATTATAGCTAGTTCACTATCTTTGGCTGCTTCTTTGGCAAGTCTGTCTGCCAATTCATTGCCTTCTATACCAATATGTGCCTTTACCCATCCAAAGTGAATTGTCCAGTTGAGATCCTTAAGTTGGCGAATGTCCTTTCGAATTACTTCTATTATTGGGCTATGTATAACAGTGTTTTTCAGTGAGGCAAGCGTCACCTTGCTATCAGTGTGAATGGCTCCTCTTTTGTTGTTGTTAGTACAGTTGAGGAGAGATTGTAGTTGTTCCAGGGACTTCAAAATGGCCTCGGCTTGATTGTTTGAGCAATTTTGATATAGTCTGTACTTAAATTTCTTTGTCAGAGTTCTATTTACACATATTGTTACTCCTGCACAACTTTGTCTTCAATTTTGCTGCCGTCCGTGAAGATATCTACCTGGTATGATGTTGAGCCATTTATTTCATATATTTTCGTCTGTTGTGCTGGGTGTGGCCAGTCAACAGGTAGTGGGAGATCATAATCAGATCTCTCTATGTGGTGTTTTTCTTTGTAGAGCTGCACTTTTTCTTCTATTACCATTCACTCCTATTGGTGGCACACTGACCATCACACAGGAGGCTTCAAAGAGATAGTTCTATAGGCCTTAGCCATCTTTATATTAATTATAAGTCTTTGTACCCTCTGCAACTTCCGGAGGTTTGCTTGTTTATATATAGAATCTCGGTATGTGTGAGTGTGTGTGTGTGTGTGTGTGCGTCAGAGATCCTATTATGAATGATAAGAGCGAAGAAAATGAAATTTTTCTTTTTCGTCGCTTTTATCGTCCTATCTTTGCTTTTATCATTACTCCAGTATGCACACCTCAATGACAATGCATGCTTCAATTCTCTCTGATATAGCATCACTGCTTCTTTTATAATTGATCGTCGCTCCAACGTGTACATTAAGATCCATCGTTTGAGCTTACACCAAAAGTGTGATATGGTATACTAGCATGGGTAAATTGAACCAAAATATCGAGAAACCCCACATGTCTAGAAAACTAAACTTTTCGTTCAGAGACATCCAACTCTTCCTATTCCTTATTAAATTAAAAATATTTTCATTACCTTACTTTAAATGTATAGAATCTTTATAACTTACAAATAACCCATGTGCTTGTGAGGACCTCAGAAAAATCATGTATTTATCTCCAAGAAAAAAGCGGGTTATATCCCACTTCTGAAAACCAAATTTGTCGTGTTCTCCTGGTCTATTATTCCACAAGGATGGCAGATGGGTTCGAGTTAAGAATTATTTACGTTCATCACCTCCTTATTATTCTACTATGTTACACTATCAGGATTCTAACACCACTATTGTAGAACAGTAGGACTACAAGGAACTTCATACAGGATTCCTACTTGGAAATGACTTGTGGTTATTCGTAAATTATTAGAAATTTGCACTTCTAGTAACTGAAGTCTAGTTCACAACAAAACAAGGTTCATTACGATTGTAAGTTGGAAGAACCTTAAAGGATACATACAGATACAATATTGTTGGCTTGTTGCCTCTACGTTTTGGTGATGGGTCTTCCTCTTCTGAAGCCATGGTGACATCAGATGCAAAGTCTAAACTTCTTCCTCGCAGAAGGATAAAGCCTTCTTGTCGAGTTCATGATGTCTTGCTAGCAATGGTTCAACTACTGACTGACTACTGACTATCTAACTCGGGGTGACGCAACACTTAGCTGTGAACGAACACATGCAAATTGATGGCAGTGTTACGAAACCAGCAAAGATGACGTTAAGCCAGTCTTGCTCTAATAAAAGGTCTCAGAAATCTTTCCGACAATAGTGTGCAAATGGACACATTGAAAGGACAACTGTCTTAAGAGTTACAAACAAGACTTGATCATACGATGACGTATGTTAATGTGTCTTTACTTTAGCCAAATAGATTCGTACAATGTACATTAACACTCAGTGCATGCATGCAGCTTCTCATGGCGAAGCAGCACTAGAGTGCTTAGACAACTTGTCTCAGGTTGGGATTCCCTATCATCTTCTCTGATAATTGGCTTTGAAACAACTTGTCATTCTAGCTGCAAAAAACAGCTAGTGGTTCTGAATACAATTGAATTAAATAAATTTCTTGCCTGTGTTCTTTGTCCAAGAGTCATAATTTTGAAAGGTGCTGCTGCGTCCAAAGACTCTCTATACATCATAATCCCATTTTCTTGAATAAATCGATGCCATTTCACATTTTTCCACATAAACTTTTCGCCGTTATCATTCTTCTCCTTCATTTGCAAGGCATCTTTGAAGAAATCAGAACACTGGTAAAAATTTGCTTCATTTTTATCACTTTAATTGGTTTCTTTCTCCCTGTTCCTCTGACAAGTTGCATCCAATCATGTGGATGATCGATAGACATTCCACTTATTTTCTTTCTTTTTTCTGTCCGAGCTTGATCTGATTTTAAAATCTATATTTTCTCATTTATTTCAGTTCAATATTGCTTACAATAGGTATACTATCACTTACCTCTTGATGAAGAATTGCCAAGACGCATAGAACAGAGTGCTGTGATATTACAAGTCCTTTGCGAAATCTTAATTCACAACTCACAAAAATTTTACTACTATTTAGGAAGTGCCAACACAACATACTTATGAGCTCTAATTTAAAAATTACAATTTAATGCCACCAAACTGTGCTTAAGGAAATAAGTTTACATATTTCCTTTTACCCAAACCAAATTATTACATTAAAGTTCTGTGTCCTTTTATACACGTGGATTTAACAATTTCTAATAGAGATATCTCTTGTTTCCCTTTACCCAACCAAAGAACATGCTTTCAGGATTATAACAGTATATATAACTCATTTTGGCCAAATTTTGACATATTCCCCTTTACCTGAAGACCACAGGTTTTATCCATTACTAACGTCTAAGTTTAATTTTAAATTGTAGCCCTTTTCTTTGTAATGTGTTGTTTGTGAAGAAGTTAACTTCACTCCAGTTTATTTATCGACATCCTGCGAGTCTGCACACAACTGATATTAACGTCCTTGCACTTGTTTATCACTTGTAGTGCGTTTATTTGTTGTAGGGAGAATCTGTGAACGTACCAACTTGAAAATTTGTTAAAGCTCCATTTTAAAATTACAGAGATGTCTATTAATGAATGAATGTATGAATTTTATTGCTGTGCTAATGTTGTCAAGGAGAGAGTGATTTAAAAACTTTTAATTCACTGCTGTGAATGAAGTAATTGTTTAGGTTGCTAAGGATGGTGAAATAAAGACCAGGTTAGATACGAGTAATGGATAAAATCAATTAAAAGTTGTCCAAGTTATTACTTCCATGTGAATAGATAGTGTACCAGAATATTCAAATAAACAATTCATTTCTTTATATAAAAGATAATAGCTTAGAACTAAATCTCCATGCCTTCATGACCTCGGCACTATAACGAAGTTGTGTGGTTGGCACCACGCTCCAACCGCCTTTTATCCCCAGGAAGGATCTATTACTCAGTTTGATAGGAGGTTGAGTACACCTTGGGGCCATTCTGAAAGTTTTGGCAACGAGAAACACTCACGACCCAATTGAGTCTGTAGCCATTCCCAACTGAACTACTAGACGTTATATTCGTTTTTCCGTACTGAAATGATTTTTTATTCCACACAAAACCAATCCTTTGTTACAATAAAATATACTGTGTACTAATCACTACACTGAGCACCAATATTCCTGGGTTAAATCCCAAATCTCTCTGCAGTGCATATGTCACTGTTGATAGTGATTCATCCATCGGATTGGGATATTAAGCCTGGTGTTATTCGACAGAAGTAGGCTACAAGCCAGCACCAGGTTTCCCCTTCTCCCTTCCTCACCCATTCTCTACAATACACTTACACGAACACTTACACACACACACTCACCTAAAAACACGACATAACTCTTCACAGATACACATCATGCATAACGTGGTCTGCCGAAGTGGTGTGCAACTTGAAAAAAAAAATGGGTCACAGTCCTGCCATCTATCTGCAGTATGTGGAACCCGAATCACGTTAAGTGAAGAGGGTAGGCATTAGACACACACGTACCGATACACACAATGTATACAACATTTTCAGAAAATGTATGTGTACCTAATGCCTACCCACTTCACTTGCGTGATTCGCGTTCCGCATATTGCGGATAGATGGCAGGACTGTGACCCATTTTCAAGTTGCACACCACTTCGGCGGGCCACGTTGTGCATGATGTATATCTGTGAAGAGTTATGTCGAGTACTAGGGTGAGTGTATGTGTAAGTGTAGTGTAGGGTATGGGTGGTGATGATGATTATGATAATGAGGAAGGAAGAAGGGGAAACCCGGTGCCAGCACATAGTCCACTCCTATCGAATAGCACCAAGGGGGCCGCCAGTCTTAACATCTCCATCCGATGGATGAATTACTATCAACAGTGACATGTGCACTGCGGAGAGATTTGGGATTTAACCCAGGTATATTGGTGCACAATTGAGGAGCATTTTTGCAAAAGTCGATAGATGCAGAAATCAAGACTTTACAGAAATTACATTAAGTGACAGGATCTATCGAGTTTTGAAAAAATCTGGAAGGTTTGGTAGTCTCTACATACAGTATGAATCAAGTTTTGGTAAATCTGATTTCATAGATTCATTCCGGAGATAGAAAACATACAATATCCATATGTAACTCACTTTAGAAAATTTCTGCATCTATCGACTTTTGCAAAAACGCTCCTCAATATAGTGATTGGAAATTGCGCACCGCCATCTCTCCTAGACCCAAGGGTGAAATTTTACATGAAAACTTAGAAGAAAATGTAAACTACTTTTTATTGAGGTTTCTTTATTCGTTTTTTCATGTTAATATTTCATTTTTACACTGCATGTAAAATTATTTAAACTGGAATGTTTGCCTAATTACACTAGCATTCTACCAGTCATTCTTTATTAATATTATGCATCTGTGCACTGAGGGATACTTCCAGCTCACTTCTTTGGTTAAGGGGTTAGGTACAGCTTACAGCAATAACATTTTGGAAATATTCAACATGTTTTTCCTCCATTACTGTATCTTGTACAATAATAAAAATTAGTATATGTAAAGCACTGTCCTTCTGCTATATGAAAAAATTACTTTTAGATTTTAAAAAAATATTTACATTTTTTTTCTTCAAAATTCAAAATGGTGGCAGTTCACTGTGCAATGATGAAGCGTTTCCCTCATAACTCAAAAACTATCCAACACTGTGATGAAATGTTTTATATGTATTTATGCATGTCATATCTACAATATGATGCAGAATCACTTCTCTACCTTTGATAGATTGTGTGATAAAAAAATAAATTCATTTAAAATATGGTCAAATATCAGTATTTTCTTCTAACACAAAAAAAAAAAATCATTTATTAAGGACTGTAGTTGAAAGAGCATGATATTGTAAACATGGGTTTCAGCAATAAAATAAAAGGGAGAGAACATGAAAAAGTTAACAAGTTTATGAGTTAGAGGGAAATGCTTCATCACTGTACAGTGAATTGCCACCATTTTGAATTTTGAAGAAAAAAGCTGTACCTAACTCCTTAAGTACTGCATTTTAGCTTTGTTAAAACAGCAGCAGCTCTGTTAAAATTTTAAAATGCATGCACACTCGCACACACAAATACACACACACACACACAGATAATAGCTGAGCATTGTCCCAAATCAAGGGCATCTACTGTACCATGGTGATACAAATTGTTACTAAATATATTTTACTGGTCTTAACAATGATAACAATTTTCGACAGAAGGCGTGAAAGTGAAGGCCAACATGGGTTAATAAGCTAAGGATGCAATAACTTCAACAAAAATAAAAAGGACTGAGAAGAATCGTCAAGATTTACGGATGGAAGGTGAGCAACTGGAAACACAGTTGAGAAGAGCAAACTAAAGGGATACGTCCAGAAGTCTGCTCAGACAATTGTACAAGTACCGCTCATTATCAGACTTGGAGGGTTGCAACACCCTCAGATAGGAGAATTTCGACCATGTTATAGGAAACTACATGGACTCCGTAATTGAAGTGGACACCACCATCACTGAACCGTGATTGTAACCTCTGAGAAGTGCATAATTTTGAAATGCACATCAATACCTGTGACTTGTTAACTACTAGAAATGGGGTACAGATCCCTTTCCTTTGATGAGTGCTGTTATGTGTAAAACTAGTCTATTCAAAGCCAATATTTCATTAAAAAAATGTCTGGGGACAAACATGGCAGCTATTTTATTTATTTCATCTCATACAAGAAGAAAAATAAAAAATGCAGTCAATTTCGTGTTGACTGCCTTTTTATTCCATTATTTATTTCAAATAAATATCTATTAATTTCTTTGCTAAAATGATTGTAATTCACGTTCATCATTCTAAGATAAACTGATTTGTGAATACTGAATATGAACAAAATCCGTCAAATAGTTTATACTTTATAAGACTTCCCTGGTGCCGATAATATTAATAATGATCTAATTAAATATGCTTGCAACTAATTAAAGTAGGCCTACCGCACATTAAATCTATTAAACATATCTTAAAATTCGGTCATATACCTAACTGAAAAAAAGGCACAGATATAAATATAACAACTACAGAGGAATCAGCATTTTGTATATAATATGTTGTATTATAAAACATATGCGACAATAATAAAATAAATTACTTGGAAATAATAATAGATATTAATATACTACTTTAGAAGTTCAAGACAGATTCTGAAAATGCAGAGTTTATGCAGAATGCATATTCACAATCAAATAATTAAAATCAGAGTTTAACATAACATGTATGGTTTTTATAGATTTTAAAGAAACTTTTGATAATTTTAATAAAATCACATTATGGATTATAATGAAACAAAAAGGTATAACGCAACATTTAATAGTAGTGATGATGATGATGATAATGATGATGATAATGATGATAATAATAATAATAATAACAATAATAATATATTTGCAAAAATTTAATTGATGGCAGATTGAAAAATATTGAGAAAGAAGAAAAGATGTACAGACCGATTATTTAGTCCTGACAGCTCGACGAGGCAAAAGAGGGGAAGTAATAGGAGTAGAGATAAGAGTGAGTGGTCAGTAAAGGAATGCAGTTAAGCTTAACTGTACTAGAAACATACCGCTATACCGCACACATGACATCCGATCGCTCTGAAGACAAGCGACTGACTAACCCAAACATCCCTTGGCATAACTAAATGGACTCGCCTGACCCAGGCACACACTGCCGGCAACTACCAGGACTAAATAATCGTACTGTAAGATAAAGGTGTCCTTATCACAACCATAAGAGCCATACAAGGAAGACATTATAAATACATTTATCATATTTTCTCGAATACTTCAAGTCCTCGCATAAGCTGCACACCCCACTTTTGAAAGGCAAAAAAATAAAAATAAAACAAACACAAATTTAAAAACTTGAACTTCGAAAAAAATGTATTCACGACAAATTAAAACACAAATACAGTTCAGTTAATAAATTAATATGTTTTGTACTGGAATAGGACGCATTTCAAACCCATCTTATGCATACACACACTGCACACATGTCAGCTGTCGTGTTAGGCTGGTATTCATAGTCGACACTTTATATCACCACTTTGCAAAGTAACACTTTTGACGAAAGTGGCTCTTTCATATTATTGGTATTCATAGACGACTGAAGAAGTGCACTTCACAAAGTGTCACTTTACGCCAGCAAAGTGTAGAGTTACAATTTGGTTGGTAACAGAAGTCCCACAATGCCTTTCAAAACAAGTGAATAAACAATAACAAATTAATGACGTATAACCTACAAATTACAATGCTTGTGATTTGAATTGGGAGCCTAATTGATCGCGCGAGAAAGAAAATATATATTTAAAGTTGTTTTATTTCAGTTTCTAGTTTTGTTGACGATAGTTTAGATTATTTCAGTCAGTTCAGATATATAACATTTTATTAAATAGTTAGTGATACTGCTGGTGAAATTAGGTTAGGTTTTGTACAGTACATAGCTGATCCATTAATTTATATAGTTAGATTGGGTTCTGTACATATCTTGTTCATTGATTTATGTCGCTAAGTTTAATTTTGTATGTATCCGTTCCACTGATTTATATAGTTTGGTTAGATTTTGTACATATCTTCTATTAGTTTATATAGTTAGGTTAAGTTGGATTGAGTAGGTAAAGTTTTGTGTATATATATATATATATATATATATATATATATATATATAATTTATATCGTTAAGTTAGGTTTTGTACGTATCTCCTTCATTGATATATCGTGTTATTTCCTTTATTTTCATTTTTGTCTTTTTCGTGAATAGTGAATAAAAGTAAAAAAAGAATGAAATAAACACATTACTACTGCTATTATTATTATTATTATTATTATTATTATTATTATTATTATTACTATTACCATTTTCTCTCTCTCGTTTCCATTATTGCCTGCTCTTCAGGAATATTTTGAATGCCAAATGTTTCTACAATGCATAATAAAATAGGCCTAATAGTATGAGATCTCTTTTCATGGTGAGGTTATGACTGCACATGAACTAGAGACAGTAGATGTATTGCTTACTGGCGTGAAAATATATATTACCGGTATCAAAACAGTAATGGTTATATCAACATCAAGATAAATCTTATCTCAAAATACAGGTAGTCAACAAAAATCAAAATCATTTTAAACCCAATATACGAGTAATTATGGAATCTGCTTAGAAGGCAGGCACTTGAGATCTCTCAATGCTAATTTATAGTTATGCCTACATTAGATTGAAGTTAGTTTAATATTATTTAAGTTAACAAATTCGTTTCAGTAATAAAAAAAATAGATTATATAGGCATATGTACCTACATATCACTTCATCGAATTGAGGTTATAAATATACGAATGTTACTACAGAAATATCTGAACTATAATATTATATATATATATATATATATATATATATATATATATATTAATGTATGGTACATATCTGTAGCATAGAATTTTAATGCAGTCAATAACTGTATTATTGGAGGCACTGGCAAACCTCTATTATTCGTTTTTGTCAACCAGTCATCGAAAATATAAGCAATCTCAATAAGTTTCTTTATCAGATTGGAACAGTTTTTAAAATTCTATATCATTATAAAATTCCACGGGATTGTCTTTAGGCATATCCCTAATGTAGCGCTTTTGTACATTGTCCACATTGTGCCATCTCTTCCTCACGTTCTAATAATCGACAACTTCCTAGACGTACGCCATTTTTCTACAAAGTGTCACTTTCGGCTCAAAGTGTGGTCGGAACTACACTTTCATCCAAAGTGTTCCTTTGCACCAAAGTGTCGACTGTGCAACGGAAAAGTGATACTTTGCGTCTTCCAAAGGACACTTCAATCGAAAGTGTCGACTATGAATACCAGCCTTAATCTTAACATGATATCCTGAAACATTATTAGCATGCATTACGATTTCCATGTTCCTCCGGATCTTTGATCATTTTAAGATTTTTGCTGTAAGTAAAGGATCACAATCTCATACTTTAGTGGTACTGATTTTCTTCTTAATTCAGCTATCCACTTTTCAATGGTTGCTTCTAATTCCTGTTCACCATAAGGATCTATCATTCCACTGTCCACCTTCTAAGTCGAATTTAATAACTTTTTTCACACTACCACACCAACTTAAACGAGTTCTTCCTCTTTTCCTTCTGTCCTTGTGGGGGACCAATGAATTATCCATCTGGGCCATCTCTCCTCCTCCATTCTTTGTACATGACCATACCACTGCAGTATCCGTTTTTCAGTCCTGTTTGCTACAATTTCTCTTGCTTCCATCTCTGCTCTAATAAAATCATTTCTTACATGCTGCAACCGAGACACTCTCATACTTCGACGTAACCCATCCATCTCAGTGCTCTCCAACTTTTTCCTCCATCTGTCATTCAAAGTCAAAAACTCTGACCCATATATAAGGACACTCTCTACCACTGTTTTCAAGATACATTTCTTAGTTGCTTTTGTCATTTCTCTGTTCCAAAGGATACCATTCAAGGATCTAGTTATTTTTCTCTTTTCTAGTTATTGTCCTTTTCACAAGTACCAGAACTATCTATAATTGATCCTGAATATTTAAACTGGCTGACATTCTTAATTGTTACACCATATACAACCAAGTCCTCTCCTTTCCCTCCAACAACCATATATTTTGTCTTCATAAAACTCACTTTCAATTCGTGTAGTCTATACTCACTTACAAGCTTGCGGAACATATACTCAATATCTTACTGATCTTGTCCTACTATTACCTGGTCGTCGGCAAATAGCAAGGTATGCAACATATGGTTATTAATATTGATGCCCATACCTCTGCATGAGTCATTCCATTTCTTCGAGGCATTCTCTAGGAAGATTTTAAATAAAGTTGGTAACATTCCACACCCTTGCCTCAAACCTTCTGTAGTACAAAATTCTGCTGATAGATTTTCCCCCCATTTTGACACATACTATATACTTATACATTCTCCTTATGAGGTCTATGAGAGGATTTGGGACTGCAGTTTTTTGTAGGGCAGTCCAAAGTCGATTAACTGGTACTGTGTCATATGCCTTTTCTAGATCAATGAAGATAAAATGTATCTCTTTTCCTTTGGTTAACATTCTTTCCATCATCTGTCTAATTGTAAATATATGGTCTACACAGGACTTGTCTGTTGTAAATCCAGCTTGTTCTTTGGATATCTCATTTTGTATTAAAGACTCCAATCATATCTTGATTATTTTACTGAGTATCCTATCACTGATGCCAAGACATTGATACCTCGATAATTCATTGGGTTCCTCTTTGTATATTGTACTTATATATGATAAGGTCCATTCTGGTGGAATAGTATCACCCTCTATGATCTGGTTGAAGAGTTTGGTTAAGATGGTACTGATTTTGAGAATTGAAAATATAAGACACACAAACTATACATTTATCACACTTGAACTTGATTCTGACACCTGTACTGCTAATTCAAATCCCAATTAACAATGTTAACAATACTGACATACTCACGTGAAAAGTTAGTGGTATGTACTATCACCTTAGGAGTTCCGCAGGAGGAAAATTGGGCAATGTTGCCAACTTTACTTAGAATAAGCCAAGTACCCGTATTTTTTACTTGTATATTTTGGAAAGAAAAGTGCGTGGGGTATTCAAGAAATTACATTTAATTATGTGTGTGGCACAATAAAAAGATAACTTAAGAATACTGGAAAGGAAACTAAACTAAAACTGTATGAATTAATGGCAGTTAAAGTGAAGTTCAGAATTATGGAATTAAGCAAGAATAAGGAAAGAAAAATTGAGGCCGAAGAAATTAGATTTTTAAGAAATGTTGCTGGATATACTCTACTAGACAAGAACAGGAACAAGAATATCAGGAGAGAACTCAATATCTGCAAATCAACAAATAAAAATATACACCAATACAGAAATGCTGGAAGGAATATGGAGGTCAGATACAGGAACACCACATTATGAAATTAACATTAAATTATAAGGATAGAAGATATGTTGGCCGACTTAAGAAGAGGTGGGTACAACAATTCTAATTCATGACATTTGGAACTGGCCATGCAAGGCTTAATCCCTGAAAATGATGATGACAACGAGTATGATGATAATTAAATTAGTTTCCACACATTCAGCAATATCGCAGAAATTATGAAAGGTATAAACAATATACCCTTACCCTTTTTATTCTTTATCTTATTAGGAACAAAAAAGTTTATTAGGACACTTGTTGTAGAACCGACCTGAGACAAGTTACAGAGTTACGTCATACATCTTGAAATGGTGACTTTGCACAGGCTCTCTGCCACAGATTCAGACAAAACACCTCTCACTCATAAGCTGTACATGCTCAGTAGTCATGCTGTTCCTTCATTTAAAATCTTACGGACTAGGATATATGAACTTATACCCCTCCACTATACTGGGTGTAAAAAAATACATGCTACAAGGCTCGGTGGTAGGTAAGTGCATACTACGTGGTCATATTTTGTTAATAAACTCATGTCTGGAAACACTTTGTTTACATGCTAACATCTCTGAAATGTGGAGGAGAATATAGGCAGTATGGATCACAAAAACTAGGAAAGAAGTACAGTAAAAAAGACAATTGAAATTAAAATTGCACCCATGTCCAGAGACCCATCCCCAAAAGTCTGGCCCCCTCGCTCACCTGACCTGACACCATTGGATTTCTTTGTACATGGAAACCGAGACTCCCATGGAGACACAACAAGATCTTATGGCACGAATTCAGGTAGCAGCTGGAGTCATCCGAGATATGCCAAGAATATTTCCAAGAGTTCGACATGACATAACCAGGAGATGCACAAAATGTATCGAAGTTGGTGGCAGCCATTTAGAGCATCTTCTGTAGTTGATTAAAATAATGTTTACTTGCAGTATTTCAATTGCCTTTTCAACTTCTTTCCTAGTTTTTGTGATCTGTACTGCCTATGTTTTCTTCCACATTTCAGAGATGCTAGCATGTAAACAAAGTGTTTCTGGACATGGGTTCCTTTAACAAAATATGATCACGTAGTATGCACTTACCTACCACCAAGGCTTGTAACTTTCTTTTTACATCCTGCATATGTTGTTAAAAACTTGCTACACTACATTCATTTAATACAGTTGGTATTAGCATTGTGCATTATAGGCACTATGTTTGATTCAAGTTTGTCAAGTACAACGAAGTTCGATATTTGCCAATATAGGAGGAGGCTGTCGTGTTTGTTCCATCTTGTTAAAAAATATTCTCTGTTCTCCCCTCCCACCCATTCATGTTTTAACCGCTTAAGCATTTTAGCACAGATCTTGCGATTAGTTTTTCATATGAAATAAGACGAAATTTTTAATGTCTTGTTATCTCTCTCATGTTCAAACATTGCAGACACTAACTGGTACAACTTCTACAAACTGAAGCACCACAAAAGCAGTATGATTGTCGCACGTGATTTGAGAAGAATGCTCAACTATGATATGATTCCAATTTTAAATCTTGTTCACATTTTTGTAAATAATTCATAAATAACATCTGAACCACATTACTGTGAATGGATATTTAGCATTCAAACACTAAAACAAAAATTATATCAACACATTAATTGTTCATATATGATTAATTAAACAGTGACTATATATACACAATTCAGATCTAACAAATATTTAAATATATTAATTAAAAAAAGTCAAATATTCCTAACTTAAATATATTAAGCTCTTCATGAAACTGTTCCCTCATTTACCTATCACAGCAGCCATAATATATATTCAGAAATTTGTCTTGTATTTCTTTAGCTCCACCTTCATGTGATGAATATTCGTCAGCTGCGCACGAGCATTTGCTGTTAATAATTTTTGGAAACGGTGATAGTACTGTACCAACTGGGTGAGAGCCAACTGCAGAAGTGAGGAACCAGTCACCAAATTGGGAAATGAAGCCAGGATCTCTCGATTCAACTCCTCCAAAGATTGTTTCCATCCCGCAGAGAAAGACTGAACAAGTGCCAATGCTTTTTCTGGAAAGAAGATATAAACTTTTAACCTTTCAGAACATTTTGCAAAATATACAGTCATTAGGACTGGCTATGTTTACTAAATTTTGAGCTCTCAAGTTCCAGTCATCACTCATCAGGAAAAATGAGAGGATTCAGAAATAGGTGGCATACCTCTTGTTGTATAGGTCTATGCTTTGTGTCACCAAATCCTATCATCGGAATTTCAATTCTCTCATTGAAGGGTACACAGGAATAACGATCAAGGTCCATTTCAGAAAGTTTCGAAAAAAAAAATAATTTTAAAGTTTTAGTATTTAGTTATATGTGTATATAATAGAAATTGACGTGGTGGAATGTAAAGAACGATTATTTCTTATTAATTATACAATGCCATTTTGTTCTAAATTTGGATGGCAACAATGGAAAATGCAATATAAACAAACAATGTGTAAACTTCAAAATAAGAACGATCAAGTTCCAAATATGAATCTTCGAGATACATGGGATACAGCGTGCATTATAGTGAAACACCACTTCTACCTCAGACATTTAATTTGCTTTTGATCGTTTTATATATAATTTCAAAATATAATTCTCCTTTTCCTTTCATTGGTCTTGTACTGCAGGACTGCAGAACTGCTTCTTTATTTGAAAGTCATTGAATGTTGCCGTTTTCAAATCTAATAATCCTTGGCGCTACAGCTCATGACCGACCAGCCAGTTGCTGGCCTCACGTCCACATGCCGAAACACAGGTGGACGATCATCTAATCAGAATGGAGGTACCGTGTGGTTAGCATGATGATCCCCCAGCCATTATAGCTGGCTTTTGCAACCGGATTTCGCTACCAATCATAGCTCCCCAAATGCATCATGATACTGGGTGGGCACCGGTCCCATACACTGGCCAAAATTTCACGAGAAAATTTCTTTCCCCATGAGGACTCAAACCAGCACGCATTCTGTAATGCGAGTCTTAGGCAGAACGTCTGAGACCACAACGTCACAGTGCAGGACTTGAAATATGTCATCATATAAAGCAGTTGAACATTTTCAACTCTTTCGCATTGTTCTTCTTCTGATTTCTTTTTAGTGGCTTGAAATATAATTAAAATAATGTTAGAAAATGGCTATTATAGACTAATTTGGATGTATAATAGCATTTGAAATTAAAATGCTATAAATAAAATTAAAGATAAAATAATTTTGACAAATAAAATAGAAACTCACTATATAGCTTTCATATCATCCGCTTGATGATAATCAGGAACATATTTTTAGTACGGTATCTTATTTTACATTGTAGATTGCAATGGACCTCTAGGCGAAAGGGCTTTCTTTTTGCAGTAGCTATTCAGAAATTCTCCCCATCCATAAAGTACTTCTTCTATCTTGTAATCAACTATGAAGAATGGTTCAGGTTCCTTCCTAGGATTAGCAATCTCATGTCACATAGTCATCAGGAAACTCACATCTTATCTTCTGGTTTATAAATTCTACATTATTATTGCACTTGAGGTACGAATGGCCTCTTATTGGAAATGTTGCCAACAAACAAAATTTCTTCACTATATGCACTAAGAAATGGAAAAATCGAATCACAATAAAATTTGTTATTCTGTCATCAGCAGGATTCATAGAACATATTGAATTTACGCATAGAGTCAGGCAAAATTTCAAAACAGGAATACCACAACATTAAGCATACTTCATCATGCGCTTTGTTCGAAACCGTTCTGGACTTGAAAGGTATCCAAACATTCAGAACACTTTACCTCATACAAAGTATCTCTTTTCCTCTTATGTAGTTCATTTTGAGTCGCTGTCGTTTTTGCCTATTCAAATTGTGTACCTGAGTTGCATCTTTATAGTTGTTTATTTCTAATTCAAGTTGAGATATATTGGTTCTAAATTTATCGCAAATACATGCGTCACTTCTGAAATACCCAAAACTTATGCTGACCTCATAGTATTTACAATGATGTCCTGTCAGGTGAGCATTCTATGTAGCACAGGAAGCCATTGGATTTCATTCACTCATTAATCTACTACTTTCTATAAGTAAAATATTCTGAGAACATCACAATCCTCAACACTTAAACAAGCGTCTTCTGTAATTTATTTGATTCATGATCTGTATTCTTTTTGATGAGTTAGAAGTACATCAAAAAATTTTATTTTCTTTGTACTAGCATTCTGCATAGCTATATTCTCTGTTATTTCTGATACCTCCATTTCACTTATGACTTAATTTTAAGACAACATCTGGAACAACTAACACAAGCCTGAAAGAATGTCCATGAAACAAGCTGCAAATAAGACCTTGTTTACTTTAGTGCAAAAAATAATCATTGCATTCTTACTCAACAGTGCAAAAAGTAATGAAATTGTCATCAGTGGCACAGCCAACGGGTGGGCCAGGTGGGCCTGGGCCCAAAAAAATTTATGAATTTTTAGTTTTTTTTTTTTTTTACGGAAAACACTCAACATCAAAAATAAACCATGAATCCAGAGCAATAATTAAGACACCTTATTTTATTTGGTTTATTTAGACCATGTTCTTGCTCTTGCAAATTCATTATCGGAAGCACCTCAGTCTTCAAAAATGGATATTAGTAAATGTTCGTCCCTCATTAAGGCAATGATAGAAAACTTTTCAAAGCTCCGAAACGGAGAAAAATTCGAAGAATTTTATTCTAGTGCTGTTTGTATGACAGAAGTTTTCGGAATCAGTGTCTCTGCACAAGAAAAAAAGAAATCATTGATCACCTCAAATGCCACAGGCTCATGTCAGTAGATTTACTGGCATGTAAAAGAACAGGACAAAATTCTGGCACACCAGCGATGCTCATATAACCTCTGCAATTGTGAGCGTCGTTAAATAAACCATAATTAAATTAAATCAATCACCTCAGTCTCTGGTAAGAGACTATTTCGTTACTGATGATGGTGACGCTATGCTGAAAAGTTACGATTCAGAACAACAAGATAAGATTTTGCTGACAGCAAGTTTATATAATATACTTGATATTGTCATATCAGAAATGAAAAGATGGTTTGAAGAAAATTCTGTTTTCTGCGAAGCAGTATCAGTTGGTGATCCAAAGTCTTCTGATTTCATGAACTTCAAGATGCTGCCAGAACTGGCTGACTTGTATGGATCTTCAAATTTTGTGTTAAACATAAACAAGGAACTTCTAGAGAAAGTGTTCCCTGTGAGTATTAAATCAAAACATGTGTGTGACCTATATTCTAAACTACAGAACATAAGCATGGGTTTGGCATTCCAGGAACTACTCCAAGTTTTACAAATTATAGGCCTACTGATCTGTCCCATCACGACTGCATCCGCAGAAAGGAATTTTTCTGCATCATGACGAATAAAAACTTATACCAAGACAGCCATGTCAAGCACAAGGCTTTGTAATCTAGCAATTTTATTCATCGAGAGGAAGAAAAGTTGTAATATGTTGAAAGACTCATCGTCAGTGGTCAACAGATTCGTGCTAGGAAATCTCGACAGCTCCAGATCAACTTATGAAGCGTTTGTATGACTCGCATGATTGTTTATCATAATTTTGCATGTTATTAAATAAGACTTCCGAGAATGAGTTTCAAAAGAGTTGACGACAGTGCCACTGTCAGGTACTTAATAAGATCCTGTCCTGTAAACGCAGTACCAATCTAAGATAATAGCTCGACCATTACCTTTCTGATCACACAAGTAGAGCCACAATAATTTTGGTGTCAGAACTGATCATAACAAAACTGATGACCGGTAGAACCAGCCATAACAACATGTTGGAAGTATCGAATATCTATAGTGGCAGTAACAAAATCAAATGATATGCAACAAAGATACTCACTTTCATGATTTTTCAGTTCATCTGCTTGTCCCTTGTCAACCAGCACTTCACCTTCCTTCACAAACCGCAATATGCCACCAAAGTGAGGTGACAAGATTTCTTCCACATATTCTGCACTGCGAGTATTGAACTGTTCATGGAAGCCTTCTGCCTCTTTAGAATTGTCCCGAGTGTGTTCCTTAATGCAAACATCAATACTTTACTTTACATTTGTTTGTTTATCAACTGTCCGAAGACAGGTCTGAACCTCATTAGTGACATCAATAAAAGTGCATACACACATAGGGAACAAACAATGAACTAGTGATGAAGCAAACTTTCACTGTTTGGAGCAACATACAAATAATCAGCAAATGGTCAGGGAACATTCGTGTTTGCTGGTTATTCGCAATAATGGTAGATGATTTATTATAGTAAGTGCAGCAGTTATTATGGGCTGTCTAACAAAAATTAAGTTGAAAAATAAAGGGTGATTGTGATAGATTACACTATACAAAAGTCGCAATTGGTATAGAATAGAAGCATTGACTTGTTTAATTACTTACGTTAAATTCAGTGGGATAGTTTTAAAACTTCTGTCGAATTTCAGCAACAGACTTTGAAATGTTACTATGCAAAATAGGCTAACACTTTGCAAGAAAGACAGACTGGTGAGAAGCAATACCTGTTCATGAAAGATTAGCACTAACACTTCAATATCTGGCAACAGAGGATTCGTATATAAGTTTTATGTATTTATTCGAAGTTTCCAAACAGCCGAGTTCCATGATTTTTCCAAAAATTTCCTGGTCCCGAAATAATTCAATAAGGTTGATGCAGACTGTATTTATAATTTCTGTCACCTCAGGCAACTAAAGAAATGTTGCCCCCTCTACATAAATAATGATATATGAAAATTAGTCAAAATGAAAACAGAGAATCGAATAATCAATATTCAAATAGAATTAATTAGTAAAAAGAGAAAATAATACAAAAGAAATAAAATTAAATATAACTTTAAATGTCAGTAATGTATTACAGTATATTCAGCGATCTTCTAGAGGGGCTTGTTGTTTCACTCCTTGACTGGTGAAATAGTTACTTCATTCATTGCTCAGAATGCTGGATCTAATTTTACTTATTTCATTTCCATACTCATCAGTCATTATTTTAATTACATGGGTGCTGATCACTACTGACATTCATTTCACTTTCATTATTGTACTTATTGTTAGTTTAGAAGATGTATCACATAACAGTGACGATGTACTCACATCAGTTTTTGAAAGAATACCTCAGTCTCATTTTGAACAACTGTGTCTTACAACATAAGCACTTTTTGTTTCTTTTCTAATTATTTTAAGTTTTCACTGTTTTCTATATTCAGCCTCAATTCTTTTCATATCCGAACTTAATAATACTAATAACTTAAAACTTCATAATTTAACAACTGCCGACAGTCATTTTAAACCTGTAACTTGTGTACTAGTTCATTTCAACTGATAATAACAATAATAATAATAATAATAATAATAATAATAATAATAATAATAATAATAATAATAAAATTTCAGGTATTTAACCAATAAGTTACCAATTTTTGCATAGAACAAGTATTATTTTGCTTTAAATGTTATGAGCTGCCATGTAAAAATAAGTACGGTAACTTACAAGCTTTAATTATGTGACGCACATGTGAAATAAAGCTTGTATATTATAATCAGACAACCTTACTACCTTTTACTAATTAGTTAATTAATTACATCCTGTTCGCATATAGTATAAAATACCTATTGTTCGGATATATAAAATTAATGTAAAATGTTTGTCATAAATGCACATGTGTATAAAATTTCTCAAATTTTCACAGCTTGAGTATGGTACTAATCCCAAAAATTTGCCATCCAGTGCCATGGCTCATGTTGGTCCATGCATAAATATGGCCCTTTGTTGATGACATCTTCTTCAATCCATTCCAGTTTTGATATACTAGTACTGGTTTGTGAAACAACAAACTACAAAAAAGTGACAAATCCCATCCACAGTGAATACCAATTTCCTTTGATGTACTGACAAGCAATGGATCACATACAAAGCAAACCAAATGACTGGTTTACCTTCGCTGTACGTCCACATGTTCCGAATTCAGTCAGCAAATGCATTTGTTCATTGTTCGGTCGCTATATGGGCTTAAAACTAGTGTTGTGGGATTTAAACGATTACTCTAATCAATTAATTGATCAATTTCTGTTGTAAGATTAATCGATCAAAAATATTTAATTGATATTCCTCTCTCGGAAATTGCTTACTTAAAAAGCACAATAATACTGTTATTTTTTTTATTGCAAAGCAGGTAGCGTAGGGAAAATCTTTGCACAAACACTTCAGAAAGAGATGCAAATATGAGGACAGTGACCTAGTCTACCTCTATTGAAAGTTGAAACACAATACGAAACCCTTATTAAGTTTTATGGTTTTCCAAGAAAACTTCCACCTTGTTGATAGCTCATCTTCCTAGCATATGAAATACATACTTTTCTGGGCTTGTCTCCCTCATCCATTTCAAAATAGCCATGTCTATACTGTGTGCAAGTGAGAGCATAACTACCTTCTTCTCTTTTTAAAATCTGGCAATTCAATTACAACAGGGGCCAGTCTTCTGTTTCGACCATTGTACTTTTGCAGTTGCAGTTTCTGTACTGAGTTGGTATATGAAGGTTGTGTGTTTAGTTTGAAAAAGAAAAAAAAAAATCAGTTTTCTGTGGTTTGTGAAAAGTGTAAACTCCATTATATCATATGAGAATTTGAGAGGCAAACTTGGTGAAATGTTAGGATTTAAATTAAACGATCGTGGAGAAGTGCTTGACAGAAAAAAAGTTTTTTCGTGTTTAGTGATGCAGGAAACATTGTTACTAAACATAGAGCGGCACTTAATTTGGAGCATGTGAATGCACTCACATGTTTAAAATCATGGATGAAGCAGTATTAACTAGATGAGTCTTCATACTTTTTGTTATTTATGTTTGTCTCAAAAATTCCCAGAGAAATTGACACAATAAATTATAAGCCTCGTAATAAATATGTTAATAAGTAATTAAAATAGTTGTTCTGTAATATAACAATACAATATATACAGATATACAATATTTAATACTTATGCTAATCACCTAACACAAGTTGAGTGGCTCAGTGCCAGACTTGCCTAAACCACAATTACACTGAAAAGAGTTATTCAAGTCTAAATTTGGACGTCATTTTTTTAAATAATCACATGTCAAAAGAAAATTATTTCTCTTTTACCGTAATCTAGTATGTATCTAGTTCATGTAAAAAAGTAAGTTGAAAAATATCATTAACCCAGAAATGTGTTAACTGTAAAACGAATTATAGGCAAGTTTAGCCCTAAAACAAATTATATTTCAAGCCCAAACATGTGGCATAGGCAATGTTAGGCAAGTTTGGCCCTCGTAAAAAAAATTTAAAACCCAAATAAGTGGGATATGCAAGTTAGGTTCAAAAGTATAAGACATTAAAATCATTGCAGGTCAGTGGTATGATGCCCGATTTATTGGACTAATTAACAAAGTTACGAACTATAAATCTTTGGAACACAAAGAAAAATATGGAACTCTTTATTCATTAACCCTGTCAGTTGCTTCCAAGTCTGGATTGTTGAAACCTTCTCCTCCTACTTTCAGATTTCGGTAATAATGGTGGTAAATTGGAGGGATATATTTGAGTAGTGACATTAAATCTTTCTTCTTCTCTTTCGTGATTGGCCGACCTCTGGGATACAGGAGATTCAATTTCTGAGAAAAGTTTCGCGATGGGCGCCCTCAGAGCCCTTTCCGTGCTATATCAACCACATCAAAATCTATGCAGTCAGACACACTGTATGTTTTGTAGAAAAGATTCTTGGGTTCATCTTTCCGAAACTGTAACCATCGAATCTTGAGCCATTCCACTTTTTGTTTATTTTCTGATATCTTTCTGTCTGTTATTTCATTTTCTAAAGTATCTGAACTATATAATAGTTCGCTAGTCATACGATGGACCTGAAATTTTGGATTTCTTTTCTTCGCATCAGCTATTACTCTTTCCCACTTTTCAGGAACATATACTTCGTGATAGCGTTTAGACCTCTTGATGACTCCAAAGTCTATAACAGATATCAAAACTGTGGCCAGGAATTAAAAATTTTTGATTGATCACTTGAAGGATTGGATGGTTTTGGCAATACGTAAGATAAGAAGAGAGCTGTTCTGCCCTCCACAGCTGTCACTATAGAGTGTAAGAACTTTGGTTGTCTGTGGGAGAAAATTGTTGATATGATTGAGAAGGCATGCCATTTCGAACTCTATAGTCATCTAAAATGACAAAATAAAATGGTACATGTGGTGACATAAGCTGTAAATTTTAGCCAAACAACAACAATTATTCGTACTTAGCACTAAGCTTGCCAAACCAACCTCATCAAGGGATTTTAATAGATTTGATTTCGTAAAATACTACCTTTAATTATGTTTCATATGCATGCAAATAGAGCTAAACTTGCTTACATTATAAAATATTAACTGAAAATATCCAACAAAAATAGTGCCTAACCCTCTGCATTTCTTATAGGTTTTGAAAAAATGTAAGAGACAAACTTGCCTAAGCATCACATTATATAAACTTTGCAAAAAATACAATTAAAAATAAGGGTTATTTACAAGAAGTCGTCGCTGAACGATTCACATTATTTCCAGGTTAGTTGAATCAACTCATCTAGTGAACGACATAAATCTTTAAAATACTAGATGTCTCTATCCCTTCTCCTCTTGTTACTTGTGAGCCGTCCCAAACCCCGACCTCCACCCGTAAGAGCGCCAGTCCTTATATACCCGTCAGTCAAGGCCTTCTGACAAATAAAAGCAATTGACAATAGATACCTCAGTCATGACAACCTCATAAAATATCCTATCAATTGAATAATCGATCTTGCTACGTACAACATAATTATATTATATTATTACCCATTTCAGCGAGTACCAACGACCACTGCAAAATACGATAATTTGGTCCAGGGAGCATTCTCTTTTAGCACAAGGATGATTTATGTAACATGTTTCTAAATTATTAGTCTTTTAAATACCGATACATTCTTTAATAAATCACTGAAAAACAAATGTGAATATAGGAAGTGGAGTGAGTACGAAATTATTATTATTATTTGGCGCATCATTTTTACGTAAATAACGACAAATAAAAAGGGATTATTAGCAAGTACGTACACTGGGTTTGTCAAATGCGCATCACCATGCTTTCCAAAAGGCACTTTTAAGTGCCCGACACCCCGCTTTTTACATCATGTGCTATACGTCGGATCATCATCGGGGCTTGCAGCCCCGATACCCCGCTTTTTTCATCATGTGCTACGCGTTGGATCATCATCGGGGCTTGCAGCCCCGATACCCCGCTTTTTACATCATGTGCTACACGTCGGATCATCATCGGGACTTGCAGCCCCGATACCCCGCTTTTTACATCATGTGCTACACGTCGGATCATCATCGGGGTTTGCAGCCCCAATACCCCGCTTGCTACGTGCAAAACAATTATATTATATTATTACCCATTTCAGCGAGTACTGACGACCACTGCACAATACAATAATTTGGTCCAGGGAGCATTCTCTTTTGGCACAATGATGATTTATGTAACATGTTTCTAAATGCTACGTACAACATTATTTTATTATACTATTATTACCCATTTCAGCGAGTACTGATGACCACTGCAAAATACGACAGTTTGGTCCAGGGAGCATTCTGTTTTGGCACAAGGATGATTTATGTAACATGTTTCTAAATTATTAGTATTTTAAATACCGGTACATTCTTTAATAAATCACTGAAAAACAAATGTGAATAAATAGGATGTGGAGTGAGGACGAAATTATTATTATTTTTTATTTTTTGGCGCATCATTTTTACGTAAATAACGACGAATAAAAACTAACATGCCACATAACATTATTTTAAGAAATACAGGAAACAAGCATAAACAATATTCACCATTCTTAATGATCGGGGGATAGAAGAAAAACGTATGGAATAGAAATTACATACAAATGTGCGTGTAATAAACAATAAGCAAACCATCTTCGATTAATCATTTCAAAACAACGTGAATATAGCGTGGATTGTGTAGGAAAATAATTTCTTATATGTTGCTTCCAATGTGCATCATTGTTAACTTATGAAAACAAATGAAAATTAACATGGCATATGAACACTATTTGAAGAAAGATAGGAGATATTAAATAATATTCATCGTTCTTAATGATCTTTGGATGGAAAATAA
Organism: Periplaneta americana; assembly: GCF_040183065.1. NCBI lineage: Eukaryota > Metazoa > Arthropoda > Insecta > Blattodea > Blattidae > Periplaneta > Periplaneta americana. The sequence continues at coordinate 579,434 of NW_027185502.1, read as the reverse complement.
CAATGAAATAAGTATAAAATAGAAATTACATACAGGTGAGCATATAAAAAACCGTAAGTAGAATTATTTATTTGATTAATAAGCTTAAATTACTCCAGGTTTAGTGTGTTGTGTAACAATAGACAATGGAATCGTTCACAGAAGTGAACTATAAATGATGTGAATCGTTCAGTGCATCCATCTTGTTGTGTAACAATAGAAGTGAACTATAAACGATGTGAATCGTTCAGCGACGACTTCTTACAAATAACCAAAATAAGAAATCATCCATTAAAATATACTTATTATAAAAATTACTTACCTGATGAAGTCAGATCACCATAATTGGGTTGATAATCTTTGTCAGCATCACTGTTATCTTCAAACATGTTATGAATGGACTTCAGGTCTAACTCTTCATATGCCATGTTTGTTTGTTGCTTAGGCAACTATGTCGCACAACTTGCGTCTAGAGCCTAACCTATTCAAAAGCTTTCACTTGAGTAAATAGTTAGAATTTCACTCGCCAGGTGGCAGTGGTGTTACAGTTTTCGTATTAATAGAATCTTTTGACACTAGATGGCGGCAACACTAAAGCCGAAAAATAGAGATGTGTATTGTTTTATTAAGTCTTGCTGCTTTACACTCTATTCCCTGAGGAACATTCAGTAAATATGTTAAAGGTTAAAAAATATTTGGCAAAAAATATTAATTTACAAGCTGTCCGACAGGGAATATGATCATTGTAGGTCTACTAATCAAAACCAAGTAACTGCAAATGGAAAGAAAAACCATAATTCTGATGACAAAATGTAGGCCTATTCTGATTTCCTGAAATATAATGATTTAACATAATATACCATTTTATGAGGTCAAACATTTGTTTGAAAATGTCGATTCCTCAACATATTCTCAAATACTTCAAAACAAAATCTCATCTAGCTCTGATAGAAATTAAAAATCAGAAGAATTCAACACACGGCAGTGATACCAAGCCGAAAAGTTATGTTTCCAATAATGTACGATGCAATATGGTCTCATAGCAACACTTCATTGGAGAGGAACAATATTTCAAGATATAATTCTCATAAATTAGATTCCACTTGTGTAGATCCCATTATGTAAAATTTATCCTCCAACAATTTGATGAATTCTGGAAAAAAAAGCTAATGAACAATTTTCTAAAACAAAAAATAGAACAATTAAAGGATATAATTAGCCACCTACCCATTATCTCCTGGCTTAGTTGCTTCATAGGTGGTGCCTTGTCGGTATCACTTGTGACCTGTCTTCAGACAGTTAACTAAACAACAAGAAAACAAGGGATCAAGATGTAAAAACCAGGGATATAATATGCCTTTACTGAAATCAGACATTTTCCCTAGGACTGGTATTTAATTTTAATATTAGGATAAATTACTATCTTGGAAATTTCAAGCTCATAGGGAACTTGCACTCTAAATATCATGCAGTCGAATACAGGGGCGTTTTAAATGAAAATAATACTAATTGATCTTATTTCTCATTACGAATGTCATAACAATAGAAACTTGTTAAAACTAGGGTTGCCATAATGAAGAAACAAAGAAACCAGTACATGATTCACATGTCAATTTGATCGACAGGAAAAAACGTAGGAATTTATAAGAAACTTATAATTTATTTTTCAAATTAATATCACTTGTTTACTTAATGTGGATGAGACTGGCCACTTCAGTAATACATTTTACCTTATCTAGCACATTATTTGGCATGCAATTTACATTATTACCATTTATTTTAGCACCACACCATTCATGTCTGTATATCACCATCACAGAACCTCTCATACTTCTCAGAACTGTGAAGAGAAGGAAGGATGAGTTTGTGAAGCTAACTGCAATTTACATTTACCATATTATACTCTATCTGCAGATGTGTTTACTAACTTAAGTGATACCGTAATTTGTTTCTTTCTTGTATCCACTGACTATTCATCAAAGAAAATGATCTTTGAACGTTGGTATTATATCCACATAGAGAGAAATAACAATTCTACCATTTGCAGCTGTTCTAAGTACTGCACCACGGAAATACAACTGCGACAAAAATTTATCGAGATTTCGTGTGAAATCATATTTTTAGAAATTTCCTCTTTGTTGTGCAGTAGGAAAAAATTAAATTTTATCACCTAGTCAGACAGAAGGCTCTTACTGAGTTCGTAAGACGTATTATCTTGCACCCATTTGAGTATCATTTGAACACTATCTTACAAATTACTGCATTTTTCCAGATTTCTGTCCGACTTCATTCAAAATCGTGGACATCAGTCTTTTCTCCCTACACTATAAAGCCATGGACTGTCTGCGGCATATGGCAGCCCTTTGTTACAACCCAATTCCAATTAAATTTAATGCATTTTCTCAATTCTCTTCATCAGATAAATCAGATCATTTTGAAGGGATATGTGTTTACATTCACAAAAATATACAAGTAAGCTCTTGAAGGATGTTTAATTTACATTCAAACAATATAATTTATTGCAAACAATAAATGCATAATATTCTAAATTGCAAAACTTTAATTAATAATATAATTTGTTTATATCTACATTTTATACAGTTATATTACTGAATCATCAATCAATGCAGAGAACTTAAATTATACAACGAGAAAGTGAACTGGGCATCAGCAGAAATATTTAAATGTTCCTTATTAATGTTGGAATATGTCTTGAAATGTTTGTGAGATGCCACAGAAACTAGTGAAATGCCATAAGTACGCCTCAAAATTGATGTTTCTATTTCGATAAATAAGATAAATTGATGAAATGAAGAAACTGCTGTAATGGAATTGAAAACTGGCAAAGCTATAGGCAGTTTTACAGGTTTTCCCGATTGCAGGGTCATGGGGATTGTGTCAGTCTTCAGTCTGGGCATTGCACACAAGTATCTTTGTGGCTACTCCGTGCCGAAGGTGAGTGTAAGCTCACGTCTATCACTTGTGTTGTGGGGGAAAGGCGTCATAAGACACAGCTTCTCTCTGGTGCTGACCAGCCTGTACAGCTACCACAATGCCCCTGATGTATGGGACGATCCCCAGCCAGAGTGAGGATTTTGATTACTTAAGAAATGATCTATAAAAGACCCAAAAAGGGAACAACTGGATAATACCCACGGCAGAGCAATGTCGATAGTCGACATTACTCGCTGGCCACTAGTCACCAGGCCATACCGAGCCGTGCCAAACAAAACACAATCAAAATGGTGGTAGTAAAATTCGCGATTATATTCTTAAATAATTCACTGCATTAGTCAAGTGCAAGACTTCTGGCTTCTGTTGCATTCAAACAATTATAAAATACGATAATTTGGTCCAGGGAGCATCCGTTTTTGATGCAAAGATAATTTGTTTGGCTTGTTTCTTAAATAAAATTACGAAATGGCGTTCCTGTGCTTAACATTTAATAAAAAAAGAAATATAGCAAAACTGTTTTGTCTCGAGACTCTCATCTAAGTCACGTAATAGGTCAAGTAATCTACTTCAATATATTTGCGCAAATATATCTTGTAGCTAACAGTGGTGCTATCTCTCAGTAATGTTCAGAACGAAGGAGGTAGAGAGAGAAAAGAAACAAATTTCTCCCTCCAACGATGCCACACACCAATGTCGTGTTCTTATGTTGGCAAGATTGTGTATTTACTTAAATTTGGTGCTAAACATAACGGCACGGTTCAAAGATACCGTGGGAATTCTCCACTTTAGCGCCAAAATGTTATACTATAATGACTAGAACCCGGAATTTTAGGTGCTAAAAGTTAATATTGTTCCTCGCTATAGTTTAATATAAAAGCCATGCCTCCACTTCATTGAAATGCTATTCTTGTCATTCAGTATTTTCCCTTCGGTACTGCTAAAGGTCTCTAATCCTCTTAACCACCACTTACAAACTAGCGCACGATTTACAAGATCATTGCCATACCTCTACTTCATTGAGATGCCATTCTTGTCATTCAGTATTTTCCCTTCGGTACTGCTAAAGGTCTCTAATCCTCTTAACTACCACTTACAAACTAGCATACGATTTACAAGATCATTGCCATACCTCCACTTCATTGAGATGCCATTCTTGCCATTCAGTATTTTCCCTTTGGTATCGTTAAAGGTCTTTAATCCTCTAAACCCCACTTACAAATTAGCACACAGTTTACAAGATCCATTGCTCAGTCCTTCTTCTGACTCTGTTGTCTATTATTACATATCAGACTCTTGTGAACTAAGCTTAAAACTTTCCTCACGGGCACTAGGCCTACTTCTATTCATCTACACTCAGTGACATTAACTTTTAGCACATAAAATTCTGGGCTCTAATAATGACCTAAAATGCTGAAAAAACAGACCTAAAAACAAACAGTCCTATACATAAGTAGTCAAAATACAACCTTAAATTAACAGCTCTTCAGACTGTCTACTATGGTATTCCCATATAAAAGTATAAAAATTTCCCACACGAACAAAAATTTTCCCACAACCTACAGTGTGAGCTATAATAAAATAATTAATTAGGTCATAATTAAATGTTCAGCTACAATAAAAGAGAAGGGTGGATGTACCAACCACCAAATCTCCTCCACATCTAGCATAGTGTATCCCAATAGCGGAAACTAAAATGGATGCTGGTGACTTCAAAGGTGCTCTAGTTCAATTCTTTTATTTGGAAGCAAAGAGTACAACTTAGCTGAGAGCTTCATGTGCTATTCTATTCTCTTCTTCCTTTTGACATGACTATCGAAAAAATACTTCGAAGTTCTGCATTTGAATGAGGTAGTGTCAGTACTAATTTTGCGAGTTTTCCTATATAGGGAAATTTTACTTCGTCATTGAAGACTAGCTTAAATTACTAAAAAAAAATTACACGACTACTATGAAGTAGCCAATGTGTGTTATCACCATTTAATTTGAGAAAAATTCGTTCCAGCACAGGGAATCGAACCCAGGACCTCTCAGCTCTACCCGCTGAGTGCTCTTTCCAACTGAGCTATGCTGGGACACGATCCACGGTGCCGGCCGAACTCCTCTCATAATGTTTTACAGCCTTACTACCTGCACTTTAGACAATGTAAGTCATACATGCAGGAGCGCATATTTAAATGACTTTATGGCCATATTCAACATCAGTTTGTGAAAACTGCTAACAGTTAATAGCTATATCACATATTCATTATATATGAGGTCTCGCCTACCTCATCCTGACATTGTATACACACGCCCAGGAAAGATTCAACTGTTACATGGGAAAATGCCAAAAAGGTGACACTACAAAAACATTACATTACAATGTTTTTGAAAGAGGCTTATGCTATCTTTCGAGAGGAACAGTTCAGGCTTTTCAAAGTTTTGCAGTTTGAAACTCAAAAATGTCCTCTTATTGAAGGATATACCATGTGATCAATGCAGATGTAATTTACATGAACACTTCATTTTTAAATTGAAAGCACTAAAAATAATTTATTCTGAAGAATTCTGGAAATTTACGCTAAGTAATGTTTCATTAAATTCTGCATGTTGATAGAACTCTTGCTGGAAGGTCTGGGGAAAAAGATTCAGAGGCAGACTGACTTTGTTCTTGAAGGAAGGCTTTGTTGATGAACTTCGAGATATTGTAATTAACTATTTTCCAGAAATGATGTGACATGTCAATCTGAAGAGAATTCAAACCATGGTATTTGAAAATGACAAACTGGATTATAATATTTGTATATTACAGGTGGACTTCTCAGTGTGATTCAGTTGTGAATACCAGGATGAAATACAAAGTGCTTTATGCATAGGCAGAGTTATGGGAGAGGGGGAAATGGGGGGCGGGGCACTGCCCCCCCAAACTTGTCTGAACTCTTTTTTTTTCCGGTTAACGTTAGAAATTATTGAATTCAAAAGATCTAAATTTAGATCTTATTTGCTTTTGTTTGTGATTAAGTTTCTGTGCTTAAATTGACGAATTAATGTCTTCAGATCGTGTGCCTGCACTATAATTTTATTTTAAATTTCTGAATGTATAAGAATTTCTATAGGCCTACCTCATTTGAGGAATGTTTCTTTTGTAACTGCCTGTGTTACAAGTCTGCAGGTGTTCAGACCGCTACTTGGAGATGATGAATAACATACTGCACAACAATGCAGAAAAAAGAAAAGTGATCCCGGTATAATGTTTAAACTTAAATACGAGATTAAATAAAATAATTAGAGTTTACATTTCATATGATATCTTCAGGAAGGTAAGCTTCATATAAGGAAGTTTCTGTTAGCACTGTTACGTAGTTTTATTGATGCATGCATGTGTTTCTGTATGATAGAGAAAAAGAGGGAGATTGTTTTAAGTTATGCCCTGTTAGACCTATAATATGTAGTAGACCTACAGTTCAAGCTCTATACAACTCGGTCCGAACTATCACAGATATGGATGTAACACTGTAAGAAACATGTCCTCCCAAAAATACTTTTATTAAATTATCATATACTGATGTCTGATCAGAAAGAGAAAAAGGAATTGGTTGGGTCACTGGTTGAGAAGAAACTGCCTACTGATTTTTTTGTCCTACAGAATAACCATTAATAACCAATAATATCCATTAATAACCATTGCCTACTGAAGAATGCACTGGAAGGAATCGTGAACGGGAGAAGAGTTAGGGACAGAAGAAGATATGAGATGATAGACGATATTAAGATATGTGGATCATAGGCAGAAGTTAAGAGGAAGGCAGGAAATAGGAAAGATTGGAGAATGCTGGGTTTGCAGTGAAAGACCTGACCATCAGCAGAACACTTATGTACCACAGTCAAGCTGTAACAGGGGGAGGAAGTAAATGATGTCCCCCACAACCCCATTATATGGGAATTCTGTGGTTTTACTTTGTCCCAGCCAAGGAAAAGGTTCTCTCTCCGCCTATGGCTTTATGGTCTAGGAGAAGAATCCTTTTGTTTACAGCTGCTACATTTTTCATGGATAAATGCAAGATGTTTCAAGTCTGTTTTATTTTTATTTATCAGAGCTTCCTCAAATTAGAGGCTGCCATTAGACAAAGCATACAATACAATACAATAGAAGATGAGAGCTGAAAGAGTAAGAAAAAAGGCAAACAAATACACAAACAATGGCAGTTTACAGAAGAAAAAAAAAATTCAAGTAAAGAATCAATGAAAGCTAAGAAGGAAAAAGAAAAATGATAATGGTGCGTCAATTTTTTTTCCATACACTGAATTAGAGTCCATATACGTGGTTCCGTAAAAGTTTGACTGACTCTTTAATTATGAGGAGGGCCAGTTCGTTCAGAAACGATTTGTGCAGTCCTAGGGTCTTACAGAATTGAGAACAGAAGTTGGGTATCGTTCCTCTTGCTCCAAACATCAATCCCATAACACTGATATCGTGAAGTTGGTATTTATCTTTATAATACGGGATGGTTGGAACGTAGATTGCTCGTTTCTCCTCATGTATGTCTTTGGGCTGTCCTTTGTATGTTTCAAACCTGATGGTGGAGTCGATTATCATACCCTGAGACAGGGATTCGCTAATGGCGATTATGTCAATTCGTCTGTTACTGCCATTGTCGGCGGTTCCGTGGACTTCTTCATAGACGGTGTATTTTAGTTTTCTAAGGGGATCGGCCAATTTAGTTCTAATTGCATGGTGCCTATTTATATACAATGTTTCGCCATAAGGGCAGGCTCCCAGGACATGTCCAAGGGTTTCTATCTCACTGAGGCATCGCCTGCAGTGGCTGTCCTGAGACCTACCGGGTATGGCTCTTACAGCGCTTACGTTGGCAGTCATCTTGATAGCCTCCTTCCATTCACCGCTAGTCATTCCATCGGGCTTAGTTATCCATTTGTTAGAGGGAGTGAATTCACTGTACAGAATAACGCCTTTTCCCTTTTGAGGTAAGTTGCACCATGCGTTGTACTCTCACTGGCGTAATTCGGTCCTAATTTTTCTGATGTTTATTACTCCACTCGTAGAAGTTAGGTGTTCAGTTTCATTGATTTGAAGGTTGTTCAAACAGGTTGTTCCTCCGTTAGACATCTAGTGTTGTTTATGTACATATTATTACACATATTCAACTTCATGCAAGAGTTGACGTGTTGCAAGTAGGTTTCCCAACGTGCGCAGAAAATACCTAAGCCTTTAAATTTTTTGTTGGAATACAACATATTGTCTGGAATATCTCTAGGAAGTTGTAGGATGTCCTTAATTGAGCTTTTAATAAGAAGATCTACATCTTTGAGGAACTTGACAGGTAATTTATCGGGAGGGGTTGTTTGAAAAGGGTATACAAGCTTCGGACAAATGAAGGAAGAAACCACGTTGTATTTTTGGTAAGGCTGGAGCAAGGGTGAGGTGGTCAGACGTTCTAACTTTGAATTTAAGTGTTTTAAAAGAAATAGCTTGATTCTTGAAAAGTGAATGAATATACAGTAAATAAAATGAAAACGTAACATATTTCAGAGTTGTCCTAGGTTACAAGCGTAAACAGATTGTAGCAATGTCTTCTTTTAATATTTAAAACACTATAACATAATGAAAAACACTCCTAATATTTTCAGGAAGCACTGACGCACTATTTCACCAATACACAAAATATCCATCAGAATCTTCGAAGAAGGAAGCGTTAAAATTGAACTAATTACAAGGATAAAGATATTATATTTGTCATGATCAACTTTGTAACAGAATATTTATGTTGGAAAGGGATTCACAACAGCCTGCTGAAGAAGCAATTTGGCGTGATGAACCAGCTTTTGAATTTAAGAATAAGTACATTGTTAGGTTGATGCAGTTCCTCTCTGATAACACAAGAAACAATTCAGTTGAAAATACTTCGTTACGTCTCACAGGAAAGATGTGATAGATGATGTGGGCAGTAATGTGAAACGCTTAGTGAGGCAAAAAATTATAAATAAAAGAAATTCCAACTTTGTGCAGTGTGCAAAATATTTTCCTGATTTGGCAACACAGCTATACCGTAAACTTGTATTTTCCACATTAATAAAGACGATATCAGAACTGAAATAGAAAAGGCAATCCATGGAACACAGTGGCCAAATTTTTAACATTGATAGTTTAGCTGAATTTTGATAGTAGTCTTACAAAAGCAATATGATGGTGGACTTCAAGTATCCCATACGTGACAATAACATCTTAATTAAGTAACCCGAGTAATAGGGCTTGCACTAAGAATCTAAATGCACTCTGAATCTCCTGAAGTGTCCTGCTAAGTCTCATAACAAGCCAAATTTTTTTGCAACTATTTTACTAGCTGTTAGAGCAGGGGCGGCTCTACAACAAGAACTGCAGAGCTGCAGAACCGCCATTTAAATGGACCTGAAAAAAAATAAAAATGTAAAACATGCTTTTATGTAATCTACTTCACTGTTTCATTTTTTTTTCCAATTCATTCTCCTACGATTCGAGATTTTACTGTCTGTAGGAGCCTTGACCTGCTCGAGAATTTTAGCTGTAGTGTACTTTTCAGATCTGTGATTGGCAGTTCCTGAAGCTCAACGTAGGGTAGTCGGCAGCAGAAAACTGGTTTTCTTCACCGTCCCATAAGACTGCATTAGAGCTGCAACCGAAGCAGCTCTCTCCGAATATACAAGAGAACCGCCAACACCCTCATCTCTTTATGACCTGCGTTAGAACACATAGGCTTCTGGACTACTGTATATCATTACAGTTCCAGTGTGTTATAGTACTGTGGGTGGTGTGATGTGATTAGTCAGTGTGCCTAAGGAAATATTTGATATTAAAAATGAATTAAATGAAAACCTAATCGACCAACCCTTTTCGAAATTAAAAGAGAAATTGCATGTTAACTCAAGAAATTAGGACGTCCTACACAAAGTTTAAATATTAAAATTTCTGGAAAAAGTCGAGGAAATCATGTAGCCTACTAGTCATTTTAATACCGAAATGTGTAATGGACACGATTGTTTTTTTGCTGCGCCCATGAAAACGCTTTCTCCCCCACCCGTGTATTCTGTTTAGAGGAGAAAATACATGGACAAACACCGGAGTGAAGGATTTAGTTAATTTGACTTAAAAAACTAGAAAAGCTTGTGGGGCACATCTCCACTACGTGACTAGTTGTACCAGGTGGGAGAGGTGTAGCGCACGGATGGTTGGAGTACAATTTCGGGTGCACAGTCAACTTCGAGAAGGGGCTGTAATTACACGCGTTACCCGATTTAGATGCAATAAACAGCATGCGTTTGCTAAATACACTACTTTTCATGCAGAACTGCCAACCTTTGTAACCGCGGGCCGCTACTGTGTTAGAGTAATTATTTCAAAATAAAATGTGCTTTTTTACCTTAAGAGACCTTTGCACAGCCTTTACAGAATACATTATTTTGCAGTACACTAGATAGTATGCGAACATCTATAACCTCATTGGTATCACTAACACTGTGTTCTTGTTTCAGAGTTTCATTTTAGAATCTTCAAGTTTCTTTCCTGATGCACAGCCACTTTTACAGATTCACTATGACCACATGCTAGAGGGTTGTAGGTTAGAATTCACATTACTAACAGTGTTCTTACGTTTACCAACATTTCTTCTCTTCTTAAATACGAAATGGCGTGCCCAAGCTTCACAATTAATTTAAATACTTTCAAACTACTTCTATAACCCATATTGTAAGAAAATATCACAAAATGCACATCTATAAACCAACTCAACTGTAACGTACAGCACGTGTATAACGTCACAACCATTGTAAACAAACCGTTGCTACGAAACAAAGCACAGGACGCTAAACCAGGTGTGCCAATACATATAAATTCCCTACAATGAAAAAATTTCGCATATAAGGCGCAAAATTTGAAACATAGTAGAATGCCAGACGAACAGGAGACACACCCACTTTAAATGTCGCTGTCCATTTAAACCGAAAAAAAAAAACCATACTTAGGAATCAGATACACACTTAAATCAAGGCTCATCTGAAAGATAAAGCTTCATAGATCAATAAAACAGGAAAAAAATGAAAAATTCAAGATTTTTTGGCTTTCTGGGTCCCTTAAGTTTTTGATCTGGTTTCAATAGTTTTGTTTTGACAAGGTTATTCAAGTCAGGTGTTATGCATTTTATTACTTTAGTTTTATCAAGTGAGATTTCATTATTAAACTATATCCCTAGATATTTAATATGTTCGTTTTTTGAGGTAATTGAAGCAATAATTGATCCTTCTAGAGTGGTGATTTTTCCTTTTCGTAAGACAATAGATTTACTTTTTAGAGGATTGAGATTTAATCCTCTTTCTGAAAGGCTGGTGTCGGTATGTTCTGTTCTTCTTATTGTCAAGTGACAGAATTTTGAGGTAAAATTGGACAATACTCATTTTGTACATTTATACTGCAAGAATGTGTAGTATGTATCTTACATTTTACATTGCATTAAACCACAAAATTGGCTTTGCACTGAATATTTTCGTACTGGTTTCATCATCTTTTTTTTATAGAAACAACAATCTCAACTTTATTACCCCATCTTGTGATAATATGTGTTGCATTGGTTGCATATAAGGAAAAAGTTGCTTGAGATCCTTCAATTTGGCTTCTGTGATTTTTCTTACTTTTGGATATAAAGTACTGGGCCCACCCCTCTCTTTCCAATGAAGGGCGACCTTTCTTTCACCACACTCTTTCAGACCTCAATGTTACCCACTTGTATTTTAATTTCATTATCATTGGTTGACTACTCTATATTCTATACGTAGACATTGAGTTTGTAACCATTCTTCTTCATATACAGTATGTGTATATACAACATCTTTCACCCAATCAGCAAGAGACACAAAACCATTTTTCTGCAGTCTTATAAAGACCCATAAATTCTTTCTTCTTTGTCTTTTGTAATATCTTCAATCAGTGCTAGTAAATTGTGATTTACATTTTTCATATGCAGTTTGCGAAGGAGGGATTATTTGATCAATTCCTTTCATAATAATTTTTTATCCAAAAATTTGTCATAGGTGCTCTAGTGGAATGATACGTCTTCTATTCTGTTGGCTTTAGTTGTAATTATTTTTGTATGTTTCCATTTTTTGACAATATTCCAACCTGAGTACTGTGTTAAACAGCTTAGTGATGTGGTATAGGTACTGTCTTACAGGACATTATTTTCAAAGCAAGATTATTTATTTTGTCAGATCCCAGAGCTTTGAACGATTTTAGAGTTTTAATTACCAGTATCTTCTTTTTTCTGACGGAGTAGTGTAAGGTAGGCCTATACTAATATTTTCTATGAAATAATTTATTCATTAATGTTCAATTCATGAATAGAGGGTTCTCTAAATAGTCCCTTAAGTACTTTCCAAGAGCTTCAGTTTTGTTCATAAGTTGACAGTAGATATTCCAATGAATTCTGAAGATATATTATTTTATAGTTGGTTTACTAAGATGTTTTGTGATACACCAAATATTACTAGAGGGTCCGGCATATCGAATATGAGCCTCAAATTTGTTTATTTTTATCTCATTTGTTTTCCCATAGTCTGTTTTTGAGATTACCATATAGCCTACATTTCTGTCAGCCTCTGATCTAGTTCTTTGCCATTATTTCTGGCTTTTGATTTTTGTAGGCATAAATACTTAATTCCTGGATTTGTTTAGAATGAATAGTCGTATCATTTTGTTGCTATTTTGACTGCAAATTTAATAGTTGATATATAAGTACATATCCATTGCGATATCCAAATCTTCAATTCACGTAGGATTTATAATTCCAGGAATGGAAATGACTTTGTAAGTTTTACAATCATTGTCAGCATCACTGTTAACTTTTATTGCTGCTGAGGCTGAAGAATAGTGCAAGATAAGAATAACAGGGTTATGATCAGAAGTTAGAGCTACTATTGATTCTGCATAAAGTAATATCATAACGTAACTATATGAATTACTGCAATATCCAATAAATCAGATCGATGACTGATGTATGGAAAACGTGTAGGTTGAGATATAATATTGCAATGATATTGAGTTGAATGATCAACAACTATTTCTTCACTGAAAGTTGTGATTGATGAATTCTAACTTATATTCTTGTCCCGTGCCGTGGCGTCACAGTCTAAGGCATCCTGCCTAGGACTCGCGTTACGGAATGCGCGCTGGTTCGAGTCCTCATGGGGGAAGAAATTTTCTCATGAAATTTCAGCCAGTGTATGGGACCGGTGCTCGCCCAGCATCGTGATGCACTTGGGGAGCTACGATAGGTAGCGAAATCCGGTTGCAAAACCAGCTATAACGGCTGGGGAATCATCGTGCTAACCACACGATACCTCCAATCTGGTTGGATGATCGTCCACCTCTGCTTCGGCATGTGGGCATGAGGCCAGCAGTCAGCTGGTCGGTCTAGGCCCTTCACGGGCTGTAGTGCCACGGATTTTTTTTTAACTTATATTCTTAGTATTAAAATCCCCAGCGTGCATATAGGCCTAAATATTTGAAAGAAAGCAAAGTAAATAGAGATATGATTTTAATGATGTCAAATTCGGGGAACAGTAAATGTTTCCAATTTGCAGATTTGTGTTCTTTATAGGAATTTCTATAAAGGAAGCTTCTAGATTGATGAATTAAGATGTTGGGAATGGCCTTTAATGAAATGAAGATTTCACTGCTATAGCAGTGGCACTCTGTGGTGTTCTTGGTCCGTCATTTCGATATATAACATAATTTCTTATTGTCAATCATCTAATTGCAGTAAGATGCATTTCATTTATGAGAGATATGTTAATACAGTTTCCTTCACGAAAATCTGTTAATATAAGCTTTTTCAAAAGTAAGAGGTAATTTTAATTGTTCATATTTCACTGAAGAACTGTCAAGTTATTCACATAGAATACTTCGCTGTATTACTATTAAACTACGTATTTTTTCCTTTCTTGACTAGTTTCGATGTGAATAATTTCACAGGGAGCATTACCTGAAAAACTAGACTGGCATAATACGAGGCATGTTCTTAAAGTAAGTTCCGTTTTCAATTATAGCCGTCGCATCGCTGCAATCGTTATTTTGTGCATGTGTGTTTTCTTCTTCAGTCCTCAGGCAAGCTGTGCATGCAGTTTCAGAGCTTCAGTCTGTGTGTGTGTGGTTAGTTGTGATCAATTGAAATGTTTAAAGTGATCAAGTACCCTGCCGACTATGAGATGCAATCTGTTATCCATTTCTTGAATGCGAGAAACATCAAACTAGCTGACATTCATCGTCAACTTTGTGAGGTGTATGGTGATGATTTAGTGATGGAATGGTCAGGAGATGGGTTAGGAAGTTCAACAAGGACCGCGTCTCTGAGCATGACGAGCAGCGTACCGGTCGGCCATCTTTAATCAATGATGATTTGGTGTGTGCTGTCGATGAAAAAATTCATGAGGACAGGAGGTTCACAATTTCTTTGCTTTCCATGAATTTTCCACAAATGTCGCGGAGTGTTCTCTACAAAATTGTGACAGATCGATTACAATATCGAAAATTGTGCTCACGATGAGTACCCAAGGTGCTCACCGAGGAACACAAAACCAAACGAGCTTCCAGTGCATTAAGCTTTCTCACAAGTTACAGTGAGCAAGATGATGAGTTTCTTGACCATATGGTGACTTGGGTGTCTCACATGACACCTGAATCGAAGCAGCAGTCCATGGAATGGAGGCACACTGCATTGCCAAGGAAAAAGAAATTCAAACACCATGTCAACACGCAAGATCATGTGCACTGTTTTTTGGGACAGAAAAGGAGTCCTACTCATCGAATTCTTGCCTTGGGGTGAAACCATTAATAGAGAAACCTATTGTCAGACCTTGAAGAAGCTCCATCGCGCAATTCAGAACAAGAGATGTGGGATGCTGACCGACGGAATTGTGTTGCTTCATGACAACGCTCGGCCACACACAGCTCATGAAACCCAAAATCTCATCTCGAAATTTGGCTGGGAACAAATTGACCATCCCCTCTACAGCCCGGATTTGGCTCCAAGTGACTTTCATCTCTTCCTGCACCTCAAGAAGTTCCTCGGTGGTCAACGTTTTGATGGCGACAATGAAGTGAAAACAGCAGTGTGGGAGTGGTTCGCATCGCAGGCGGGCGAATTCTACAATGAGGGGATAGAAAGACTTGTGCCATGACTTGATAAATGCCTCAATAATGGTGGAATTATGTTGAGAAGTAATTGAAGTGTGGGGAATACGATGCAACAAAAATGGTTTGTAAATATCTTCCCGTTTACTTATTACACCCTTTTGGAACTTACTTTAAGAACACGCCTCGTATATACGTTATTCTAGGTACGCTAACACAATTCTGAGTCACACAGAATTTGTGTGCACTCAATGTGGGTCTCTGGCATCTTGTCAGCCCTGTCGAGTTGTGTGCATATAAGGAGAAAAATTGAGATGGTGTCGGATGGAGTTCCTGGATAGCTCAGTTGGTAGAGCACTGGTACGTTCATCCAGAGGCTCCGGGATCGATATCCGGCCCTAGAACAATTTTTTCCTTGAAATTATTCAAGTCTGCGTCACAAGGAGCTTTGCCTGAAAAACTAGACTTTCATAGTTTCGATGTGATGTGCACTATCTTCTGAATTCTAGTGAGGTCTCGTGCAATCTTCTGGCTTTCTGTTATTCTTGGTGCGATATGTTCCAAATTAGTAGTGGGTGTATTCAGTATGTGAAGTGGGTATGGTTTTGTGTGTCTATAAATTTCGTATTGTTGTAGAGCAGAGCTGGGCATAACAATATTTCTTGGCTTTTCTTCTACTTAGGGATATACAAAATTAATATGGCAAACAGTTACACTGAACATGTAATATACTCATTATAAATACTCACTTACAAGTTAGATCGCCTATACTGTTTGGTCAGGATGAGTCTGTCTATATTAGGATGAATACTATTACTACATAAACGTAGAGCAGTTACGAGATGATAGGTTTTTAGACGTGTACAAGCAATATTTTTCATTGGATTCACTTTAGAAAAAAGAAATGTTCTCAGACATAAGGGGATTCAGAGATTGCCAGCATCTTAGTTGCGAAATTACGTAAATTAGGAGACCTGTTATTAGGTAATAATTCATACAATTCCTTGCTGGTTTTACCTGACATTTGAAAAAGGGGATTGTTCTCTATGACCGGCTTATATGATTGAAATGCAATAAATTGATCGAACTGCATTTTCAATTAGTAATCTAGCGATTATGGGTTGGCTTTTCCATTAAAAAATTATTCTTATGGATTTTTTAAAACTTTCTTACTATTTCAACTTGCACAACAAATTACTTAAAATAACACACTGCTTCATTGCATGTAACAACTATTTCATTAATGTAAACCATTTTTAACAATCCCATTTTAAACTTTTACGTATAAAGGGTAGTGAAGTTCATTCCATCTATCACCTCTCCTACCTAATTCCCAACCTCACCTTCACGTGGTGCAACCTGTTCCTAAACAGACGAGGCTCTGGGGACCAAGTCACAGCGGTATAACTGTTCCAACACATATGGAGGAAATGCCATATAAACGCCTGTCCAGAAGACTATTAAGGTAGCAGTCCTACCACTGAACTACTGTGTGACAGGCTTGTAACCTATCCACAGGAACTCTATATTACATTCAATTCTCATAATATTAACAGCTGGAATGCAGAATCTGTTGACGACTATGGCGTGAATAGGACTATGAGTAAAAATAAATGAAAAAAAAAAAAAAAGTATTTTACAATTTGCCACTTGGAATGTTCAAGGCTTATCATACAAGGACGATCAGCTTGATGACATTTTAGCAAAAAAAGGTATCAAAATTGCAGCAATTAGTGAAACAAAAAGAAAACAAAACGGATCGAAAGAAACAAATAACTATGTTCAATTATACAGTGGTGTTAATAGACAAGAAAGAGCAAGAGCTGGGGTTATCTTAATGATTCATAAGTCACTACGCTCCTCTATTGATCATTATAAATTTTGGAATGAAAGATTAATAGAAGTTCGAATTAAATTGAGAAGAGGTTTTATGACAGTAATAGGCACCTATCCACCTGTGGAAGGAGACGAAGATAATAGTGAGTTGTTTTACAATAAATTACAAATCATCATCAATAAAGTTAATAAATCAGACATGTTACTTTTATTAGAGGATTTCAATGTAAGAATTGGTAATAATGAAGTTAGAGGGCACACTGGAAAACACGGCGAAGCACCTTGTAATAATAATGGACAAAGACTACGAGATTTTGTGATTTATAATGATCTAAAAGTAATGAATTCTTTCTTTAAACACAAAAATATACACACATATACATGGCAAGCAAGAGGATCACAATCTATTATTGACTATGTCATCTGTAATCAAAAATTGTTTAGCTTCATTTTAGATGTCAAAGCTTGTAGAGGTCCTGAATTAGAGACAGATGATTATTTAATTGTATCCCCTATTAGAATACCAGCACCATGGCATAAAAGAAATATTAAAAATTCCAAGCAAGAAAGTAATAGGCTTATTTTTAAAGTAGACTTATTGAGAGATGATAGTATTAAATGGCTTTATGAATGTCGCATAAAGGAATATCTTCAAAAAATCAAAATCTCGGATAATATAGAGGAAGAATGGAACAACTTAACAGATATTTTAAAAAAGGCTGCATTTGAAAGTATTGGCGTAAAAAATATTAAGAAGAGAAAAAGAGGCATACTGAAATGGGATGAGGATATCAAGAAGGTGATAAATGATAAGCGAGAAGCATATCTCCGATTTTTACAAACAAAAAAACTTGAAGATGAAATTGATTATAAATGAAAGAGAGCAATTGCAAAACGGGAAACAAGAAAGCGACACAGAGAGAAATGGAATGATTTCGTCTCAAGATTAGAAAGAGATTTAACATTACCAAGACCCAAAACTTTCAAAATTTTAAAGAAAATAAATACGGAGATAAAAGAAAATGTTGTTATAAACCCTATTCCTAACGAATCTCTACTTGATTACTTTAAAAATATATGGTTTCACAAAAACATCTCTCTTACATTAAAGACTTCCAACAACAACACAACAGATATTATTACTTATGATGAACTCATTGAAGTATATAAAAGTTTAAAAAACGGGAAAGCCCCAGGCAAGGATAATTTAAATTTCGAGCTTTTTAAATACGCTGGAGAAGAATTTACCTTTAGATTTTTATATTTCTTAAACAATATATGGGCAGGATCTAAACCCCCAGAAAGTTGGCAAAAAGCCATTGTAGTACCCATTTATAAGAAAGGAAACAAAAAATTATGTGCAAATTACAGGGGTATAAGTCTTCTCAATTCTGGATATAAGATCTATACAGCCATAATCAAAAATAAACTATCACATCTTTACGAAGACAAATTCACTGAAGAACAGAATGGATTCCGAAAAGGAAGATCATGTTGTGACAGCTATTTCACCATGAAGATTTTAATTGAAAAGCACAGAGAATTTAATATTCAAACCCACTTAGCTTTTATTGATTTCATAAAAGCTTTTGATAGAGTTGATAGAAATAAACTTTTAGAGATTTTACGCTATGATAATGTGCCAAACCAAATCATTCTCTCCATTTATAATTTATATCAACAAAATGAAATTGCCATAAGAACTGAACACGGAACTACTAGCTGGACTTCCATCAACCAAGGTGTTAGACAAGGGTGCGGTCTTTCCCCTCTGTTGTTTATTATATATATATATGAACCATATTTTATACATTTGGAGGCAAAGTCATCATGCTGGAATTCAAATTAATCGAAACACAGTTCTCGATACACTAATGTTTACTGACGATCAAGTTATTATCGCTCAAACAGAGGAAGCTTTACAAAGAGCCATTTATAATTTGCAAATAATCGCCTCAGATTTCAATATGGAAATCTCGAAAGAGAAAACGAAAGTCATGGCATTTTCGGAAGAGAACCCAATTCCCAGTAAGATCATGATAAATAATACTTTAATTGAACGTGTTAATTCATATAACTATTTAGGTTATAACCTCTCTTACATCACTGATGAAGATATGTCAAACAAAATATCTAATTTTATAAAAATCACTGGCGTAATTAATACCATCTTCAAATCATCCCATGTTCAGAAACATACAAGGCTAAAGGTATATAAAACACTAGCTCGACCGGTCCTCACTTATGTTAGCGAGGCATGGACAATCAGAAAAGCTGATGAGCAAAGGCTGACGACAGCTGAAATGAGGTTCATGCAACGAACAGCGTGATGCTCTTTGCTGGAACACCATAAAAATGTGGACATATTGCAGGAACTAAAAATGGATCCTATAGTTAATTTTGTTCAACAATATCGACTTCAGTGGAAAAAACATGTCGAAAGGATGGATCGCACAAGATGGCCTAAACAGATTCTTACTTATGTACCAAGAGGAAAGAGGAAATTGGGAAGACCACGCAAGCGCTGGCATGAGACTGTAACAGATCCTGTAGGGTCTAATACGTGAAGGATATGATGATGATGATGATGATGATGATGATGATGATGATGATGATGACGTATAAATAAATTTTGATAAAAGAACCTTCATTTGACTGTCTATTTATTATGAATAAGTTTATGTTCGCCAAAATCCTTCTGATGTTCAAGATTGAAGTGGTGTCTGATATTATAACATTTTACATAAATCTCAACTGAACAATTGAGACATTGAATTTTACCTTTATTCATAATAACAAAACAGTCTTGTCCCATGTTTCTTGGAAATTAAAACGAAACCTACAATTTATTCGTCATATTCAGACTTTACACACCCCTAATCAGAACACTATGGTACCGACGTCAACCTGTGATTACTGTATCAGCTTTTTTTCTCAAAAACAATATGTTACTGGTTGTTCATATAACAATTTTGATAACCAAAACCTAAGTAAAGAATCCATTGGTGATAGTAGATACCATTTCCCATAACAGATCGGAAGTAGAGGTATCTGTGGTCAACTTCCAAATTTCAAATGAAAACATAGGTCATTGAAGGTACCATAGGATACCACTTTTGAAAAGAAACAACTTTTACTCAAACATTTTTTTTTCTAGGTTTTATTGTTTATTCACAAAGCAACAGAAATTGTCTTCTGAAAAATGCTGTATGTTGTTTATGTACTTACTGTACCTGTAGTATGTACAGCTATTATAAACAATGCAGGTTTTGAAACCAAGCCACTTTTCACTGTCTTTTATTTTACATAGCCATAGTGCATTTTGTTCATTCATCCATATCACATCGTCTTCCTTTGGGTTTGCTATTTGGAAAATGCCATTCACAAATGAAGAAACATTTAACATGTTCATGATACTTGGAAGAATGCCATTGGAATTGCAGAGAAGCAGCACATGTTTACACAGAGAAATATCCATTGTGAGCCCATCATTCGTACAATGTTTTCCAGCGTCTTGCAAAGCGTGTGCATATAAACGGCATGGTGCAACCGAAACACAATTAAGGTGAACGTATCAGACGACCTGTGAGGAATGTCCTCACTGCAGTGATAATTATATTCATGACTCCACAAAAAGGAGTGCCCATGAATTACACGTAGTACAATATTTAGAATTCTCGAAGACAAATTTCATCCATACCATATTCATCTCCATCAGGAACTTGGGGAACATGACTTCCAAACTCGTGTTGATTTCTGCAACTTTCTAAACATGGACTATGATTTCGAGCTCAAAATTCTGTTGACTGGTGAGGCAAATTTCAAAAGTAATGGTCAGGTGAATCTCTACAATGTCCATTATTGGTCTCAGGTTAATCCACACTGGCTAAGGGGAAATGGATTATTAGCACGTGTGGAGCCTCAACACCGTGTGGCCTCCTCAGACACTAAGTCATAGGACCATACTTTTTTGAGAATTTGAATGGTAGAATGTACGCACGCTTCCTCTAAAACATTTTGCACCATTTGCTTCATGATGTTCCCCTTGCACTTTGGTTAATAATGTGGCTTCAGCAGGATGGCTGTCCAGTTCACTCTTCACATAGGGCTCAGTGAGTTATTAACTGGTTATTTCCCCTACAGTGGACTGAACGAGGAGGACCAGTAGCTTGGTTGGCCCAATCTCCTGACTTTGCTCCAAATGACATCTTGTGAGAGAGAATTAAAGACATGATCTACAAGGTGCGTCCAACAACTAGAGAAGACATGAAACAAAGAATTAGAGAAGCCTGTGGGTCTCTCACGTCAGGTGTGCTGAAATGCTCAGTGCAATCATGGATGTTAGGAGGAGATCATAGCGTTGTTTAGACAGGCTGGCGGTCATTTTGAACACTTACTATGAAGAGTGTACGTACATAAACAATGTAGTACAGCCTTACTCAGAAGATACCATTTGTGTTGCTTTGTGAGTAAACAATAAAAAGTTTGAGTAAAAGTTGTTTCTTTTTAAAAGTAATTTCCAATAGTGCCTTCAATGAACCATGTTCTCATTTGAAATTTTGAAGTTGACCACAGGTACTCCTACTTCCGTTTGTTACAGTTATAGAAAATGGTACTACCACCAATCGATTCTTTACATAGCTTTTGGTTATCAAAATATTGTTATATGAACAAACAGAATCATATAGTTTTCGAGAAGAAAGGCTGATACAGGTGGTCTGAAACACACAGTATATACACACAGATAGGTAAAATATTTGTGGAGAGAGAAATGAAGTATGGAAAAATCAACAACATTTCAAAATCTACAGTGCCTATAACCCACCTAATAAACCCCTTGATCTAACTTTGTTTGATATACAACCTAAAACTATCATAATTGGTGACTTTAACGCCCACTCCCAACTTTGGGGCTACGATAATGTAAACCAACCTGGAAAAATGATCATGGACCTCCTAAATACTACAACCGCAGAACTTGTCTACAGAAAAGAAGTTCCCCCTACTTTCATTAATTATTCTGGTTCTGGTACAAATCCAGACTTATTACTAGTAACATCAGATATCCATCACGAAACCAAGAAAAAAATAATTGAAGACCCTGGATCTGGCCATAGAGTCATCATTGCTTCTATCCATCTCCACCAAAACCAAAAAAAAGAACCCTACAATAACAAAACAACATGGAACTTTAAGAAAGCGAATTGGAAACTATTTAAACAGAACTCGACAAACACCTCAAGCTCAACACACCACTAATGGAAAATACAAACTCAGATAGATTGAACAAATATTTCTGTGAATCTCTTCTTAAAATTGCAAAAAAGCACATTCCACGAGGCAAACCAAAAAAATACACCCCATTCTGGACAGAAAACCTGAATTTATTGAAACAAGATAGAGATAAAGCAAGAACCAAAGCAGAACATAGCAAAACACCAGAAGATACTCAAGATTGGAGGAAGAAGACTGCCATTCTTAAAAAAGCAATCATAACAGCAAAAAAGAACAGTTTCAATAAATTTATTGAAAATATTAATTACAGAACCGATAGCGCTAAAACATATAAATTTCTGAAGAATATTTCCAATACACAGGAAAATACTAGCCAACCTATTATTCATAATAACAAAACACTAACAGATAGTAGAGATATAGCAAATGCATTTAATAAACACTACTCAAACTCTCACAGATTACATCCCAATATCAAAAAAACTGACAAATTTATCAAAAGAGAATTACATAAAAATAATAAAAACAATATTACTAGTACAAAACCTGAAATATTTCATCAAAATTTTACTTCCAAAGAATTAACAAAATTTAAAAACCAAGAAATCTCCTGGCCCCGACAACATTCATTCTGAATTCTTGAAACATCTGGGGGAAAAAGCCAAGTCTGTACTTTTATCCATTTTCAATTTATCATGGAACACCTCAATTCCTGCAGCTTGGAAAAAAGCAATCATTGTACCAATTCACAAAAAAAGGGAAACCTGCTCATGATGTTAAAGTTATCGACCAATAGCACTATTAAGCATGATAGCAAAAACCATGGAGTCCATGATCTCCAACAGACTAACTTGGTATTTAGAATCCCAAAATCTTTTATCACCAAGACAAGCTGGTTTTCGACAACTACACTCTATCAATGAACAAGTCATATGCCTCGGCCAAGAAATAGAAGACAGTTTTAACAAGAAAGAAGATACCTTGGCAATATTTATTGACTTTCAGTTAGCATATGACTCTGTTTGGAGAAATAAATTATTACTAAAACTCCAGAAATTAGGTATCTCCAGCGATATGTTCAGATGGATATCAGAATTCCTTAGTCAAAGATTCATTGCCACTAAATTCAATAACTCACTTTCTAGTTACAGACAAACATATCGAGGTCTACCTCAGGGCGCTGTCCTCAGCACAACTTTATTCAATATTTATATAAATGACTTACCCTCCCTATTAGAGGAATCAAACATGAAAACAGCACTATTTGCAGATGATATAGTTTTGTGGATTTCCGGATCTTACAGACATAGAGACAAAATTCAAAATTCTGCTCTTAAAGCTCTAAATCAACTACATGAATGGAATACATCAAATTTGATGACACTCAATTTAAGCAAAAGTAACTACCAAATATTTTCACTCGGTAAAAAAGAAAGAGAATTCAATATCCAATACAATGGCCAACACCTTCCTAGGACTTACGAATCCAAATATCTTGGAGTTATTTTCGATAGTAAGTTAACATGGAGCAACCATTTGAAATACTTTTCTGAAAAAGCTCGTAAAAGATTCTCCCTTCTAAAAAGACTAGCAGGAAAGAAATGGGGATGCTCTAGGAATACTTTGAACACTACATACAAAATGTTTATACAGCCAGTGCTGACATACTGCGGAGAAATTTTAATTACTTCACCTTCATAAACGACATAGAATATGTTCAAAACCAAGCTCTCGGACTCATTACTGGTGGAATCAAAACAACTTCAATAGATTCTATGAGATTCCTCACTAATATTAACAGCATCAAAATGACAATAGAAGAAAAAGCACTGATTCAATATGAAAAACTTATCAGATTACCAGGAAACAATTGGCATTCATACAGTCCTCTCTGTAGATTGAAAACTCAAAAAAGTTTCATATCCATTGTTCAAGAATTAAAACAGAAAATCAATATCCCGAATTTAAAAGAAAACTTACAAATTAAACCAAACCCTTTAACTCTATTAAATATAGAATATAATCTAAATTTAACAGAAGAAATACTGAAATCAGAAGTAAACACTGAAATACTGAAACAACTGTCTTTAGAGACAATTAATATTAGGTATCCTCCACAAAACTGGCTTCATTTATACACCGATGGATCCTTGATCTCCAGAGAACAAGGTGCTGGTGCAGGTGTTACGTGCTGTCTCTTCTCACTTTATAGATCTCTTGGGTATGGAACAGCAAGTTTTGATGGTGAAATCATTGCAATAAGTGAAAGTCTCAGGAATCTTCTATGCCACATCAATAAATTTAGGAATGCAGTTATATTGTCAGACAGCAGAAATAACTGAAATGCTCTCTCAATTATTATCACTCAATATAAGAATTGTATTCTAATGGATACCATCCGATTGTGGAATCCTGGGAAACGAGAATGCGGATGCTTTAGCAAAGAAGGGCAGCACTGCTACGTACCGACCTGTTACTAAATCTACGTATTACTCTGCAAAGAGATTTATTAAATCTACATACTTAGACTTCAACAAACAAAATTTGATAACTCAATCCCAAGGGAAAAAAATGGAACTCTCTGCATCAAAATCCACAGTTAATTCCCGATTTACCACGAAAATCGTCTGTAGCTGCATTTAGATTGGCAACAGGCCATGATTGTTTGGCCAAACACCTGCATAGAATTGGAATATATCAGTCCCCTAACTGCCCATTGTGCAACTCAAACCAAGAAATGGATTCGGAACATCTCAAAATCTGTGCTTCAGTGGCTGGTCATGATAATATCTTTGAAAAATATTGGAGTGCAAGAGGTCAAATGAATTTATTGTCAAACGCCTGGCATTGGAAAACAACAACAACAAGTATGTATGTATGTATGTATGTATGTATGTATGTATGTATGTATGTATGTATGTAATGCTCAACCAGATTGATTCAACATCATTTGGTTTCTGGCAGACCAGTACAAAATTCCCATAGAGGATTTAAAATGTAAAGTTTTTTTACAAACATTTCAAACAGAAAACAGAAAGTTGAAATTAATACAACTATGAAATCTGCATCGACATGGGGAACTATTAATAATGGAATTCCTCAAGGATCAATATGAGTTTTGGAATAATATTCTGGGCAAATTCCACAGATAGTAACAATATTTTTCTATTACAAAAAAGAGTAATTAGAATAATAGTAGGTGCCAAATCTAGGGAATCGTGTAGGGCTATTTTAAAAAAACTACAAATAATGCCCATGGCTTGTCAGTATATCTTTTCATTAATAATCTTCCTCGTATGCAATCGTGAAAACTCTGTAACTAATTCAACAGTTCATAGCATAAATACACGTCAAAAAAATGACTTTCATACTCCATCAGCAAGTCTATCGTGCTATCAAAAAGGAGTGCGTTATATGGCAGTAAAAATTTTTAATAGCCTCCCTATCGATATAAAAAATGAAATTCAAAACATAAAATTATTTAAGGCCAAATTAAAGAAGTACCTAATTTCTCACGCCTTCTATTCTGTAGGTGAATTCATGACATTCAATAACACTTCATGAAATTGATACTAAAACTTTGTGTCGTACTAGTAGACTATATTGTAAATCTCGTCTATATATATTTCATCTAGACTTTGACTATACATTAAGATTTTATAATAGTATTAAGTTTTTTGACTTGTTCCATATTCTAGCTGTAAGCATGTATGAATACCATGGAATGTTAATAAATACAATACAATACAATGTTCCCAATTCATAATAGAATTTTCCTCATTACAAATGACACACTGAGGTGATGGTAAAATACCCAGTTTATATAAATATTCTGCCAGGCAGTTGTCAACAAGACCAGCCCATTTCTTGCCATCATTCTTTATTTGAAGATCTGAGAGAAACTCATTCCTAAATGAGCGGTTAACTAATCATTTCAAGTTGTGATACAAAAGTTGGGAGGTCGTCCATAACAATATTTCAGTCCCTTTTTGTTTCTGTATTGTTGTAGTTGTAGTTGGGGTTTGTTATGTGCTCTGCATAGGTCACATTGTAACTAATCAATTAAGGCAAAAATACATAGTTTAATATCAACACAGTAAAGTAGTCCTTTATTTAAAAAAGAACTTAACAGTTCTTCAGTAATATATAAACATTAAAAGAGCGGACAATAGAAAAGAATGGAGAATGCTGGTCTTGCAGTGAAAGACCTGCCCTTGGGCAGAACACTATGAATGAATGAAAAGAGTAATACCTAATCAAGAATAAAAATTCTGGCATTGGCATATTACACAAGAAATAGGATTTTTCGCATCACCACCCATCGTAATAACTTAATCATAGTTGTTGTGTGTTCACTATGTTGTTCTTGTACAAGTAACAGCCCCTCTTCAATGTTTTACACAGCAGGCTGAGTTTGTGTTCTGTAATATCTGCCACGGTGTGTGCGATGAAATCCAACTCATCAATTGTCGTAGGTTTCCTCAAGAACACTCTTTCCTTCAGATAGGCAAAAAATCAATAATCTTCTGGTTTCATATCTACTGATAACAGTATTACCAGAACAATCATGAAACAAATAAATCATACATGGGCAGAATTTTCAGTTGCGTGAGGCACAATATTACACAATACTTTGTTTACTAGGAGGGCAGAGTAGGAAGGAAGATTCAAACTGTGACCAGCGTCCACTTATCTTTTTTTTTCAGTAGGTTATTTTCGATGCTTTATCATCCATCATCTTAGGTTATTTATCGTCTGAATGAGGTGAAGGTGATAATGCCAGTGAAATGAGTCCGGGTCCAGCACCAAAAGTTACCCAGCACTTGCCCATATTGGGTTGAGGGGAAACCCCGGGAAAAACCTCAACCAGATAACTTGCCTGGGCCACCTGGTTTCGCGGCCAGACGCACTAACTATTACTCCACAGGTGTGGACTCGTCCGCTTATCTTAATTGCTAGGATGATCAGTGGCGGATTGTTAGTAACCATTAACAAAGCATGCTATACACAGGAAAAGACTTAAAAATGTTATAATTGAATCAGTCAGTGGAATAAGGTCTGAAGTCCAGAGAAGTAAATATTTCAGGAGACGAAAAAAACATCACATCTCCTAAATCATTACACCAACACTAACAAAAATTTGCATAGTTGCAGGTCATAATGCACCACTCTAACTGATAATGAACACTCACGTCTGAATTTAATAGTGTGGGTAATAAATAGGATGATAAGTGATGAACTTCGGTCTTTATTACATTGTTTTACTACACAAGTGTAAAAGACATGCGCAATAATCTGAAATAGTGAATTTTATTCATTGAGTAAGTTGTATTTTTAGAATACACAAATCACTTAAGCTAATTGACTAGAAAAAACAGGATATGACACCAATATGATTAATAATAATACAGTGGCGGCTCGTGAATTATTAAATTCGGGGTTCACAATAGTATATGGATAACAAAGGAGACTATTGATTAAATGTTGTCCTTTTCTTATGTGTCTTTAATTGCCAATAATATAAGACAAATATTTTTAAATAGGTACTGGAAGAGAAATTCATTTTGACAAGGTCTGAAACTAAATTTAAACAGTAAGCTTAATTAATATGAAGATTAAAATTCAAGTTCATATCTAAAATTTTCAAAGTAAAAGCTACTATTTGTTTCTACAATAAACATTTCCTTTTACTAAAACAATTTGATAGTTTGTACTTAAAAAAAAATAAAGTGTATTATCTTAAAAGTACCCATTAGGAATATGCATCTTTCAGTTTTTATGTCACGGCTGGACTTCGATTTTTCTTGTATCCTTTATACAAGTATAAGCTAAATATAAACAAAAGATCTGATACACAATGATACTGTATGTTAAATATGACACAAAATTAGAAAATATCTAAATATTTCACACATAATAAGACATCCTGAAGATCGGATATAAAATAAAACAATATTTGTACATTTGACACAAAAATAAGATAGAACAACATCTAAATATTTTACACACAGTAGGAAAATATATAAAGATCTGACAAACAATAAACACAAATATCTAAAGATCTAACACGCTGTAGGGTAATATAACACATACGTATGAAGCTTCGACATAAAATAAGACACGTAGGCCTAATGATCAGTTACAAAATAAGATAGGCCTAATATTTATAGATTTGACACAAAATATTTTTATAGTAGGAACATATCTCAAAGTTTTACACACAATAACACAAATACTGTATATTTCTGCAGATAAGACGACAACTGAATTATAAAAATATCCGAAAGACGAGGGTAGTCTCATCTGGCAGATACAAAAAGGAGGAGATCTTAAAATTCTACACTAAAACCATTACAAAATACAACAAATCACTTACTTGTATATTTAAAATCCTGCGAAATCATAATTTTCGTCGTCAAAGGCAAAGAACTGGTCAAGCACGTCCTCACTTTCAGTGTTAACAGCGTCGTCATATGGTCCCATTCTGAAAGTGGTGACTCAGTTCTACTTCATCAGTATTCCATAACAAATCATCCTCTGGACATCCATAGCGTTAGAAATTCCGCACTTATTTCTTAAAGGATTTTATCACTGTTTCCACTTCCACTTTTTTCCCTGATTTCAGCGCGAACTCATAAGTGACGCAGTACACATGTTCATAGTTTGGGGTTCATCTTGAAGAACAAATATAAGCTACAGTAAAACCATAATACTGTGCTCGAAATTTATACTTCGTCTTATCTGTGGAAATATACGCCTTCTAAAAATTTAACACATGATAGAAAAACATCTAAAGCTTTACATACAATAGGACAATATATACAAGCATAAAAAGATTTAAGACAATACTGGGTGTTCAGTTCAAAATGTGTCTTGGCTCGCTGTATGCCTTCATGTGGCTAGCTGATGAGCCTAGAGAATTCAATCTTCCTACACTTCCGCAGCTCAGGTGTATAATCTAGGAGGCAGAGAAGATGGCTAGCAAGTACAGCGTTCATTCTGAAGAATACGTGCCGATACGTACGGTAACGCCAGTAGTGGCAGGAATGTGAACTGTTTGGAAATACGTACTGTCGGGATATGGGGAGAGGGTTAAGACGATTACTTACGTATTTGTTTACATTAACTTCGACGGTCAACATGGACACGGAGCATTTGATTTGTGTTGTGGAATGTTACCGTATGCAACCGATGATAACAAATACCCTGCGTACGACTTGCCGGCGCAAAACACAGTTTGAAAGAGGTTATGGTAGCACACAGACAGTACAGACCGCCATCTGTTGCTACGACGTTCAAGTTATACCGTACACGTTCTCAAGTTCAGATTGAAGAACGCCTTAAATAATAGGCAACTTCTCTAACATTTAAGCTGAAACTCGCTTCAAATCGGTGACCCAACAACAGTGACGTCATGACACACTTTGAAATGAACACCCAGTATTTAAGAATTTGGCACAGTAAAACAATGTTCATGTACAGTTTTGGTATAGAAAGTCGATCCTTCTTTCTTTTTTCGAAGCAAACAAATCAATCACAGTTTCATTAAAATTAGCAATGTTGCTAATCATGCTTTTTTTCAATAGAAAGCATTGCTAATGCACTTAACTTTCCTTCGGTCATGGTACTTCTTAGAAAGGTCTTTATCATTTTTAAGGTTGAGAAGCATCTCTCGGCCTCAGAAGTTGTCATAGAAATTGTAATAACAATGAGCAATAGCTTGTAAGTCTCTGAAAATGTATATTGTAAGTTATTTTCTATGAGAAATTGCAAAAGACTGACAGCGCCACTCATATTCCTAAAATCCGATCTTCTGTAGATAATCTGCAATTCTGTTTTAAGGCGATCCTTTTCCAGAAGTTCATAAACATCTATTATTTCTTCAATTAGTTCATAAGGGAAGTGTTTCTCATATTGTTGAAATTTTTTGGCATCAAAGAGACACAAGGCAGAAAAGTGAGCAGTAAAAGAAAATCTTCTTTTTGCTTGATTTGCATTGTTGTCGCAGACTTCCTTAGCTGCCACAGTCTTATTAATGTAAGTAGACCTATTTTCTTCTTTTTTTTTTTTTTTGTTGGCACCTCCACATTCTCAACTTCCATGCTTACTGCCTCCATTCCCTCTCTTTCCTTCTGCATTGCAACAACATAAACTGGCACAGATACGTAGATGACATACTAAAACTATACAAAGGAAACAAAAGACAGATTGAAAACCTACACAAACACATAAAAAAAAAATACACCCGAAACTACACTACACTAATGTAAGTAGACCTATTTTCTTCTTTTTTTTTTTGTTGGCACCTCCACATTCTCAACTTCCATGCTTACTGCCTCCATTCCCTCTCTTTCCTTCTGCAT
This sequence comes from Periplaneta americana, assembly GCF_040183065.1. Classification (NCBI taxonomy): domain Eukaryota; kingdom Metazoa; phylum Arthropoda; class Insecta; order Blattodea; family Blattidae; genus Periplaneta; species Periplaneta americana. The sequence goes on along the minus strand of NW_027185502.1, from coordinate 548,912 downwards.
TGCAACAGCATAAACTGGCACAGATACGCAGACGACATACTAAAACTATACAAAGGAAACAAAAGACAGATTGAAAACCTACACAAACACATAAAAAAAAAATACACCCGAAACTACACTATACACTAGAAACAGAGAACAACAAATCCATAAATTTCTGAGACATCGCAATAACAAATACAGACAACAAACACAAGTTCAAAATATACAGGAAACCCACTACCATGGTAACACATACACAACACCTCCAATCATCCCACACAATACAAACACACAGCATTCCGATCCATGATACACAGACTCATCAACATTCCTATGAACTAGCAGGACTATAAGTAAGAAATACACACTATCAAATACGTGGCATAGGAAAATGGATACAACCCCAACATAATAGACAACATCATAAGAAAGACTAAATGCAAACAACACTAACATATGAAAACATGAACACATACAAAACTGCATCATCATTCAAGGAACTAGAATACAACATAGATCTATGGCGAATCCTCGGCCTCATCTCGCCAAATATCATCTCGCTATCACCAATCTCATCGACGCTAAATAACCTAGTAGTTGATACAGCGTCGTTAAATAACCAACTAAAATAAAAAATAAAATACAACATAGAACACAGAACACACTACAAAAACATCTTAACACACAGACAAGACATCACAAATAAATACAACTTAACAAGAGTTTACAAACTATCATGCAACAGCAGTAACGACTTCTACATTGGACAGACTGGAAGATCATTTCAAACACGTTACAAAGAACATATCACAGCCTTACCAAACTACACAACAATTCAATCTACGCAGAACACAACACAAACTCCAACCACAGCTACAGCAACATAGACAAAGACATGAAAATACTACACATCTAGCCAGAAACTTGACGTCCACACCTGTGGAGTAACGGTCAGCGCGTCTGGCCGTGAAACTAGGTCGTCCGGGTTCGAATCCCGGTCGGGGCAAGTTACCTAGTTGAGTTTTTTCAGGGGTTTTCCCTCAACTCAATACGAGTAAATACTGGGTAACTTTCGGTGCTGGACCCCGGACTCATTTCACCGGCATTATCACCTTCATTTAATTCAGATGCTAAATAACCTAGATGTTGATACAGCGTCGTAAAATAACCCAATAAAAAAAAAGAAACTTGACACCCTAACAATATGAAATTTATAAGCATACAAAAACAGACCCACACAACATCCTGAACACTCAACTCAATTTCAAAACACACACAATCACGAACACATTCCACCACAACAGGAAACCAGAAGATAGCGCAGGATTTCCACTAGACTTTGGACAATGAAGCACAAGACTTCGAAACTAGTCAAGCAAGGTAAATCCTAAAGATTAACACAGTAAGGAAGTCGGAAATTTAATCATAATTAATAAGACATGTGAAACCAGTTTTAATGTATGGCAGTGAAGTTCTTATATCAATACAACTTAACGAAACAGAACCAAGCTAAGAGGATAATTACATGTAGTGTTAAATCTGCCCCCACGCAAATAAGTACTGACAATATACGTACAATAAGGTTAAAAAAGAATGGGCTGATGACACATGTCTGAGTTCCAGGAACAGAACAGTGCGCATGGCGTCGCCTTGAAGCTCCAGTTCATGTAAGTGTGCTGCATTTTGTTCTAAAACAACTGAAGAGTGAAATGGCAATAAAATTGATAAATACTAAATCTATCAAAATGGGGTACAAAATTTACCAAAACGAAGATGAATGAGAAAGCTACGTAATACGCCAGATTAAAGTATGAGCCATTGTAGCATAGGTGGCTTAAACATGGGTCTAAACGAGATAGCATTGGTTGTAGGAGGTTCGAATCTCGGTTAGTCTTAGTGTTTTACATTACAAAATTACCATGTCGATTGAATATTTAGTACATTGCACAACCCGTTCCCTGGGCAACACTACTGTCTTAATAAAACTGTCTGCATTTATATCTCATTTATAGCTTTTAAAAATATGTTTAACTACAACATTAAAACATGTTACCATTGTAAACATTAATTTTGTTCTATTTCTTTTAATAATGGCTATACTCAAGTGATACTGTTTACCATTCTTCAGTTTAGCTTTGTTTTGTTTACCTATATTCTTCACAGGGAGTGTTGACAACATTTGAAAGCAAATTTTCATAAATAATAAAACAATATTTGAAATAATAATAAAAAGTAGAGTGATATGTTATAATAATATATAACATATTGAATGATCGTCCACCTCTGCTTCAGCATGTGGACGTGAGGCCAGCAGACGGCTGGTCGGTCTTGGCCCTTCATGGGCTATAGTGCAATGGATTTACTTTACTTAATATATAACATATTATATTGATATTTCATATTCTTCATCAGTTATATGTCAGCCGATACCTGCAGCCGTTTAGGTTCTTGAAGCCCCTTTTTGGGCAGACATGATATTGCAAACATTAATTGGGGCCTACATATCGAATTAAACCATAAAATTTTGCATGGGGACTAGAGAAGGATAGTTCGTCTTTTTATTTAGATACATATTAAAATTATTTTACTTTAATATGTGTTTTGAATATTAACTCCAGAAATAAATTGTATTTTCGTCCAAAAACACCCGTGACACGAAGTTTTTACAACTCTCATAATGTTGGATCATTCACGTCTTACAAATGTGTTATGACAAGAGAAGAGAATTCTATTACAATGAGACAATCTTCACTCAGCGATTATGTGGCTTGGTCTGCGACATTTCTCAACAAACAAGTAGAAATAATATCATTATCAACATCGTCATATTTTACGACACGGATTAAGTAAAATTATTTCAGTTTCAAAGTGGTTTAATATTTGTCTGATCAGCGTTTTCTTGGACGCCCTATGTTTCTCCTTTCAACTGGTTTGTAATAAAGCAGTTTACTTTATATACTTTATATGGTACTCCAGGATTCTATTCATTCTACGTGTTGTCTCCATTTATTATTGTAATCTTCTGTTTATTGAGATATAATTATAATTTCCCTATGTAGCATGGCTGTACTTATATAATTAATATCACATAAAATTATTAATTTCTGCAAAGTATAAGAGTCTGGGAAATTATTATTATTATTATTATTATTATTATTGTTATTATCGCAATTATCACGGTTGTCATTATCATCGTTATCATTATTACTATTATTATTATTATTATTATTATTATTATTATTATTATTATTATTATTATTACTATTACTATTATTATTAAGGTGATATGGTGAACACATGAAACTGACTATAAATGTATGTATGTATATATTTGTATGTATATATTTGTCTTGTCTTTAAGCAATATACCTTTCGGTGAGGCGGCACTTCACAATATTAGCATACAGTGCCGTCTCACCGTTTTACACGCCTCTCGTACAAGTCAATTAGGACATTACTTTGTTTAAATTTCTTATTGCAATTCTTCCACTAGTCTTTTTTTGTCTGTCATCAATTCATCCCCTACTTTACTCCTAATCATCATTATACCAAAAATACTGTAACCCCCTCCTGTATGACACATTTCCCCTCACTCTACATCTCTAATTATTTGCACTTTTCACTACTCACTTTTCCACATTGCTACTTTTTAGATCTTAGTTTTCTTTTCTCACGATTTATTTCCCCTTCACACCATTTCCTTAAGTCATACTGTTTTTTCACCTTCTTTTCCCCTCTCCCTTCATCACTGCTCCCTGAACTATCTCCTACTTGCATTACTCTGCTTCTCGTCAGCCTCGATTTAGATCTTAGTTCCTTCACCCGCTTCGGAATTGCTCCCATCTGATGTCCACTATTTCCATTCGCTTGCATTGAGGTCTTGTTCTGCTCAGCTTGTTGAATGCCAGTTTGCGTCACTTCTGTTTCATCAGTTGACATCACTGCCTGCTTTCCGGAGATCGTCACTGAGTTTGATACGTTTGCATTTTTCTCGTGTACACTCACAATACTTGTGTCACTAACCTCGCCTTTAGCTACGATATTCTTGATTTTTTCTTTCAAAATTTTTCTGTTCCTTTCCTTTTCTTCTGAGCCTACAATCGGTTCCTTTAATGTTACTAAGCACTCCTCTACACTAAAAACCAAATTGTTTATCTTAATTTTGTCCTTGATGAGTTTCGCGAATTGTCCATTATTACGTGCTGCTTTAAGAAAAGGGATTAGAACTCTTCTTCTACTTCTCACTTCGTAGCTCCAGTCGTCATCTATTCTGATCGTTGTGTTCCCTAGCATTCTTCTATTCTTCATAATCCTCTCCTTCGTAACCACACTCTTAAATTTTACTAATATTGGCCTAGCTTGTTCTGAATGTTGTACTTGCTTTTTTCCCATTCTAAATGCTTCCTGTAATTGTCCATCGCTCACGTCCATACCAAAACACTCCCAACACACTCCTAATATCTTCTCATATGTATCGATACTCTGTTCTCTATCTTTTTCTTCCATACCGAAAAATAACAAGTTTTTTCTCCTCTTTTCCTCTTCAAATTGATCCCATTTGCTTTTCAGAATTTCGTTTTCCAGTTGAATTTCTTCCATCTTCTTCCTTAGCTCTGCCATGCTCTCCTTCATTACCATTAGGTCTTGTTTCACTGTACTGTCCTCCATTTCACTATTACGCACACTTATTCACCAGTTTACACAGGTCAACGCCTCTACTACACGTTACTATCTCCTGACTTGCACAAAGCAAACCGACTTCCTCTGCAACTTGCTTAAGACTCCATGAAACTGACTATAAATGTTGTTTACTCATATTTGATGTGCTTCTGATTTTCAAAAAAGCAAATAAACTATTAATTTTGTACACAGGCTAGGTCGTGCCTAATAATAGCCCACAATGATACTTGCATAACTAAGTTTATTAACAAATTCCACTAACATTTGTCATTAAAAATATAAAATAATACAATACGAGAAAATCAACTCTACCAGGAAGCGAACTTACACCTCTGGTTTCGAAATCAGAAACATTATCCCAATGCCACACCACCTCGTTGCAAGTGCTGCATTGCAGATGGGTCGCTGTCAAAGACTCAACCGGAACAAACAACACAGCATTGCCTTCGAACAAAATGAGTTTGCTTGTGTGAGCCTGACTTAAAAACGTTACATTTAAACTGCCAATTGTACCTATTAAATACGAACTTGAGAAACGAAGTCTTATTTTGTTTGAGAAATTAAAACGAATTCCAAAGAATGCTTACTAGGAGGAACTACAAAAATTCTGAAGGAAACTCAAAACACAATCTGGCTTCTTCCAGAATATTTAAAAATTACGAAGTAAATACAATGTACAAACAACGGAAAATATAGAAAAACTTCTATTCCCAGAAATTAAATGTGAAAATGAACTGATACAATACATCACTGCAAAACATGACATTGACCAATCAGTATTAAAATCATTAGCTATTGAAACCATATGTACAAGATATCCAAAATCTGAATGGCTTCATATTTGTACAGATGGATCTCTGCTTGACAAACACAGTAACGCTGGAGCAGGAATCTAAGTGACTTTTTTAGCTTTTACGTATCTCTTGGAACAATGTCCACTCATTATGATGGTGAATTAGAAGCAATCAATAGAGCCCTGAAACAGCTTTCCATCACATACATAAATTTAACAAAGCAGTTATACTTAGTGATTGTAAATCTGGACTCCAAGCACGAACATCGAGTCCTCCAGAAAACAGACTAGTAAGAGAAATTCTTTCTGCTCTTAAAATGTTACAACGGCTTCGTAAAGAGGTAGTTTTTCAATCAATACCCTCACACTGTGGAACAGTAGCTAATGAGAAGGCTGACTTCCTAGCCAAAAAAGGAACAAACATGAGACAAACTCGAAATAATATGAGTACAATCTCCTTTCATACCTCAAAAGTCAGGATCAAACACACAGTCCAGTCCTTATCTCCTTTCATACCTCAAAAGTCAGGATCAAACACACAGTCCAGTCCTTTTGTAAACAGGAATCCCTGAAGAAAAGTGATGCAAACCTTGGAATATTCTGCTAGACAGTAATAACATCCCAGATTTGCCACGATAAAAAGGGCTATAGTTATATTTCGCTTAATCACCTCTCATTTGCATTGGATTAATATTTACCAGCATCCACAGTGCACACTGCACCCTCTGTAGAAATCAAAACTCCATCATGGAATAAACAACATTTGCTACAATGCCCAGCAATAAAGAAAATAAATGCTGATTTATCACCACAGCCCACCATATATTATTGGGAGAATCAGAGAAATCCAAGATCCTTAGCATTGGTTAACAACAATAACAGTATTCAGTATTCATATTGTAAATTTGTGTACGTTACACTGTTTAATATGAAAGCTGGAATAATCTTACTCTTGTGCATTCCAGAAAAAGCACAGTTAAAGTTACGGCACTTTTCATTTCCAGGTATGATCCATTAAAGTTACACGAAAATGCTAAGCAGACAGAACAGGCACTACAAAGAGTGAACAGCCCATCTCAACAATATCGTAATAAAAATACGCTCATTCTCATATGCACTGAGTACTTATTCTTCTCAAAATTCTTTCTTGGAGCGAGTCTTGTTGGGAGTCCACCTGTATGTAGCCAACAATTTCGCACGACTGTCCACAAGTAGCATACGAGTATATACAGGGGCTCTTGTTTACTGCACATGCGCAGTGTGCTGTAAGCAAAACTTATACAATAAGAGAGCTCCAAATTTGTTTTCCGTATCTGTACATACTCGTAGATCTGTGGTTGACACTTTTGTACGTGGTTTGTAACACCTGGGGCTATTCCACAAAGATATGGTGTTGTAAATTACAAATTACTGATGAAAGATGTTGTAAAGTATGGAGTTGTATCTTTCTGTTCCACGAAAGAATTAAAGTGTATTGTACATTACCAATGAACCGCTACTAATGAGTCATATCAATAAACATACTATGTCATAACATGAAGCAACTGGTTATCTTCGTATTTCATTAATCGAATTCAGTTATGTTTGCCTCTTTAATTGTAATGTATTTTAAGGTTGGTTATAGAGCAAAGATTCGTAGATTCTATGAATTTCGTAACACTGCAATGTTATTTATTTTAGTTTACTTCTTTAATAATGAAAAATTTACTTCCTTATTATCATCATGTTCTTCTGTGATCCACACATAATGCTCCTTGATAGTTCGATAGTTTCCCATATTAGCACTGTACTAGGGACAGAAGAAATAGGCGGGAATGGCGAACCCCTCATTCACTACCCCGACTCTATACCCCTCAGAACCTGCTGGGTGTATGGTCCTGTGCCAAATAACTTACTCCTCCATTCACACTTTTTGCATTATAGGAAAACTTAAAAGAACAAATGAAATAATAACGTGATTTCTAGTAATTGCAAATACCTGATTTACTGAATATTGTTGTTTTGTTTAGTCAACTGTCCAAACACAGGTCTCAAACTCATAAGTGACAACAATGAGGCATCACTAATGAGGTAACTAAGCCAGGAGATAATGGGTTATGGTGGCCAGTTCCTCCTTTGCATACATTGCTGAATAGTAACATATTACACTAATCAGACTTTAGATTATATTATCATTTATAATATTTTGCAAGTTAGCCATTTCACAAATGTAATAATTATCATCATGTAAAGGTGCGTACACACTTAGCGAACGAACAACGAACGAATGATGAAGCAAAACTTCGTTGTTCGTTCGCTGTTTGAAGCGACGTACAAATCATCAGCAAATTGTCAGAAAACATTCACATTCGCTGATTATCCGCTATAAAGGCAGACGAAAATATAATTATAGCAAGTGCAGGCCTGTTTCATAAACACAGTAATAATATTAAGTAATAGTATTGCAGTCATGAAAACAATTTTATTAACCGACTAAATTCTGTTTCATAAACGTTTTGCACGAGTCATAAAATACGTACAGTAGCCAGATGATTTGAGGTTAAGGCTGACAAACATAACCAAGTTGGTCTGCACTCTACAGCTATTTATATTATTCTCTCTGTTAACAGTTGTTGAATGAAATAAGTTTTGAAGTACTATCTTTAATAGCAACAACAGAGTTAATCGTAATATGTGTGAAGGTTTGGGAGACAATTTATTTCAGATAAGATTGTAAATCACTGCAACTCGAAGTTATTGTTTCTGTTATTTGATTCAGTTGATTTACGAGTAAAAGAAACAATATGATAAATCTAAAATATTGTGAACAGATATTTATCATTCCTAATTGTTCACGTCTCTGCTGTTGTAAAGTTTGCAATTCCAAAAACAGTGTATCAGTGACAGAAGCGTGTGTGTGCGCGCGCGTGTGTAAAAATTGGACCTCGTTATCTAAAGAAGTACCATATGAAAATGTTAAGCAGTGAAAACTTTTGATGACAATATTGTAGCAGCCTTAAGGACAGTGTTAACGACGGCAGGGTCAGTGGACCCTGCAAAGCGTCTTATGTAAGATATTTCAAGTTCCGTTATAATTCGGAATAGTGCGCAAGTACTTTTATAAAAAGGCTTAAAAATTATTGGTGCAAGCGTAAATAAATACACATAAAAATTACTCTTTTACGAAAAATAAGTAATGCAATAACGACATAAGTACTTACGCGGTGAAGTCGTTCCTAGAAAATATAGTGTTTGAGTTTGAAGGTGTGGATGTTGCAGAAGATTAATGTTATGACGAAATTAATAAAAATACTGAAATTGTCTTAATGGGTTTTTATTGCTGATTATGTTGTAAGTAGTATTTTCAAGAAGTTACCTGACTATACAAAATGCAAATACATATGTTCTAATTAGAGATTGTGATGTGGAATTGTGGATACGGTACCTATAAATCTCGTAAGTTAATTTTAGTTTATGCCCTCAATAGGGGTGGTTTAAAGTAGTCCACATATTTTGTAATAGATCTACTTGTTGATATATGTCTGCAAAAGATTTTGGCTCACCAAGATCTTCACAATGTTAATTAGTGAAGAGTATATAGATTCAGGTTGTCACAAGTATACACTGAAAAAACATTTCAATAGGTACAGAAAATATTAATATTACTGTATTTTGTTATGTAGATGTCCCATAGGCATATATTTCTGAACAATTATTATAATTTAAAAAATGACGAGAAAGGAGGGAAAAACGTTAAGTTCAATCATTCAAATAACATAAAATAATGTAAAATATACAGTAATTACTTTCTAACAGTTCTATACTGTAATTGAATTTAATTTAGGTTTCATCCTTTCCAATTGTTCTTCTTTTACAATTAGATAAGATAGTTTTCAATTTCAGCCTGGTCCACCTACATTGGCGTCTATGACAGTTTGTAAGTATTTGTAAGTATGGAGAGGGACTTTGTTAGTCATTCATTTTGTCTCTTATGCTTTTTAAAATGGGGAAAAGACGTGAAAATAACTTGAAGGAACAGAGTTTTTTGCGAAAAGTTCTCGAATTGAAAGGTCAACTATTTCATTATATTCGTAACTTTCTTGCATATGGTTGTAGGATATTCGTTGTCTAAAATTTCTTGGACGTCGGACAAACACTCCCTCTTCATCACTATTTGAGTCAGAATTATCCATTTCAAATGGTTTCATGGTTTTATCTTCAAAATCTAACCCTACATTGGCATTTACTTTTTACAAATTATTAAACTATTACTTAAAATACAGTCATGGAACTAACGTTAATATTATTAATAAATGTAATTATCTTTTCTGCTTTATGAAACACTTTAGTAATATTATTATTTATTTTAGTACTAATATGAGCGTTTACAGTAATAAATATTATTAAATATTACTTTTACGAAACAGAACAGTAATAATATTACTTAATGTTATTACCTTTTTAGTAATATTACTGTTATGAAATAGGCCCCAGGGGAAAGTTTCAGTACACGGATACCTCACTGACTAATTATCTTAAAATATTAAAAAGAGAAATTTGTCTGTGTTTGTCGTATGCGCATCATGCTTACGAAAAGACACTTTTCAATGCCAATAATTTATTTTGTGTGCACAAGGTTGGAACTTTGTTTTTTCTGGGCGTGAATTTGTCCAAAAGGAACGACATATGTTTATACACGAACCAAGTTGACTCGTACACTTCATCACTCCCCATTCCAGAACTTTTTATGGAATTCTGTCTTTCACTCCAGAATGATGTCAGTAGGGATTCAATTTTCTTTTTGACTTCTGCTCCCTACAATAAACAAAAAACATATATCCACTGAAAATAAATAAACAAAAATAATTTTCAAATTTTGCACGTGTTTTACTCGCCTATCTTGCAGCTAAACATCTTTCCAATAGGTTCCCAAACATCATGTTTTCTTATTTTATTGTGGTAAGTAGGATACTTGGGATTCCATGAAGTTTCCCGCTCCCTATATGCATTAATAAGATTTATAACAGCGTCTTCCGTCCACTCCAGTTTCGACATCCTGTTAGTGAAATTGAACTAAGCGCTGCGTTCTGCTACGAACTACAAGCTAGTGGCAAATCCCGTCCACAACGAATACCAACTTCCTTTGATGTACCGACAAGCGACGGATCACTTCCGAAGGCAAACCAAACGATCGGTTTGCCTTTGCTGCGACGTACACACGTACCGATTTCAATCAACGAATGCAATCGTTTGTCGTTCGTTCGTTGTTCGTTCGCTAAGTGTGTACGCACCTTAATGTGAACGTAATACGAGAAATCAAATATTTAGCATTAAACACAATTATTAGTATTTTGTTTTTATGTGTTTTCAGAATATTGTATTGAAATAGTAACTACTAAATAAAGTTTATACAGTTGTCGACTTTGTGAATCATGAGAAAATTAAGAATTAAAGTGCAAAAAAGTAATATATTTTTCTGTGTGTAAAAAATATACACGTTATTGTAACATGAACGAATATCATAATAAAAAATACTTATGTATTAGAAGCACACTTAAGAATGGCTTAGCTTAACAAAAGAAATAACACAATAAATATGACTAAAAATTGTTCTGTACAGATTCTCTTAACTGATGTAGAGATACACCACACTCCTTCGCAGTGGCTGTCTGTGTTGACATTTTTAATGTCGTCACAAACTTTAAGTTCTTTCAAGAAACAACAAACTTTATAAATAACGCCTTTAGCATGACTTCTGATATCAGGGCTCCACTGAGACATGACAGTGATTGCCTGGATAATTAGTATTTCAAAATACTGTTTATTGTGTTATTATGATATATTTTTTCGAACAAGCTCTAACATAGTAATATCACAGACGAGCACTTGTCAACAACTAGCAGCAACAGGAAGGTCTCTTTGTTCAGGTCATAAACCGCTGGGGAAAGTGTGGAGTGAGTAGTTTCCGCACAAGACCAAAAACCCGCCTATTTCTTCTGCCTTTACTATAATAACGATCTTCACCCTCAAACTTAATTGTTGCGAAATTACAAACACTGCAAAGTTATTGAAATGGCGTCAAAGGAGATGAAATTGTTTCTTTTGAAGGAAATAGGAGCAAGAAAAGAAGATATTCTATAGCACATATTTATCAAAATATATCTTAATATTATGAAATAAATATAATTAAATCGCATTAGTACATGTAATGTATTAGTCTCCTAATACTTGACAATTCACTAGTAAGTGAATATACTAGTACTTTTGTGGAATATACTAGTACTTTTGTGGAACACAATCAGGAAACTTCATTGGTAATTTGTAAGTATGGAGTGGTAAAATACTACTGTAGAGGAGTCTTTTGTGGAATAGAAACTCTAGTACGTTCACTACTTACTAGAGAATTTATTTGTAATGTACAACACCATACCTTTGTGGAATAGGCCCCTGGTGTTGCCGAAACTCCAAAAGACATAAAACCCTATAAGGAAGAACTTAGGCTACTGCATGCAAGTTATCAAAAATCTCTACAAACTAACTTCAAGAATTAAGGAGAAATGCCCGTTGAAGACATTATGAAAATGCAATAATTTGACATGAATATTTCTCAAAGCAAAAACCCTATATTTCTAGAGGTAAACAATATTAAACCCTCAGTTTGCTGCTATTGCAATGCGGATCATGAATATTGTTGGAGTAATAGTTCATGCTAATTCAATTATTTGACCTAATAAAGAAGATAAAAGCCGCAAGGTCTTACCTTGCTGGCGAAATGTTTAGTCCACCATCATTACTTCTGTTCGGCCGGGTTAGTCTCACTCCATGGGCTGCATGTCATTCTCGGTGTCACTGCATGGGCTCCTGCTGTTCCCAGAACATTTCAGAAAGTGGAATAATAAATGGTAACATTTTAATCGACAATGGTGAAGTTTTAGGGGCTATAAATGCCGTAATTTGGCTCACTTTCCAACAAAAATAAAGATTGATGCATTAAATTAATCTTATTCCTGAATGAGTGGATTCTATGTTACATTCAGAGTTCACTTTCTCTGAAAATTTTCTCTGTCACAGATAGATCTCCCTATAGACCTAAAATACTGCAAGAAACTTTGATGATCGAATCAGCGAATTACATGTAGAGTCCTGGAATTGTTTCGAAAGTTCTGAAAGACTTGTAAAAGCCGTCTATAAAATTTTCGGAAAGCTTGGAATTTAATTTAACACAGCCAGTGATAACAGGCGTAGATAGAATAGGGAAAGGGACTCGTGTGCTGGGGAAGTGAGTTTGATTACACTCCGGCTCACTGATTATATTAGCATATATTTTTTCTTTCAACGCTCTTGGAAGTAGTGTCGAAAATGCAGTACACAGTGTAACTTTCTACATTTGAATGAGGAAAGATAAACTGTAGGCCAATGCACTTTTTTTTCTTTCCCGCAACTTATATGTCTGTTATTTAACGAGGTCACTCATCGACTGAATTAGTGGAATGGAGAGGTTATTAAGGCAAAATGAAAGGGTTATGTGACCCAAACAAGTGATCAGACCAAGTGGGATACAAGCAGTTGTGGAATTCAATATATTTCAATTGCTGTCAATGTTGAGACCACTTCGATAATAGTAGCTCCAAAGAAGAAAGATGAGTTCATGTCAATTTAGTTGTTATTAAGGGACCTGTGGCCACCTTTAAGGCCTTTGATATTGTGAGTTCATAACGTGGACGAAAAATTACAAACATTTCGTAGCACTTGTTCATTCACACAATATATTCCTGTTAAATTAGAGATACCGTAGGTGAAGATTTTCATAACAGTTACTTGAATTTGAATTAAATTTAATAATAACTGTAAACTTATTGTAATGCATTATGCCTGTGTTTCTCAAACTTTTTCCATTTCCGATCACTTTTAACATATTGTACAAACTTAGAATTCTTGTAGTCCATTATTATTATTATTATTATTATTATTATTATTATTATTATTATTATTATTATTATTAATCATAGGCACTTCTTCACCACACTCAGGAGGAAAAACGTACATATATCATTGAAAATAACTTCAAAATTGTAACATACCATTCTAGAGACACAATGTCTTCACTGACAAGGTGATATTAGTAGGTAACAGTTGGGCTGGGGGGTCCCTGGCAGATATTCATTATCCACAAACCCCTAAAAGCCCAACCTTGAGTGGGTATCGGACGTGCCAGCAGGTGGTGGATAGCCGAGGACCTGCACTGGGAATAGTGCGAAATCACTGGGCCTGTCTCTGAATATCAAATAACAGACTGTGAACAAACTCCCCAACCCTAAAATGTTATGCGTTTCCGTGCCGATGGGGTGCATGGCACATGGGATGTGTCACTAATGGAATCTCCGAGAAACTGGCGACCTCTCGGAGTAAACAGCCTTGCACTGGCAAAGAGGGCTCTGCCAGTGTGGACTGTTTAATCCCCCCACACTCGTGGGATCTAAATGAACACAAGTACAGAAATCAAACTAACTGAAACTGACCAAGGAGCCACTTCGGCAGACTTGGCAGTACTTCCTCAGAAAAGGCTGTCGAGTCCTTGGCTGCAGGCATTGACTGCAGTCCGGAAGATTTCAGGAGCTCAAAGGAAAAAACTCCTGAAAAATAAAAAAATGAAAGAAGGTACTTAAACAGTTGAAAAACCGCGCAAGAATACCTCTCCAAAAGGAAAAGAAATAGCGGGACCCAGTGGGAGATTTAAAAGGCCCCACTCGGATTCTAGCACCTCTACTTCCGTCAAACAACATCCCAAAAACCACAGGAGCTTCACTGCGGAGCAGACTGTGTCTTATTGCGGGTATCAAGATGGCAGTTGTCTGTCAACGTCATCCTGATACCAAGCTGACCTGGTTTAGCAGATCAATAGACACTGCACTTTTTCAGGTTTCACGAAAACTGGAAAAGACAATTAAAGCAAAGTAGGTGGCACTAGGTGCCTTCATTGATACTGAAGGCGCCTTTGACATTACCTCCTTTAAAGCTTTTACTACAACTGCAAAGAAACATGGTATAGATGAAACCTGTATCAGATGGATTGAGTCCATCTTGAAAGGCAGAGTGGTACATACAACCCTCATGGGCAGCAATTTAGCTGCAAAGGTCATGAGTGGATGTCCACAGGGAGGTGTATTATCACCCATCCTGTGAAATTTAGTTGCAAATGGATTACTGGATGAAGTCAGTAATCTAGGATTTGATATTATGGACTATGCTGATGATATGGCCATCATAGTTCGGGGAAAATTCACGAATACCATTAGGAAACTTATGCAAGTGGCCCTAAATAAGGTAACGACATGGGCTGAGAGAGAAGGTCTTAAGATCAGTCCTCATAAAACAGCCTTAGTACCTTTCACCAGATAAAGAAATTTGAAGGGATTAGGACCTTATTTCTTAAAGGTGAAAAACTCAAAATGGTTGAGGAAGTCAAATACTTAGGGGTGATTTTTGACTCTAAGGTAGACTGGAATCAACATTTAAAAAGAATAACACAACGAGCAAATACAGTTTTTGAAACTGTTAGACGCACGTACGGAAAAAAATTGGGACTAAGGCCTAGTATGATTCACTGGATCTACACTAGAATAATCAGACCATCTATAACCTATGAGCTCTCGTTTGGTGGAAAAAAGTTCTTCAAAACAACTCCAAAATCAAGCTATGCAGAATTCAAAGAACAGCCTGCATGGCTATAATGGGAGCTATGAAAACGACTTCCACTGCAGCTATGGAAGCACTCATAAACTTGACTCCATTAGACACAGTAGGAATGGAGGAAGCGAGACTGCAACATTCTAAGCAACTGATATTCTCAGATGTAGAGTTGGGTTTGCTGGAATTCAAGAGATTTATGGCAGATGATATACTGTGCATGGAATCAGACCATATTAATCCTGTTCGACATTATACAAAGAATTTCAATCATCATTGACTCTGAAATATGGAAAAACAAAACTCCAACATTTCCTGAGAAGTCTCTGAGGTTCACAGACTTAGGAACTGAATCAGGAGTCTATGGCATCAGACCAATGGTTAGCTTAAGCTTCCCCTTGGGTAAATATGCCACTGTTTTTCAAACACAGATATACGCCATTATGCAATGCGTTCTTGAAAATATAAGAAGAGCTTATATAGGAAAGCAGATTCTTATATTCTCGAATAGCCAGACTGCCCTTATGGCTTTAAATGCCATATTGTTACTTCAGGACTGGTTCTTAACTGCCTCAATATAATTTCGATCCTGGCAGAACAGAATGAGGTTAAACTCATCTGGGTACGAGGGAAATGAAAAAGGTGACGAACATGCAAGACAAGGAGTGGCTTCAAAATATATTGTAACAGAATATCTAGTTGTTCTGTCAGAGAAGCAATTAAAAAATGGTCCAAGGTTCAACACTACTAAACCTGGATTAAGACACCAGGTATCAATCATGGGAAACAATTTATTATTAGACCAAGCAACAAAAGAGCTGAAATATTACTACAATGTAACAGATTTCAGCTGAGAACAGTCACAGCTTTTCTCACAGGTCATGCACCTGTGAAAAAGCATCTTAATTTAATGGGCCTACTTCAAGGTAACCTACACTGTAGATTCTGCGGGAAGGAGGCTGAAACAGCCCAGAACATTACTTGCTTCTGTGACGCATTGGCTCGCAGAAGATACCATACTTTACCTTTGGAAAAGATTCTCTAGAACCAAAAGATTTTGAACCGAGTTCTATATCTGAACTGTATACCTTAATCAAGTTAACAGGGCTGATGAATCGGTATTATATTATAAAACATAGGTAGCACAATAAGCTTAAGGCTGTGGTGCGTCCGGAGCAATGACGGGCCTAAATGTTGGAAAAAAAATACAACCCAAATCAGATAACAGTCTCATGTGTGGAATGGGAGGATTTCGAAGTTTCATTATTATTACACATTTATTGACGTGGGTGTAACTATAGAATTGAAACTAATTATGTTAATAATGCACATTACATTGTCTAAAAACTTGCATTTTCAGTTTACTCGAACAAAATAATCATTACGATGCAAATGTTAATATATTTTAATAGTATTTAATAATTAACATAGGCAATTATATAAAATCTGGTACTGGTACTTAATTGGCCTGTTGAGTGGTATGAATATGTTTCTTTTTAAAGGCTACAAATTTTTTGTATTCAATATCCAATACAATGGCCAACACCTTCCTAGGACTTACAAATCCAAATATCTTGGAGTTATTTTCGATAGTAAGTTAACATGGAGCAACCATTTGAAATACTTTTCTGAAAAAGCTCGTAAAAGATTCTCCCTTTTAAAAAGACTAGCAGGAAAGAAATGGGGATGCTCTAGGAATACTTTGAACATTACATACAAAATGTTTATACAGCCAGTGCTGACATACTGCGGAGAAATTTTAATTACTTCACCTTTCATAAACGAAATAGAATATGTTCAAAACCAAGCTCTCAGACTCATTACTGGTGGAATCAAAACAACTCCAATAGATTCTATGAGATTCCTCACTAATATTAACAGCATCAAAATGACAATAGAAGAAAAAGCACTGATTCAATATGAAAAACTTATCAGATTACCAGGAAACAATTGGCATTCTTACAGTCCTCTATGTAGATTGAAAACTTAAAAAAGTTTCATATCCATTGTTCAAGAATTAAAACAGAAAATCAATATCCCGAATTTAAAAGAAAACTTACAAATTAAACCAAACCCTTTAACTCTATTAAATATAGAATATAATCTAAATTTAACAGAAGAAATACTGAAATCAGAAGTAAACACTGAAATACTGAAACAATTGTTTTTAGAGATAATTAATATTAGGTACCCTCCACAAAACTGGCTTCATTTATACACTGACGGATCCTAGATCTCCAGAGAACAAGATGCCAGTGCAGGTGTTACGTGCTGTCTCTTCTCACTTTATAGATCTCTTGGTTATGGAACAACAAGTTTTGATGGTGAAATCATTGCAATAAGTGAAAATCTCAGGAATCTTCTATGCCACATCAATAAATTTAAGAATGTAGTTATATTGTCAGACTCCAAAGCAGCTATTCTATCAATAGTCTCTAAACACACACCTTCATCTCAAACAGCAGAAATAACTAAAGTGCTCTCTCAATTAATATCACTCAATAAAAGAATTGTATTCCAATGGATACCATCCGATTGTGGAATTCTGGGAAACGAGAATGCGGAAGCTTTAGCAGAGAAGGGCAGCACTGCTACTTACAGACCTGTTACTAAATCCATGTATTACTCTGTGAAAAGATTTATTAAATCTACATACTTAGACTTCAACAAACAAAATTTGATAACACAATCCCAAGGGAAAAAATGAAACTCTCTGCATCAAAATTCACAGTTAATTCCCGATTTACCACGAAAATCGTCTGTAGCTGCATTTAGATTGGCAACAGGCCATGATTGTTTGGCCAAACACCTGCATAGAATTGGAATATATCAGTCCCCTAACTGCCCATTGTGCAACTCAAACCAAGAAATGGATTCTGAACCTCAAAATCTGTGCTTCAGTGGCTGGCCATGATAATATCTTTGAAAAATATTGGAGTGCAAGAGGTCAAATGACTTTATTGTCAAATGCCTGGCATTAGAAAACAACAACAACAAATTTTTTGTATAATTATTTGGTTTTAGGGCGGGAAGCTGTAGCCTCATTTCTCCTTCTGCATTTAGCCTATTTCGATAATTTGTTTTCATGGATAAATAGGCAGAGAATCCAGATATAAAACTGATAAATACTATATATTTTTTTAGATCTTTAATAGTATTAATGATATTAATAATGGAATATGATAATTATTAATATTTATTTTCTAATATTACGATTATACTATAACAATCATTATTGGTGATATTTAATGTTTTTATTGATTCATATTTTCGTGACTTAGTATTCATTTTGCAGTATTCTCAAAATTTAAAGAACCGGTACTATTAAACCATTGCTCACGTGATTATACTATGTAAGCAACGATTTAAATACAATTTATGATTCACAGAATTCCTATCTTTTAGAAGCACTGCAATATAAGATTTATTTTGTTTGTATTTATTGATAAGGAAGGATGGTCATAAAATAATGTAATGTATTAAAACCACAAAACCTCTCTGTCTCAGTCATTTTTAAATTGCATCGTGTGTTTGGTTGTGATTTTAAATGTGCCTGTCCGATCGAGGCTTAATTATCAACCTCCAATAATATACATATTATTTTATTCTTAGAAACGCCATTGACGCTACAAAACGTAAATGTTTTTATTCCCTACTTATTGTTGCAGTTCTCAAGCAGGAATCGTAATGTAACTTAGAAAGCTTACCTCAGTAGGAAGAGCTTTATCGTAGTTGTCCCATGGGAATCGAACCGAGCTCCTCAATAAACGTACACTCCATAAAGCGCTATCTTTGCTTGCTTTATATGAAATCAAAACTCATAATGGCGGTCCAATATGTCATTTGCATTGTTGAAGACAGCATTGTTATGCATTGAACGATGAACGCGAATTCCATAGAGAATAAAAAAATGGAACTAGCGCCAGTGAGCACAGTTCAGTGAGTAGAAGCTGTAGGTAAAAAAACTGATAATACTTGTGTTGAGAACTTTCGACCTGATTTTAAATGTAGTCAATTGGCCGCAAGGAAATTTAAATATCGTCATTTTCATATTTTATATTTAAGCCACCAATTGCACCTCTCTGGGCTAGCAACCCATTGCGCATCATTTTCACATTGCTTTCAAGTCTCAACAGAAGCCTCGGATGACAAGGATGGATTATAACGATGACGACTCAGGCAAGAACAAGGACAAGACATGGAAAAAAGAAAATATTTTAAAATTTGGAATTTGGAATGTACAGGACATTTAACACAAGGAAGATCAATTAGATGATATTTTAGCCAAAAAGAATATATCAATAGCAGTAATTTCGGAAACTAAAAAGAAATTGAAAGGATCTAAAGAAACTGAAAACTACCTTCAATTCTATTCTGATGTTGAGTAGGGCCAGAGCTGGAATCATGGTAATGATACATAAACGTTTCAGGCATGTTGTAGATAATTATTATTACTCGAATGAACGATTGATTCAATTACGATTAAAATTGCAAAGAGGTTATCTTACAGTTATTGACATCTATGCTCCAGTAGAAGGGAAAGAAGAAGAAAATGAAGAATTTTATACTAACTTACAAAAAATTGTCAGTAAAGTTAACAAATCAGATATGCTTTCAATCATGGGAGATTTTAATGCTAGAGTGGAAATATAAAAATTGAACAATTTGTAGGTACTCATGGTGAAGACACATGTAATAATAATGGTAATAGATTAATTGATTTTGTGATGTATAATCAACTCAAAATCATGAATACAATGTTCGAACATAAAGAAAGTCATAAACATACATGGGAAGCCAGGGATTCAAAATCTATCATCGATTATATCAAATGTAATTTTCGTTTATCAGACATGGTTATGGATGCCCGAGTTTTTAGAGGCCAGGAATTAGAAACAGATCATTATCTACTAATTAGCTCAGTACGTTTAAAACCAAGATGGTTGGGAAAGAAAACGCATATGAAAAATAATTTACTCTTCAAAGTCAGTTTACTTAGAGATTTTAGTATTGCTAATCTCTACCGAAATAGAATGGCTATTCTTGTAGATCAATTACCCCTTCTTGATAATGTTGAAGATGAATGTTTGAATATGAAACAAATTTTAACACAAGCCGCCAAAGAAAGTTTGGGACAAAAAAAGGTGTGGCTTAGAAAGAAAGGCTTGCGACAGTGGGATGATGACATAAGCAAGATAATTGCTGATAACAAACAAGCATTCAATAAATATATCTCAACCAAGAAAGAAGAAGATCAAATTGATTATCGTAAGAAATGGGCAATCGCAAAGAGAGAAGTTCGAAAAAAACATAGACAGAATTGGATAAACTTTGTGGCATACTTAAAAAATGATATTACTCGGCCTCAATCACAGACTTATAAAATTCTTAAGAAATTAAATTGTGAAGTAAAAGATAATCTAAGAATAAATGTTATTTCTCAGGACAATTGGTTACAGTATTTTCAACTACTATGGTCTACATCAACACAATCTCTCATGCTTCCATTTTCAACTAATCCTTTAATGAAGTTAATTTCTATGGATGAACTACAAAGAGTCTTGAAAAACAATAAATCTCCAGGAGAAGATTTAATAAATAGTGAATTATTTAAATATGCTAGCCATAAATTTCTACAAAGATTTTTGAGATTTTAAAATTTGATATGGGAGGGACAAGGATTTCCAGAAAGCTGGACTAAATCTATTGTAATCCCTATACATAAGAGAGGAGATTTGAAAATTACAGATAACTATAGAGGAATAAGTTTATTGAACGCAGGATATAAAATTTATGCAAATATTTTGAAAAACAAACTCAATAAGCATTACGACAATATTATCAGTGAGGAACAAAATGGTTTTCGTCGAGGAAGGTCCTGTTGTGATGGATATTTCGCATTGAAATTACTGGTTGAGAAACATAGAGAATTTAATCTAGAAACGCATATGGCATTCATTGACTTTAAAAAGGCTTTTGATAAAGTTAATCGGAATAAATTACTTCAGATTTTGGCAGATGATCAAGTGCCTCAACAGATTATACAAAATATTTACAATATATATAAAACAACCATCATAGCAATTCGAAGCAACAATAAACTTTCACAATGGCGACCCATTTATAGTGGAGTACGACAAGGCTGTGGCCTTTCACCACTTCTGTTTATTATATATATAAATAGAATCATTCAAGATTGGCGACAGACACGCCATGGATTTATTCCAATTAATCGAAATTTGCAGCTTGATGCTTTACTTTTCGCTGATGATTTAGTTCTCATGGCATCAACTGAGGATGATTTACAATATTCAGTACACAATTTAAATATGGTCAGTGAAAAATATAACATGGAAATTAATATTGAAAAATCGAAAATCATGTCATTTTGTAGGAAATTCCCTGTACCAAGTAAAATTTGTTTGAATAATAAAATAATAGAAAGAGTAAATACCTTCACTTACCTTGGCTATATACTATCACCTTATGATGAAGTAGATATTGCTGAAAAAATATGTAAATATAATAAAACAATGGGGATCATTAATAAAATCAAGAAACCTTCAGTAGTACAAAGACACACAAGAATAGGCTTGTATAAAACCTTAGCACAGCCAATATTAAGCTATGGTAGTGAAGCATGGACTGTGAAGAATAAAGATGTCAATAGAATAACAGCAAGTGAGATGAGGTTTATGAGAGCAACAGCTGGATATACTCGCTGGGATCATAAAAAAAATGACATAATGCAAGAACTTCAAATAGAACCCATTATACAGTTCATCAGCAAATATCAACTTCAGTGGAAGGGTCATCTCGAACGAATGAATCAATGCAGAATTCCAAAAGCACTGTTTCATTACCATCCATATGGCAAAAGATCTCTAGGCTGTCCAAAGAAGAGATGGACTGAAAATTCTAGTTTGAGACTGTAACAGGCCACTTGGCCTAATACTTGTTAGGAAGATGATGATGATGATGATATTTAAGCCTTATTTAGGGCTTGTTCTTTCATTTGAAAAATATGTAGGGCCTACGTATTTAAGTTTTCTGAGGATATGATATTACGTACATTTTATGATGCAGTTATGTTTTGCAGTCTTGTTACTTGATTTTTATCAGTATAACAATTCTCCGGCAGCACTCTTGAACACAACGTTACTTCAATCTATCCTTAAGGCCGGGATTACGATCGAAGTTCGTTTGCATTACGTTACATTGCGGTGAAGTACGTTGAAGTTAGACAAATACAAGCTCCGTGTATTTGATTACGGTCAACGTTAGAATGAATGAACGCATGACGGCATTGATTCAACATAAATGTTGGAGAAAAGCTTCCCACTGTGCTTTAAAAATTCCAAGTCCTCTCAAATTTCGAGGTCATATAGCATTGCATCTGGTACATCTGTCGGTAAGCCAACGATTTCCTTGACAGAACTATGGATAAGTTTATCAATATCATTAAGAAATTTTAATTTAAGATCCTTTAACGGTGCACATTGAAATGGATAGATAAGCTGAGGCCAAATATATTGGTTTAAAATGTTCAGTTTTTGATCAGGAATGAGCAAAGGTGATGACACTAGGTGGTTGAGACTATTTGTCAATTTATTAATAATTTCTGTAGGATTAAATTTAATTTGATCATGAAAAGTGATTCCCAAATATTTGATGTTTTCATTAGAAGTCAGACAGGATATTATAGATCCATCTATTAACTTAAAGGCTGAGAAGAGAGTTGACCTTAGTGAAGAGAAATGACTTTACTTTTATCAGTATCAATCTGCAGTCCAATTTTTGCAAGTGAGTTCTTGACTAACATTGTCAGATGTTTTGCAGCACTATCATTTTGACTTATAAGAACTAAATCATCAGCAAAAGCTAGCACTGATATTGTTTTCAAGGTTACGAATGATATTGTAACCATATTCTTCTGCAACTTGCTTTCCACTCAATTCTTTTAAAAGAAAATCTAGTGCCATATTGAAGAGAATAGGAGAAAAAGGAGCACCTTGTGCAACTAATTTTTGCATTGAGATTTGTCCTGTTTTAGATGTTCTTTTTATGGAAACACTAGTTGTATTGCCCTTAAGCAAAGCAATGATGAGATTTTTCAATTTAGAAGGAACAGGGAAAGTATGAAGAATCTGTTCTATGTGAGCATGAGAAATATTATCAAAAACTAGTGTTATATCCAAGAATACTACTGTACAATCTTTATGTTTCAATTTGGAATCAGTTAAACAACCATTCAAAATCGATGAATTAATGTAAGCTCCTGGAGTGGCTATACATCGTCGTCAGTTGGCATTAAGGCAGAGAAACATTTTAAATTTGGTGTCATTTATTCTTTCAACAATTCGGCAGATTAAGGAGAAAATTGTGATTGGGCGCCAGTTTTTAACTTCAGCTGGGTCACCATTCTTAAAAATTAAAATTGTTCGACCATGCTTGAGAGGGAGTGGGACATAACCCCAACGAAGCATGTATGTAGCGAGATAAGAAATTGCTTTATATATTTTAAGTTCTCTTATAACTTTCATCCTTACTCCATCCTCTCCTGGGCAGTATCAATGCGTATACTCCTACAAGCTTTGATGACGTCAGTATCTGTTATTAGTATACTTTCTTGGTCTAAGTTATCAAGATCAACATATAGGTTATATCTTTCCATTAGAATATAATTTGTAGATCCAAACTGGTTATTAAAATAATCGGAAACAATTGAGGTATTGAGTTTACATTCAATTGAATTAGAAGAAGATATTACATGACGAACAATTTTCCTCCTTTGATAATAGTAATAAAATTGAGCTAGTTCAAAGTCAAATTTATTTTTTCTTCTTTCAGATTGTTTTCGACTGTTTTTTTCAGATTAGCTAAAGTATTCACTCCAGGGCAAATAAAAATGCTTATAGCGGGAAAAGGAAGCAAAGAAGGGAAGAACAAGACATAATCCCTGCATTAGCTCAGAGAGCAATTAGTGATAAACTGTACAATCATTTGAGATCACAGGTGGGAATTCCTCTACCAAGCATTGCTACCCTGCAGCGTTGGACAAAAAAATTGCCCTTTTCTCCTGGTATTCTTACACCGGTACTGAAAATTTTAAAAGAGCAGGGACTGTCTTTGAGCGAAATGGATAAGTTATCAGTGTTACTATTTAATGAGTTGAGTGTCAATGGTGTCATTTGTTATGACCACGAGGATGATTCGATATTGGGCCCTCACAGAAGTGCTCAAATCGTAATGATCCGAGGATTGACAGGTGAGTGGAAGCAGCCCATCTGTTATGATTTCGATAAAACAATGGACAGAGAGCTACTGTTCGAAATTATAACAGAAATTGAAGTGGCAGGTTTCAGAGTAGTTGCAATAGTTTCTGATCTGGGTGGCAGCAACAGAAGACTGTGGAATGAGTTACAAATAAATGTAAATCAGACCTGCTTTTCAAATCCTGCTTCGGAAGAAAATATTTGCCCCACCTGATTAAGTTATTAAGGAACCATTTTATTGATGGTGGGTTTCAATTGAAAGACAATTATAGAAAAAAATGTAATTGAACGGATTATTAAATCCGATTCTTAGGAGTTGCAGCTATTCCCGAAATTACATTGGGGTCACTTTACCGTGCAAGAGAATGACAGCCAAAGAGTTGCACCAGCCATGGAACTTTTTTCGCATCTCACTGCTGCGCTGATTAAATATTTGGTACCCGAAACTGAGTAAGTTCATGAATTTTTTAATTCACAAATGACTTCACAGATGTAATGAATTCGGGAATTCCGAAAGATCCCACAAGAAACAAGTAGAGAAGGAATGTAGGAAACAGTAGAACTGAGCGTCAGAGGCAAAAATACTCTTCTACCTTTTCAGAATGGCTTCCTTACCACTATTTAGAGCTTGAAACGGTTGTATAGTGATTTAAAAGAAAAGGAATTGATTCTATAATGACCAGGAAACTCAATCAGGATGCTCTGGAGAACCTATTTTCCCAAATTCGTGGGATGGGACATTTTTATAATAATCATCTGACCGTGGAAGTGAAAAATCTCTTGCGCCTATTAATATTAGGACGTCGCCTGCCCCACCCTACAAGTGCCACAGTAGAAGATTCAGGTGGAATAATAATAACAAAGCAAGTTTTTCAGGATCTCGTGGACATTTCTCATGAAAGCGTGAACGAAATCCTTGAGGAAATAAACTCATTAGAAGTGGATACTGATGATAGAATTGACACAACAGAGCTAATAGAAAGGGAAGAAGTAGAATTGCTCAGATATGTTGCTGGTTATATTGCTAGAAAATGTAACAACAGAAGTGCTGTTTCGAATGCTAATTCCAGTCAACAATCTCCAGGATGAATAGAGGTCGTTACACGTGTTGGACTGGTTCATCCCTCTCCTCAGTGGATGGCAACAATTGAAGAGTGTGAAGTTATATTTAGAAAATTTCATAAAAAATCAGTCAAGAGAAAAAAGAATGTCATAGGCCACTTATTTAGATTTTTGAGGACAAAGTTTCCAAATGAAGACCTGGAATTACTAAAGTTATTTAGTAGAGCACGAACATTTTTTAGAATTCGTTACCTAAATAGAAGAAAACAGGACGTCAAAAGAAGAAACCGTATGAAGCAGAAGCAATGGCTGCGGAGCTGCTCATCGCGTCCTTCACAAGACTATTTGAGTCAGTTCAAATTTTGTGAAACATTCTTAAAATAAATTGTTGTATTTGTACAATCAGTGTTAAAATTGGGATACTTTTACTCTCCGCTGCTATTGCAATCCATCCTCAACCATTTCACTAAAATAGGTTAATTTACAAAATTTCATTTTACAATCCTGTATAAAATTAATTATCAATTAGTTTTAGTACACACTCTATTCCACTGTTATTAAGAGAAATTTAATACATTTTGCATGCGTAATTTAAATTCTGTCGTTCATCAGTAATATAATTAATATTTTGAGGCTCGGAAACAGAAATTGCCATGTAAAATAAATTAAATATAGGCTACCTATTGAGCAATGTGTATTCGTTAATAACGTTCTTTAAAATTGGACTGAAATATTCTACAAAGATTAGAGATACAATGAAGCATTCACAGTAGTTTTTATATTGCTATGAGAATTTGGAAAGTAAACGATCATTGAATTAAAAAAAAATAAAAGATGGGATATTGAAGTGAGAGTTCTACCTCTAAGCCTTTACTCCTCCAGTGTGTATGTAACCCAAACAAATATATATAAATATAGGTCTTTAAATCACTTGGTTATTGTTAGAAAGTGTAAGCTGAGGGTTGACAATGTTGCCGTGGTGACGTCACAGATTTACAACCCTCTTGACTGTCTCTTTAAATGCTGTTATGAAGGGACCTGTGAGAGTGATAGCGACCGACAGTTCACCGACCTTGGTTTTTTGTATTAACACCACTGCCACCTGGTGAGTGAAATTATAACTACTTACTCAAGTGGAAGCTTTTGATGGGTTAGGAGCTAGACACAAGTCTAGAAAATGGGTCACAGTCCTGCCATCTATCCACAATATGCGGAATCCGAATCACTTAGAGTGAAGTGAGAAGACATTAGATGCATAGGATACATGCTAAGAAATAAACGTGAAGTTCTGTCTACATTAAAAATAAGATTATTAGAACGACATAATTTTTAAGTTCACAAATACTATTAATTAATTTTTAGTTTGCGCAATAACTAGATGCGAAACAGGAACAAGATAAAGTTAAACTTCTATCAAGATTAATCCCTTCAGACCTGAATTTATGTTTTAAAAAATTGAAAAAAAAAAAAAAAAAAAAAAAACTGGTCACATAATCATTCTCGGGATCCAAAATTCCCGAATCAAGTCTTCACAGAAAATCAAAATTTAGGAACAATTTTGACCCCTGGGGGCCCAAAATTTTAAATTTTATTTTTAATTCAGGTATAGAAATGTTTAAAAAATAATATTCTCCATTTCTATCACACTGAATTTTTCAAAATATTTAAAAGTATCGAAAACATTCCAAAAAAGAAAAAAAGAAACAATGTACAGTATAATGTAGGAACATCAGGCCTGAAGGGGTTAAGCAAACTAACACTTCAATATTATTTATTTATGCAGTGATAAGAGAAGTTGTGAAACAAATATAAAGAAAACTCGTGAACTCAATATAATTTATTAAAGTAATAACTATAGGATTGATAGAATTCTGAAAAAAAAAAAAGTTTTAACTTCAAGTTTTATATTCGTATGGAGTGGAAGGCACACAGGTATGCACGGGATAATTTTGATTGTGCTACTAAAGCCCCTTGAGTCTTGGTGTTACCTGAACCCCGAAAGACACAAACCCCTATAAGGAAGAACATACTGTTTTATCGTCGTTAAAATCAACATATTTTCACACAATTTGAACGCAGAAACTATCAAGAAATCTCTACTAACTAATTTCAAGAATTAAGAAGAATTGCCTGTTCAAGATGGTATGAACATGCAATAATTTAACATTAATATTTCTCAAAGCCAAAGCCTTATATTTCTAGAGGTAAATAATCTTAAACCCTCGGTTTCCTGCTACTGCAATGCGGACCAGGAATATTTCTGGAGTAATAGTTCATGCTAATTCAATTATTAGACCTAATAAAGAAGATGAAAGCCGCAAGGTCTTACCTTGTTGGCGAAACGTTTAGTCCACCATCATTAATTCCATTGTCTGGAATCCTGATGTTCGACTGGGTTAGTTAAAGGGTCTCACCCCATGGGCTGCAGGTCGTTGTCGGCGTCAATGCCTTCCCACCACATGGGCCCCTCTTGTTCCTAGAAAATTTCAGAAATGTGGAACAATAAATGGTAAAACTTTAATCGACGATGGTGAAGTTTTAAGGGCTCTTTGTCTCACTTTAGAACAAAAATAAAGTTGTTGTTGTTTTCTAATGCCAGGCGTTTGACAATAAAGTCATTTGACCTCTTGCAGTCCAATATTTTTCAAAGATATTATCATGACCAGCCAATGAAGCACAGATTATGAGGTGTTCCGAATCCATTTCTTGGTTTGAGTTGCACAATGGGCAGTTAGGGGACTGATATATTCCAATTCTATGCAGGTGTTTAGCCAATCATGGCCTGTTGCCAATCTAAATGCAGCTACAGACGATTTTCGTGGTAAATCAGGAATTAACTGTGGATTTTGATGCAGAGAGTTCCATTTTTTCCCTTGGGATTGTGTTATCGAATTTTGTTTGTTGAAGTCTATGTATGTAGATTTAATAAAAATAAAGTGAGATATCCCATGATACAGATTGACGCAATTAAATTCGTCTTATTCCTGAATGAGTGGATTCCATGAAAGATTGAGAGTTCATTTTCTCTGAAAATGTTCTCTTTCACAAAAAGATGTCTCTGTAAACCTACAATACTGCAAGAAACTTCGATAATCGAATCAGTGAATTACTTGAAGATTCCTGGAATTCTTTCGAAAGTTCTGAAAGACTTGTAAACACCGCCTAAAATTTGGAATGCAATTTAACACAGCTGGTGATAACTGGCGTAAATGGAGTAGGAAAAGGGACTCGTGTGCTGGGATGTGAGTTTGATTACGCTCCGGCTGATTGATTATAATTATGTGCACATATTTTTTTCTTTTCACGCTATTGGAGGCAATGCCGAAAATGCAGTACACACAGTGCAACTTTCCACATACAAACGTGGAAAGATAAAATGCATACACTTTCTTTTTCCTTTCTGGCAGCTTGTGAGTCTGTTATTTAACGAGATCACTTAGTGTCGACTGAATTGGTGGAATGGAGGTAATATTAAGGCAAAATGAATTGATGATGAGCTACGGGATTACGTGACCCAAGCAAGTGATTAGACCAAGTGGGACGCAAGTAGTAATGGAATTCAACACATTTCAATTTCTCAGTCCAGAGCGACCAGCGGATCAGTATACATGTGTGCGGAGGGAGTTCGGCAGTGAAGAAATATTGTATAGAGGCACTGACACTGACATCGAAGATTAGGATGTTACTGTTCATAACAAATCCTGCATCTGAAAAGTCGTAGTTATGTATACCTAAAAGGGGTAGCTTACCGATGCAGAGCTGTAGTGTAGCTCCACATCAACATAATATATGTGCAGCATAACTGTACAGGCTGGCTGATATGACGACACAACTTATGCTACTTTCGTAATTCAAGGTCAAGAATTAACTCAACCCAAACCCAGTCCCTGCTCATCTCCACTTTCATCCCAGTGCAAAAGCCTCCTACACTCGGTGTAACATAAAGTTAATTAAATTATTTTCTTCAATTCTGCTCATTTTTTAATCAATAAATATTTGCTCAAATTAAATTTGAGTGTGTGTAATCGAGAGACAATAAATTAATATAAAATTCTGGAGCAGGACAATAAAGATAATTAAAAATATTACTTAGACTTTACTGTTTTCAGTTAAGGATGGCATTTGAACCAAAAAAATACAGATGTGGTAGAAAAACTGTACTAGAGCCTTAGACCTGCGTAAAATAAATAGGCCTACCATACATTTGAGTTTTCAGGCTTTCATGGTGACTGTGAGCAGAATTAGGTGCTTCTGGGTATTTCACCGTGTCTTGGAACTTGACATCTCCAAAATTTTGGAAATACATACAGGTTCCATCATCAGGGCAGATAGGGTGGCTTACTTTGTTGGGCCGTTATGCCAGGCTCAGTTGTCCGGGTTAGCCTGGTATAATGAGCCCAACCTATCTGCCCTGATGTTGAAACCTGTATCTAGTTCTTGAATGTTCCAAATCTCAAGTTCCAGGACATGGTGAAATACTAAAAAGCCTAATTCTGAATATTAGACAGCTCATAAATTAAAAGACAAACTAAATATAAGCTTATTTCGTAACACCACTGAAATATTTTATTATATTTATTTCATCAGCATTTTAAACACCTTAAAAATAGAATGCTTAGAGAGATGAATAAATACAAAACATTCATCAAAGCACATTGATACTGCCCGCAGTGCAAACAAGGGGCTTATAATGCTGACATCATATTGAATGAGCATTGCGAAGCACGTTGGCTTATTTGAGACCCATATGCCCATGTCTGTTACATGCTATGATCACAAGAAAAATGGGAGACAAGAGTTGGACTAAATAAATCTTACATTCGTCTCCAGCTCAGACTGAGTGCTGCAAAATAATAAATGTCTTCATAGGTAGAACAATGCACATTTCGATAGTTCCTGGCACATTATGGCATCACTGTGAATCAGTAGCAGCTCGTGCCTGAAAAAGTAGGTGAAGCACAAAATTGTTGCAAGGTTTTCAAAGCCCATGTAGCTAGTTGCATTGATAATAATCGGAACTCTATGCAACTAAAGTAATTCCCTCCCATAAATTTCCATTATATTCAATCGTGGAAAGTGATTCCATTGTATTTATTTCTGCCAGCTATCAGTGCACTTAACGGTACATGTAAATTAAGATATGCTTATTGCTTACCTATCTTTTGTACACTAAGTTGATCCTCCATTCCTTCAGGGCTGGAACCTGTTAATAACGTTCTCATGGAAGGGCTGTGATTCCAATCTCTTGTCCAACACATCTTTTTGGAGCGAAATATTCCCTAACACCGACAGTCTCTTCTGTGACATTGAGTTTCTCTGTTTTGTTTTTATTCGTTTTAAATACAAGAAGCTCCTCTCGACGGATACGCTAGTAGATGGTAGTATTAAAATGAGGGAATTTAACTTATACACTTCTCCAAATACATCTTTGTTGACATCGTTGTCATGAAGAAGTCTAGCACTTTCTTAACTGATGTATTCCTTTATTCACTATTCAGGTACAAAAGCTCAAGTTTAGTTTTCATAACCTGCGTCTTTTTTTTAATATGCTGAAATAGCTAGCTTGCAGTGAAGAAAGTGGATCATGTGGAAAGTTTCTACTATAAGTGTCAAATTTGGATGCATCAGCCAGGCTGACAAAACGAAGTTATACATCTTGATTACACAACTTTTAACACTATATCACTTCGGAAAACATATTATGTGTCTTTCTCGTGTTAAATTTACATTACCTCGTTAACAGGTTTCAGCCTGTTATCGGTCATCTTCAGAACTGGTTGTAGCTGGTCTTGGCACCTTTTGTTTGTGTTTCCTGTGGGGGTGTGTTTGTGTAGTGTAATGTAAACTGCAACACCTGCAACAACTTCTACATAGGACAGACAGGCAGTCACTTCAAACATGTTACAAAGAACACATCACAGCCATAACAAAACTACAAAACACTTCCATATATGCAGAACACATCACAAATGCTAACCACACCTACAGAGACATGAACACACATGTAAATTCTACACATTTAACTAAAAAGCCAGAAACTAAGCACACTAAAACAATACGAAATATATAGGCACACAAAAACACATCCAAATGAAATTCTCAACACGCAACTCAATTTCAGAACACACACACTCTTTGACTCCACACTACACTATACAAACACACCCCCACAGGAAACACAAACAAAAGGTGCCAAGACCAGCTACAACCAGTTCTGAAGATGGCCAATAACAGGCTGAAACATGTTAACGAGGTAATGTAAATTTAACATGAGAAAGACACACAATACATTTTCTGAAGAAACAAAGTTTTTCTAAATCCCCAAATCTTTCATCGATCTGCATGATGATGTCAAGGATCTCAAAGAACAATATCTTGTAATGACGATCATGTTCTACATCACTTTTTCCACTGTAGCAGCAGTCAGTCTGTACTTCCTCCCTGAGAATTCACTTCTACTTTTCTCTACGTTCAAAATTCTAGCATGGTGCAGTATCTGAAATTTCCACGAGTAAGCAAAGAAGCACTTTCGTCATGGCCCCGAAATGATAATTCCTGCTTGCTTAAATACAAAGCAGCATTGATGACTGACCGCATAACATGTCTGTTTACACGAACATTTTCAATATACTGCACTAACAATAGCCTAGCATTTTCTTTCAGAACATTCCCAATAGTGTTCACATTCTTCTGTAAATGCTTGAACTGCAGCACGCACTTTAAATGTTCTGCCGAATTTTCATGTTTTTGTAGAGCATGACTAACATTATTTTAGAAAATCACTGAATCCGGTTTCATTCCACACGTCTTTTAACTCCAATAGTAGGCATGACTAACAAAATAGCATGCAAATCTAAACAAAATAGTAATAGTAATAGAAATTAAACAAAATAGTATTTCAATGTAGTGGCTCCCACACTACCACTCACTGATGCTTGCAGTACCATGAAGTTTTAAAATTAAGTTCGTATGATTCACCAGCTTGTGAGTTTAACTTTTTACAGTTTATGTCTAAAATTGGTTGAGTTCTGTCTAGAAACAATAGATAACTCTTATCCTGCTCACACCAGTGATTAAACGAGGTATGAATTAATGTACATACTGTGTGATTGAATGGATTCATTTTGACATTGCAACATAACAATACAAAAACTTACATAGTAGTTCCTAACACACTTATTAGAGATTTATTAAAAACTGAAACGCACTTAATGTGTTCACCTAATAAAGTAATAAGTAAAATAAATGATATTTTAAAAATTATCACAACTGAATAGCAAGAGTCGAGAACTGACATAAAAAACAATGAAAAACAGACTGAGGTACTGAGGAAAGGCAAAAATTCATTCATAACTTGCACTAACAAGGCTGTGTTCAGAACATTAAACTTTCTTTCCATTGCGTTTATAGTATTAATTTTTAGTGGAATTTTCCTATGAGGTACAGTAAAATTGTAGCCAGAAGAATAAAAAATGAAGCAGCACAAAAATTAAAATCATAAAACATAATAGGACCTATATAGAAAGAAGACTTGACAAAGCAGAATTTTAAGGAAAGTTTTCTTTAGGATGGGCCATGTTGCTGGACAGACAAGTAGTCGTAAATCTCCGTGTCACCCATTATAAAAAGCGCATCGACTGGGCCGAAGACCAAATACGTGTTCGTCACAGCAACAACCATTTTTTGAAGAATATGGAAGTGCGGGGGGAAATGACTCAGTCATTGTCATAGCAACCACCCTAACACATAGGAACAAAATAATATTTTAAATTTGAGAATCAGTGCCTTGTTGCTGCCGCTCGAGGAACTGAGATGTGAAAGTTACACAACAGCGGGAATATTTAAACAGACTGGTGATACTGTACTTGAGATTTACTGATTTATAGTGCTTTAGTTTTTAAAATTAAATAATTTAATATATGAAATATAAATCAAATGGCTCGCAAAATAACAAGTGAAATGTTCTTCACCTTCTTCATTTGAATAACCGCTACTGTTGTGAATGAAACTGCCAACCAACTTACCACGAAAGGATGTGCAATAACTACAGAATTTCAACATCTCACTCAACCAGAGAAATTCACCACAACTCAAGAACTAACAATGACCACGAACTTTAGCTAGAGAACAATGTGTGACAGTATTTTTAATGATCAATTGATCAGCCCAAACATATTCCATGGAGAAACAATGACACAACATTTCGACTCATTTTGTAACACAGTTACCTTGACAAAATATTTAAACAAAACTGGAACCCTATCTCATTGAACTGTGTACTAAGCATGAAGAATGATCATGCAACGGGCTTAAACCACTGAGCAAACTGTGTAGTTCCTACTAACAACACTAAAATTCAACATTAGAAGTAGGCCTACTTAATGTATTAATATACTTTAATGATCAGTCTATTATCCCAGCAGCAACGGCAGCATGCAGAATCCTTAATAAACATTTATACAAGATTATAATGCTTATTTCATCCAAATGTTTAACAGCAATAACAGTAAGTATCGTTATCTATAGCAGTAGTAATAATACTTAATGATGCTTTAAACTTACAGATGTCATTCAATATACTAAGTCAGATTAATTCAATTTAGAAGTATAAACAAGTCATCAATTTACTGAGTAGAAGGTATAAGTACCGGTATGCAGAAATTTTGTTAATTCTGTTCTAACATTTTCTCTCGATTTTCAAAGCTTTGAGATAGTTAGGCAGTGAATAGTGAACTTCTTTTTTATAATAGCTGAGACTAACAGAGGGTAGATGGATGTCTGATTTGTGTCTTGTATTAAAATTATGAATTATTTAATTAGTACTACATGTATTTTGGTTTTTAACACAAAACATTACAAAGGAAAGAATGTACTCACAAGGTAAAGTCAATATTTATAAATTTTTAAAATCTTTTCACATGGTGTCCTTTTATGCATAACTGTCACTATCGTTATACCAGTACCTTTCTTTTGTAAAACAAAAATATGTTCAGCTTCAGATGAGAATATTAATCCACATTTCATTACACAACGGAAATATGCAAAGTATAAAACTTTAGGAATGTTTATATCACTAACAGAAAATATGGATCTTAATGCTTCAACAAGGAGAGCTTAATTTAGGAGTAATATATTACATGTGGGTTTTCCAGTTTGATTGTCCTTATAGATTGTTTGAGATCAATACCGTTTAATCTAATCTTGTAGAAAAACTGAGCACTATTACATGTAGCTACTGGTACACTAAATTTGACTACAATGGAATTATCAACATTAAGTGCTAGTCTATTTACATTAAACAATACACTCATTAGATTTAACACTATTAGATGTGTTAATAAGGTGATTGTATCGTAATCACACTTTTGACATCTGCAAATAAGATTACCTGGGATAATTTATGTATGTTTGAGATTAAATCATTGATGTAAATTAAAAACAATAATGGACTCAAAATTGATTTCAAGGACTGAGCAGATAGAAATTATTCAAAGATGAGTACTGCAAAGCCATTAACCTTTAAGAGATAAATGTTAAAACAGTATCATAGTCATGACTTGATATGTTACAAATTGTGTATTATTTATAAAGTATGTTGATATTCTTCAATTTTATGTAACATTAAGAACATTAGATTAAATAAAATAATTTTAAATTTTTTCTATTGTAAAGTTTCTTTCTTGAAAGGAGCAAACTCAGTTCTACTACAATCAACTAGATCCAAAGTATGAGCATAGTCAAGGACAATGAATTTTGAAGAATGAAACTTTGTATCTAATGGCAAGCAACTAATCACTAGGATGGGAACACTATATAAAACCACATAGGGGTTAAGTAAAAAAATTATAGCTTTAAAACATAAAAACAAAAGAACTGACAGTGTTATCTCAATTACCAGCAGCGGCAGCAGCAGCAAGTGTGCATGTCTCGTAACCTGCATATTTATTCACCATAAATTTTCACACAATGGATTCTGAATAGACAAAATCT
Source organism: Periplaneta americana (assembly GCF_040183065.1). NCBI lineage: Eukaryota > Metazoa > Arthropoda > Insecta > Blattodea > Blattidae > Periplaneta > Periplaneta americana. Next base: position 513,464 of record NW_027185502.1, on the reverse strand, counting down.
GTCTACTTATATATTTTTACTACCCACAATGTCAAAACACCTCTGATTGAGGTTCTGGTTGATGTATACTGTACATCTATTATCAGGCAGTACATCTCACTTGACGATAGGTGTCAGAGGAAGAACAATAATTATTATTTGTATACATTTTAAGTCCGATTAGTGAAATATGTTACTAGTCAATGATGTATGAAATGAAGAGGGAAAGGAACTGGCCATCCTACCCCATTATCTCATAGCTTAGTTACCTCATGAGTGTTACCTTACTGGTGTCACGTATGGGGCTCCAACCTGTCCTCGGACAGTTGACTAAACTGACAACAATGTAACAAAATTGAAATTAATTCTCCAGAAAAACATCAAAGGAGGTACATCTCTCTTTCTCTCCACTACTAAATACCAACATAATAAGCGAGAGGTCCAAAACGAATTACTAGGGAAATGGTCTGCTTCCCTAGTATTGCGTCCTGAACCTCTCGTCTGTTTAACAAGAAGGGAGCAAAGGCAGATGTGCCTCCTTCGGTGTAATTCTTTTAGAGAATTACCAAATTCATTTCCTGTCATCAGTACATTTTAGAACCATGTACGAAGTATCAAGGAATATGTTTCCAGAAAACCTCAAGTAGGTCTAATTTATTCAAAATTTGGTTATTTGTATGTTTGCGACAAAACTCACTACTTTCTTTTAAGTAGCCTTACAAACTCAAGAATAAATAAAAAATATAAACGCAATTTCAGTTCATAACACTATGGGCCATAAGCTATCCCCATACTAGTCGGATGATCGTTCACCTTTGCCAGCAGTCGGCCTTGATCCTCTACAGGCTGTTGTGCCACACGTTTATTAATTTTTAAACTTGAAGCTCAGGTTGTAAATAGACAATACGAGGGGCACAAATGACATTCTAAACTCCAACATACAGATGAAACTATCTTAAATGTAAAAAATATGCACAGTTTAAAACGTACTGTTGCACTACACAATGAAAAGTCAGAAAGAACAATGAGAATGAATGGCCCTAAAAGAACCAACCAAACAATGAATTCACATATTATTTAATTATATTTTACAAAATATGGTCAGTAACAAGAATGTGTACTTCAACATGTCATACGAAGACTGCACTGTAACACAAGGGGCCACAGAACAATAACAAGCTTGTCTCCTTCCACCCATTCTTTTTAATAATTCTATTCATGAAGTCACAAGGGAATTGTATAGGCCTACAGAAAAGGAGACTTATGCCAAAAGAATTCTTAAGCATACTTATGGCTTTTAGAGAACCTGGAGGTTCATTGCCACCCTCACATAAGCTCGCATCGGTCCCTATCCTGAGCAAGATTAATCCATTCAATACCATCATATCCCACCTCTCTCAAATCCATTTTTATATTGTCATGTGAGTGCAAGAACTAGGTAACTTGATTTTTCATATTTTGAGACATTGCCTATTTACTTATTTATTGCACTAAGGAATATGTCTCGTTTTCATTTACCTATTTGTTATATTGGAAAATAGATGCCGCTGGTATCGTTTGATCAGTTACCAAGTTCTTGCATTACATTTTATTCGATTCTTGCTATGCTATAAAAGAGGTAGCTAAAAAACGCTAATTTCGAGTTACCTAGTTCTAGCATTCACACAACGATATTATCCTCCCATCTATGTCTTGGTCTCGCCAAAGGTCTTTTTCCCTCCAGTCTCCCAACTAACCATACATATCCATGAACTCATTATTATATCTTCTTCATCAGTTGACGCCATCATGAACCGCTATCAATATCTTCCTCAAAATCTTTCTTTCAAAAACTGCTAGCCTGTTGCACGTTTCAACATTTATTCATTCATTCATTCATTTATTTTATTCCATAGATCTTACATGAGCAATGAAGCTTTAAGATGTGGAACATGTCAACATTTTACAATATTACAATTACAATTTTTACAAATTTTTATAGTTTTACAATTTAGTAATTTTCTACAATTTTTACAATGTTGTACAATTTTTTTACATTTTGGCGAGATGTAGTGAGATGAGATGAGGTCCGAGGATTCGCCAAAATATTACCCGGCATTTGCCTTTTCGGTGGGGGAAACCTCGGAAAAACCCAACCAGGTAATCAAATCAAAGGGGGTAATCAAATCAAAGGTGTTGATGCCAAGGACTCGCCATAGACCATCCGGCTTCAGTCCCACGGCTGTGGAAAACCTCGGAAGAAACCAAAGTCCAAAGGGGGATCCAACCAAAGCCCGAACGCAGCTCCGGATCAGCAGCCCAGCGAGTCTGCCGACTGAGCTACATCGATGGCTCTACTAAAAGTATACAATACATAGCCAATCAGATTATTAAATTTACAAACGCAAACGATCATTCATAAGTTGAGCTATATTATAATACAAAACAATTTAATTAAATTTAAGGCATAAACAATTCAACCAGTTGTGATATACAGAAATTGATAATACATATCATGCAAACTACTTCAAATTACAAACACAAACAATTTATCAGTAGAGCTATATAGATTACTATTCAATTTAACGTTCATGTTTCTGCACCATATAAAACAACTGGTCTTATTAAGGTTTTATATACCGTACGTTCTTTTCCACCTTTTCAAAGAATAAATTTAAATTTCCAATTTGTATATTTCCATTTCGTACTACAGTATATTCCAGTCACGAAACATAAACATATATACTTTATCTTTTTGGGATTTACTTCCAAACCTATCTCTTTACTATGAGCACAATTCAGGAACTAGAAAAGAGCAGTCTAAAACCATCATTGAATACACTTAAAAAATCGCGTTCTTTCTTTTTGATGCAAATAACCCACAGTAGGATTAGTTGAGGGCTGGATAATGGAGATCCTATTGTACTCTCCAATGACATAGTGAGCCTTAGTGCTTTCGACTGACTAAAGTTTGTGCTATCAATGAAGAACAAAGAAGTTACAGTAAAGAGACAAATTCTCGATGAATAAAACCTTTACTACATTTGAAGCAAATCAGCAACCCCCCGTTTTGCAGTGTAGGCTTTCACGACCGGAGTCTATAGATCTAGATTCATTTTCCGTGCTGAGAGGCCGTGGTCTATTGGTTGGTTTTATACTAGACGTTTTGTCTGCAACTGCGGCAGACATCTTCAGTGGAGTGGTATCCGAGGTCGCAAGACTCTTCTCGGCGTACCTGAGGCAACCACAGTTTCTTTGCATTCCCATTCCGTAATTCAGTACTCTGTTTCAGAGCTATCTGTTGCAATAAATCGATTCCAAGAATTTTGTTTTCTTGGAGCATTTTCTGTGATATCTAAGGCATGTCCAATACAGTCACACATGATCTGTCAAGCTGTGGGGAACAAACCGTGTACAATCTGGATATTTTTCCTTTACATGTTTGACACCAACTGCCAAGTGTGAGTTGTTACTGTACTTATAGTTTATACTGTCCTCTGTTTTTATTGTGATTTCAAATCATTCCATTGTTCCTATAAAGGGTCACTGGGACTGAGTTTAGAAACTTTTAAAATTTTTTATAAATTGCTTCCAAATTCGTTGTGTTTCTTGTGTCTGTACATTTAAATGATAGTAACAAATTTCATAAAGTTTCAGTTAGTTCCTTAGGTAATAATGTTCACTTATTTTAATTAAATTATGTATAAATTCAAAACATTCCTCACAGCTTCAGATTTTTTACTTGCATTTTTTTAAATTACATCTCATGATTAGGAAAACTGTGCATGAATTTTTAGATTTGAGTATTGATTAATGAGATAAAAATTTTAATAGAAATCATAATTTTTACTCGATAATATTCTTTGATGCACTGGTAGAGAAGTATTGGGAAGCAAGAGAGAAGATGATGGCCATCCAAATTCCATCATTCTTGCTGAGATGAACTATTTTTGTACTCTTCTCACTGTTTATTTATTTACTTATCTCACACTATTGCATGTTGCCTTTATCAGGCTGAAGATAAACTCTACAGCCCTGCATAAATAAAAGTAAATAAAAAAATAAAAAATATTCTTTGATTTTTTTAAAGTTAAAAATCTATATGATGAAAAGTTTATAATGAAGAGCTGATTTCATGCACAACTTTGTGTACTGTACCCAATGGAGCATGCTGAAAAGTTTCATATAAATCAGAGCAAATAGAAGCCTCTAGGGACCTTTTATTGATCACAAACGTAGTTCTGAGAAAACCCAAGTTTTACTGGCTGTGACAGTTTAAAAGAGCTGTGCATAGCATTTTAAAAATGGCTGTCAGACGTTTAAAAATGACAGATGAAGGCTAAGTATAGGACAGAATATTAAACAAATATATTTGCCTTTTTGGTAAAAAAAAGTTCGTCCAAATGTTCCAAGTACTAGATCACACAGTGCAGCAATTGAAACACGGGACTAGTGTTACGAGGCATCAACTGGTGCTGTCATCTACCAGAGGTGAATATGAATCCAAAGAGAGATTGTTCTTAAAAGTGCTACACTGAAGGTCATCATAAACTGACACCATTTGAGAAGGAAATGTGTGAGAAGAACTATAGGTCTCTCTCATATACTGTGTGTGTGTGTGTGTGTGTGTGTGTGTGTGTGTGTGTGTGTGTGTGTGTGTGTGTGTGTGTGTGTGTGTGTGTGTGTGTCATAAAGCAAGAATGAAACAAAGAAAGCACATAAAATTTACAGTTCAGCTGGGCAGAAGTGTCATACAGGCCCTATTGTATGTCAGAAGCAGTTAATTTTGTCAATGTGAGTTGAACTTCAAAGCAAACAACAGTTGGCTACAACGTTTTAAGGTCAGACATGGGATTACTTTCATTAAAGTGGCAGCTGTAGAAGAAAAATCAAACACAGTGCTGGTAATCAAATGTTATTTCACAGTATGTAATGTTTCATAGCTATTTCTACTGTACTCTCTCTTTCACAATAGAAAATTTGGGAAAAATTTCATAATCCTTCAATACAACAATAAACCTAATATAATACAATTTTTCTAGTCCCCAGAAAACTGTTGTATTGAGATGGCGAAGAATCGGCAGAACAGAGATAAATTCTCTCTTTTCTCTGTGGCTTAGTGGATAAAGCACCAGCACATAAAGCTGGAAACCCGAGTTCGAGTCTTGGTGCCAGAGAGAATTTTTTTTCCATTGTACCAATTCTTTACCATATGGAGATGCAGAATTACTGCACTGAAACTCCATATTTATTTCGGTACATCATAGTAATATGTTGTATGAGGTTCGGCTGTATAAAAAATAAACAAGGCTGTAAGTTATTTTGTATGACAGCAAGGGAGCTGTGCACAAAATGCTTGTGACCGGTGACCAGACAGTTACTATTATCTGGAAACTTTGAGATTCCATTGTGTACAGTGTAAGTGTCAAGAAGAAAACAGTTTGTTCCTATTGCCTGACTACACAATACGTCACAAGGCTTGCATTACTAGGAAGTTTCTGATCAGCACAAAAAAAAAATATGTGTTGTCTCATCTATTGTAGTCAGGTAATCACCGATCTTAGCACCATGCGACTTATTTTTGTTCCCAGAAATCAAAGTAACCTTGGAAAGGTGTTATGTTGATGTGGTAAAGATAGAATAGAATTCCATACATGGCCTTCCACCATTCCTTTCAATTGCTTCACGATCATTGTCTGCAGTGTGTAGGTGAAGGAGAAAGAAGAACTTAGTAAACAATGCTTAGATTGTTCATACATGGAATCTTCACTTTTTAGTCCCTTTTTCCAGATGTTGCACTGAGTGGAACAATCTTCACAACTAATTAGAAAATCGGTGGTTTTTTATTATACATAACAGAGAAATGCTACAAATGAAAGATATACTTTAAAAAGTCAAAGTACCATCTTTTTCATCTACTAGAACCAGTGCATCCAGGCCCTTCATGTGATATGTTGACTGTTTCAGAGGGTTATCATCTGGACACCATCTGCAAATGGAAGTACAAGAAGTAATGAAAATTTAAGACAAAATATAATAACAGTAGTGGCTCGTGGGTATTGAATTCAGAGGGGCTGCATACATTATAAATCATGCAACTTCCTTATTTAAAGATTAGTTCCATTCGCCTTGTCTTGTAGGTTGCAGACTTTTGAATCACCTTCTTATTAATATCATTTAACATAGTCTTTTCAATGGACAACATGGCTAATGCGATCAGTCCCTCTTCTTTCATCGTATTTCTAAGACAGGATTTTACTCTTTTCAAATGAGGCGCTTGAGATCAAAATGGGCTATGTGACTTTTTTTTAGAAAATGAATTACTGATGTCATGGGCAAGTTTGGGTTGAAGACTTTATACAGAGAAAGGTTCAGTTTCAAAATGGTTTATTTTAGACGTATAAAATGCATGGAGAAAATCAGTACATAGATCAAAATGGGATATATTATTATTAATGAATTAATCAAAATGGGATATGCCAACCATTATTTGAACAGAACAAAATGGGCCATATTTCATATTGTTACGTTATATTTCCAGAGCACATGAAACAGAATGGTCAATGTTTGCCAAAGTTTGTGTGGTTATAGTTTTTCCGCCAGATTTTTCAGAAAGCCAACATGGTTGAGGCTTTAGTTACTCAGTAATTATACGTCTACACTTCTCTTCTCATTTATAAGGCCAGGACTGTATTGCTATGAAAAATATTGATGAACGCTAATGTAATAAGCATTATTTTATGAATTACGATAATACTACGTCAGATGGAATATTACAGTCCATCTTGAGTCTTGTGTACACTACTTTTAACACTTTATTACAGAAGTTTGATAAATGGGCAACTTACAGTGTTATATATTTAAGCACGTGTTAAAAGAATTATCCTTGCAGGAAATGACTGCTCTCTGGACCAAAATGATCGTATTTTAATTATTTAAATACAATTTCAATTAAGTAACATATTAAACAATTTATCCTCCTATCAAACACGGATGTTCCCTGGACCAAATGTCCTATTTTAATTATGTAATTACTTCATATTTATTTCTAACAACTGCAGTGAAGCGCACAGGTATGACTAGTTTTTAATATTTTTCAAAATGTGGAAACAGTAATGGTAGGCTTAATGATATTGAGGGTCCCAATTATTTATTTTTATCTAAAAATAAACTATTTGAATTAGTTGGGAGGCTGAGATGTAAGTGTGGAGGCAGAGCAAATCTTGAAATAAGTTCTTCTCGTGGTTATAGTCACACACTGGTTTTATATGCGAAGATTGTGGCTTTGGAGGAAATGTTACTTCATCAAGTAGAGTAAAGTGTGATGATACTTCAAGCTTTGCTTTTGATGTCAAACGCAGGATTGTACGAGCATTTTCCGAAATTGGAAAAGGTTACATGGTACAAGAAAGTTTCGCAATGGTCCTGGATATGAACCCATTGTCTGAAACTGCATACAATGATCATCTAAGTAAAATATGTGTTACTGCTACACACACTAGTACAGATGTTCTAGCTTATCCTAGACAAGAAGTGCTTGATACCCACAAGCTACATAATATTATGGTCAGTTTCGATGGTACTTGGAACAAACGAGGCCATACCTCAAATTTTGGTGTCGGTTATGTGACTGATGTAGTCACAGGATATGTGACAGATTTTGTTGTTTTATCGAAAACAGCCAAAGATGTTCAGTAGCAAAGAAAAGCTTCATGAGAACAGTGCAGAATTTCACTTTTGGTTTGAAGGCCATAAACCAGATTGTATCATAAACTATATTGGTTCCTCTCCTGCCATGGAACGAGAAGCTGCTGTACGCTTGTGGACAAGATCTGTTGGCCATGGATTTAGATATACAACAATACTCAGTGATGGGGATTCCAAAGCTTTCAAAGAACTGGTCGGGCTAAATGTATATGGAGACAGTCACCCCATTGAGAAAGAGGAATGGGTGAACCATGTTCTGAAATGAATGGGCACTGCTTTACATCAACTTATTAGTGAGACAAAGAAGGGCACCACTTTAGGCCCGGTTCATACGAACGGAATGTCTGCGGAATGGCAGTCGCGCGGCGGCTGCACCATTCTGAGGCCACACGAGAGGATGAAAGATGGACGGAAGGATTTGAGATGGACAGTCACCATAGATGCTAATCACTGTGCAATACTAGTGTACTTCGAAATGCAGTTATTGATAAGCAAAGTAAAGATGAAGACATTGAGTACATCCAATAGTCAACAGTCCTTTATTACAAGGAACTTTTCATGTATTGTTTAACTAGTTGCACAAGGAGGAATCAGTTTATTTTAATTAACTTCAAAATGACATTTCCCAGCTTCGATGAATTTTATTGTATCATACTCTGAAAAATGCATTCAGAAAGAATATATTAACGTATGACTGGCTATACCTCCAATAGAATGCTTTCTATAACATTTATGGCAAATTAATGTCAATAGTTGTATGCATTTAATTGTGGAAGTGAATAAGTTGTTGTTGTTTTCTAATGCCAGGCGTTTGACAATAAAGTCATTTGACCTCTTGCACTCCAATATTTTTCAAAGATATTATCATGACCAGCCAATGAAGAACAGATTTTGAGGTGTTCCGAATCCATTTCTTGGTTTGAGTTGAGTTAGGGGACTGATATATTCCAATTCTATGCAGGTGTTAAGCCAAACAATCATGGCCTGTTGTCAATCTAAATGCAGCTACAGACGATTTTCGTGGTAAATCGGGAATTAACTGTGGATTTTGATGCAGAAAGTTCCATTTTTTCCCTTGGGATTGTGTTATCAAATTTTGTTTGTTAAAGTCTAAGTATGTAGATTTAATAAATCTCTTCACAGAGTAATACGTAGATTTAGTAACAGGTCTGTAAGTAGTTTGGACATATTAAACCATGCCAAAAGATTAGAAAATCAGTATTATATGTCCTATACTAAAAAAAAAGGGAACCCCTTGGAATGTAGCAATTATAGAGGCATCAGTCTGCTGAGCAATGTCTATAAAATTCTCTCAAATGTTCTTTATAAAAGACTATCTAAATATACAGAAAGAGAAATCGGAAACTACCAATGTGGCTTTAGGCCCAACAGATCGACAATAGAACAGATATATACACTCAGACAAATTTTAGGTAAAACTAACGAATACGATGTAACGACACACAATCTATTCATTGACTTCCAAATGGCGTATGATACTATTAATAGGCAACAACTATATCAAGCAATGGCAGCACTGAAAATACCTAATAAACTCATTAGACTAGCCCAGATGACAATGAAAGAAACTATAAACTGTATTACGATCCAGTCAGACTTATCAGGGGAATTTGAAACCAACAGAGGTATAAGACAAGGAGATGCATTGGCCTGCTTGCTATTTAACACAGCCTTGGAAAAAGCGATAAGAGAATCAGGAATACAGACAACTAATACAATATTATTATAAGTCTGTTGAAGTTTGGCATTCGCAGACGACCTAGATATTATTGCTAGGTCACAGAAAGCACTAGAAGAGGCATTTATCTCCCTGGAAAAGGCAGCAAAGATAATGGGATTGAGAGTTAATGAGAGCAAGACTAAATACATGATCTCCAGCCGCAAAGGAAGTATTATTAATAAAGCACCAACTTATCTTACAATTGAAAATTACAAATTTGAATATGTAAAAAAATTTATATATCTTGGCTCCATGATCAATAATGACATCAGTCTTGAAATTAAGAGAAGAATATCTATAACAAATAAATGTTACTTTGGATTACTGAAATATATTAAATCGAAATTCTTAACCATCTCAAGTAAAATAAGAATACATAAGACGCTTATTAGGCCGGTGTTGACGTATGCCTCGGAAACTTGACTATGAACAAACAGGACATCAGAAGACTTAGTATCTTCGAGAGGAAAATTCTGAGAGCAATTTATGGACCCGTCAAAATAAATAATGAATGGAGAATTAGATATAATAAAGAAATATACGATCTGTTTAAGGAGCCAGATATTATAACAGTTATTAAAATTGGTCGATTGCAGTGGGCTGGACACCTGGTAAGAATGGACAATACTAGACCCGCTAAAAGAGCCTTTACATCCAATCCTGGAGGAAGCAGATCTAAAGGAAGACCGAGGAGCAGATGGGAGGATAATGTATACGAGGATGCCAACTTTATTGGTGCACGAATGTGGACAGTCAAGGCCAGAAGTAGAGACGGCTGGAATAAAATACTGAGGAAGGCTAGGACTGTCAATGGGTTGTTGAGCCAATGATGATGATGATGATGAAACTGTAAAAACTCTGTAGCCATTAAAGATAAATACTTCAAATATGCATGGCATGATGAAGACATAGCCTACGAACGAGTGATTTGGAGAGATGGAATTTTGTTATCTGTTAATTTACAATTTTTATGATTTTTCTAATATATAATTATAAAAAAATAGTTTTAAAATAGCTTTTTTATTTTTTAAATAAATGAAATATTACTTTTTTTAATTTCCTCATTCAAAATTGTTGAACAATGAATTAGCTTTCTTTTAAGTCCTGAAACAACTTTCTAAGTCCAAGCAGAGTGAAGTTTATCTGTTTTAAGTGATCACCTGCATTTTACGGTATGTTATAACCTGAGAGGAACTGGGTGGTCAGAAATTTAAAATTCAAGTTTGAAATGACATATATAGGACCATAGATGGAGTTATGGTGGGGGCACTGCCCCCCCCACAAACTTGTCTGAACTCCTATTTTTTTTTTATTAATGTTAGAAAATACTGCATTTAAAAGATTTTTCTTGGTTTTGTTTCTGATTACGTTTCTGTACTTAAATTGACGAATTAAATCTTTAGATCATGTGTCTGGACTATAATATTTATTTTAAATTTCTGAATGTATAAGAATTTCTATACATCATTTGAGGAATAGAAGCATTGGAGAAATATGAATAACATACTGCACAACAATGCAGAAAAAAAGAAAAGTGATTCCAGTATAATGTGTAAATAAACTTAAAGACGAGATTAAATAAAATAATTTGAATTTATATTTCATGATATCTTGCTTTTTGAAATAAACAGATAAATTAAATGTAAAACTGTCTGTATATTTTGTTACAATTTTACTTTCAATATATTGTTGTGAATATGTTATAAAAATACCGATCAGTGACAACAATGCACAACAAACACGGAACTGTGACTCTGTACCGTCAATACACCATTATTATGATTGCCAGCTGTGCGAGAGATTTCGGGGCAATGAGTTTGAGACATTCGTTCATTCTTTGTCAGTGTACAAAAATCTAAAAATGGGTTAACTAGTGTTAAAAATGCTCCAGTTGCAACATAAGTAATCACTACCACTATCAGCATCACTACTGATGCTAATGCTAGTGTAACCAGTACTGTGTGATGATCAACCTATTGCTAGTGCTAGTGACCATGCAGTCAGTGAAGTAGATATTTCTGATCTTGGCAATCTTATTAGTGGCACTTCCAGACCAGTTGTCTCGGAGTTTCCCCAAAGTGAATATGCTGGTATTGAGAGAAGTTTTACAACTTCATGGTACAATAAATCTGAATGGCTAGAGTACAGTGTGGAGAAAGATGCTGTATTTTGTTTTCCTTGCAGACAATTTTCGAGTTCTGGTAAAGAATGTGTATTTACCAAAAAGGGCACTCACAACTGGAAGAAAATATCAGAAAAACTTAGTAAACACGCGATAAGTTCATCTCATTTGTTTTCAGTTACTAAATGGACTAATATGGAACATTGTAAGCATCAGTAATCACACAGATTTTCAGTTCACACAAGGATCTGATTAACAAAAATCGACAGTATTTATTTAAGATAATTGACATACTGTTGTACTTAGCAAAGCAGGGTTTAGGTATAAGAGGACATAATGATGTTGAAGAATCGTGCAGTAAAGGAACCTTTCTGGAGTTATGTGAAATTTTTTCGAAACACGAACATTTCAAAAGTAAATTCAGTTGTTATTATAATCTGACCAGTGGAACTGTACAGAACGAATTGTTAGAGATATGTTATAATGAAACAGTGACAAAAATTGTTGAAGAAATTAATGATGCGGGGTTTTATGCACTTCTTGTGGATGAAGCTAAGTCTCATAAGTGCCAAGAGATGAGTAGGCTATATGTGTTAGATAGCTAAGGGATCTGCTGTAAAGGAAAACTTATTAGGAACTTCATGTACTGGTAGTGCACATAATTTCAGTCACATGTTAAGAATTTGGGGATCACAGCATTAATGATTGGGCAATCTTATGATGCTGTTATGGCGGGTGTTAATAGTGGATTGCAGGCTTTAGTTCATGAAAACCTCAAGTATGCATCTTACATACACTGCATGGCTCACAAATTAAATCTTGTTATAGTTTCTACTTGCTTGTTATGGATTTAATATAATGAGTCATTATATGAAATTTTCTCTCATCCCGATACGCATGTGCAATTTGTGGATATTCAGAAAAAGCTTAAAATAAATAAGCATGAAATCAACAAACTCAGTGATACTCGCTGGGCTTTGATTTCCATTAAAGCAACATATCCTGCAATAGTAAGGGTGCTAAAGAATACATCTAGTAACTTAAGACACCCAAGATGTTCAATTGCTGAAGAACTGCTACAAAATATTCAATCCTCAGATTTCCTTGTGTTTCTGATATTTTAGAACGTCATTTTTCAAATACAAATGTTGTACGTAGATCACTACAGCGTCTCGATTCATGTATTGCTTCCTGCAATCTGGCAGTTCAAGGGGCTATTGGAAATTTGGAGTCAAGTAGGAATGAAAAGATGTGGTTGGAGATGTGGGAAGAAGTAATAGAATACTGTAACAATAATAATTTACAACATTTTCCTAAAGATATTTTGAAAGAGAATGACACATTTACAGAGCAAGAAAGATGTAAATACAGACTAAAACGACCTCGCACAATTTAAAAAAAAATTTGATGACTATATTGTTAGTGAAACTGTGGGGCAAAGATACAGGAAGGGCTGACAGTGCATCAACACAGAGTAAGAAATAGCTTAAGTGTTTGTATTACCCTGTACTTGACATGCTATTAGCAGAAATAAGATTTTCAGATGGAGGTATGATATTAGCAATGTCATGTGAAGAATTTCTGAGATTGAGATATTGAGAAGGCGCAAGATATTTTATTGATCATTCATTATTCAGTGCCACAAACAAATAAGAGAATGTTAGAAGCTGATATAGATATTGCTAGGAATGTGGTAAGCACTAAACTCAAAGAGGACACTTTGCAAGTAATAATAAGTGAACTTCTGGATAAAATAACAGCTGATGTTCTTCCAAATGTTAATAGCATTAATGCTGCCTTAAAACAGCGAAACATGCAAAAGGACTTTCTCAACAATGTGCAGAATAAACAAATGGCTTCGGTCAACAATGACACAGGATCGATTGTCAAACTTATTGGTTCTGTATTCGGAAAGTGATATTGTTCAGTGCCTAGACCGTGATGTGAATGTTGATAAATACATGCAAAACAAAAACAGAAAATTCACACAGCAATAATTCAGTGAATTTCTCAACACAAAACAGTTTCTGATTTATTTATCTATTTATGTCCATAACAGGACAAAGCCCCAATTATAATAGACAGTACAGATAAAAAAAAAAACATGTTGTTGTTGTTTTCTAATGCCAGGCGTTTGACAATAAAGTCATTTGACCTCTTGCACTCCAATACTTTTCAAAGATATTATCATGACCAGCCACTGAAAAATGGCAAGTTGTAGCCGATTTAAGTGAACACCATATTTTAACGTTTTGGTGGCTACTTCATTCACACACAACCCCCAGAATGTCTGGAGGACCACACCTGCTGTTGGTCGACGGGTCCATTGGACCTAGCTGGGAGATCTTATTGATCACCAAAAAAAAAAACATAGAATTGCATATAACACGAAAAAAGAGGTAAAACAGATACAAGTGTAATATTCACGTATGCATACATACCTAATATTCTAGATGTCGGGGTCGATGTTTTCGCACATTTTCAAAGGTACCTCCTTTTGCTTCAATGCACTGTTGCGCTCGGGCGTGAATTGCGCTTATCGCTCGGGAGAGTTGCACGTTGTTCTTTATGCCGCATCCAAAATACAATCGATTAATGCTTCTCTCGTTTCCCCGTTCCTTTGCTATACCAAGTCTTTCATCCAACCTCATAGACAGTAAATACTCTTCAATATGGTACCCTTCTGTTCGGAAAGCGTCGTTAATATTCAGCAATGGCACGCAAGGTACTTCCATTGCACAAATCATAAACATACACAATATCGGCATAGTCTGTAGTCGAAAACTTATAAGGCATCTTGAAAAACACAACTTAACACTTCCGATAACTGTATCTGTATAACTACTGTACTGTAGGTAACTGACTGAACTGCTGTGAACTGATAAGTGATAGTGTATTTGTTGTGACATTTGTAATGCCTCACCACCCAGTTTGTTTCTCTTCTCTTATCTACATCGCTCACAATGCAGATTCCAGTGTTACCTCATTCATTGCGATCAATGGGTGACCTTGTCTCATATCAGCAGCATATGGTAACGTCTGATTCACATTGGGGTGAGACGTTTTACCAAAAAAATGCATCTAGCTCTGCCATCATTCGAAAACAGACCTACGTTCATATGAACTTTTTCACTCAAAATGGCCTAAGATATCGTATCCTAAATTTTTTACCTTTCCTCGTGAATCACCCTGTATAAGAATAGTAATTATACTCATGACATAATCAAAAGCAATACCATATACTTAACCTCTATCACTCAGTCAACACATTTAATGGACAATTCTGTTTTCTTTAGTCACAAAGAGTAGGCTATGTGAACAATTGCATGACATGTAATTCTTTGTTTCAGCAAAGACTTGTGCCGGGCCGGGTATAGAAGTAGAAGAGGCAGTGTGCTCCCCTCAGGCTCTGGAGCATCGGAAGTAAAGAAGTGGTTGTATACGTTGATGCCATCAATTTTTTTGGAGCCATTTGTTGCTGGAAGAAGATAAAATATTTTTCTTTTCTTCTATAGCTCTAAGCCTGTAAGAAATGTAGATAAATATCCACATCCCAATAGGTTGTTAGGCTCAGCTAGATTTATTATTAATTTATGTTAGGTTAGGTTTAGTGTAGTTTATGAATAATTTAAGTTAGGTTATGTTCTTTTAATTTTCCTAACCTACTAAATTAATCTGGATCTCTACCGCAATTAGATGTATTTGGCTAGTGAAAAAAAAAATGAGGAAGATTGTATAAACAAGGCATATTATATCAGATATCATTATTCTTTCCAGTTCGTTTACAAACACCCCTACTGAAGTAGCACCAGACATACCAGAAGTACCTTCACAGGTTGTAGAGGAGGAGGAAGTACAGGACGTGGAATTTCTATTGGAAGAGACTTCTGCTGCCACCTCCAGTTCGACGAGTATGAATGGGAGAGCTTCTAGAAAGAGGAAGGAAAGTGACAATGGTGTGCTGAATGAATACTTAAAAAAAAAACTACATAGTGGGGAAAAAAAAACTTCAACCATGTTATTTCTGGAAAGTTTACACGAGGATGTGGAAAAACTTAGTGAAAGAGGTCGAAGGGCCTTCAAACTTAGAGTTCAAGAAATTCTGAACACCATGTTAGATGATGAAGGTAGTGTTTAATAAAAAATAGTGTTGTTAAATTTCTTCTTTTTACGTTACATTTTTATGCTTCCTTATTTCTTATATTTCCAGATTGAATTTCGAAGTCAAAGGTAACAATTTTTTTGTGATATAATGAGTAGGGCAAGATATTCATACATAATATTTGAACATTTTATATCAGATTACAACCTAGTCTATATAGGCCATACCGGTGTTAGGTAATAGTCATAATAGTTTTTATTTTGCTTATGTTACAATGATATTGTTATTAATACTGCATTGGTATATCCTATAAGTTGTCTAAAGTTCTTGCCCTGATAATGAGTAAGTTTACATTAGGATAAGTTTATGAAAATATATATGGTAGGCCTACTTTATTTTATCATGAAACACAGTGACAAAGTCTCTGTAACAATGAGAATAAAAACATTTCAATATACAGTATAAGGAAACAAACAGAACATATGTAAGGCTTATTCTCAATGTTATCAGAATATTATGAAACAGAAGTTTTACACTCAACACTGAAGTTAAATATCTCAGCATGATTTCTAAAGTTCAATAAATTAATTCTAAAACTAGAGAATTCATCAAGTCCTTTCACTCAGTAAGTATGGGAAGAGCTTTCTTAATTCAGAACTTGAGGTTGAGGTAATAATAGCTAGTTGTGAACTGAAAGTTATATTTTGAAAGTTCTGCAAAAAAAATAAAGTGTTAGTTATTAATAAAATACCAAATACCAATTTTTAGTCATGTGAGTCTAGACAGCTCTTTTAGGACGAAAAATTTCACGATCAAGATATCGTAAGTTATAGCATTGAACAGAACAAATAAATCAACACATTTTACTTATACTCACAATTCTCCTCAAAATTCTACATCAGCTCTCAAATGTAGGATCTAATAGTGGAGAATTTTTAGTGAACAGCAAGAAGCCAATAGGTACCATACTCAAACTTGTTCATTATTATCATACTGATTTTTAATTTTCTTTCAAAACACAAATATCTTACTTTCAGTATTAATACACTGGTGTAATACAAAGACTTCTTAAATGTTAAAGGAATGCATACTGTACCATATTGATAAATTTTATTTTGCTCACTAATATAACGAGTTTGTTTTGATATAGCTATTCATTTAAGGTGGCTGGAACAGTGTAATGATCGAGACCGAGCTGATTTTTTTCCTTTCATAATATTAGCGAAGTTGCACTTTAATTTATTTTCCACTACACTTATTGTATTCCACAGAACTTACATTAGCACTGAAGTTTTAAAATGTAGAAAAACTCAAGAGTTACACAAATTTTTGGCGAGATGAGATGAGGCCAAGAATTCATCATAGATTATTTGAAATTTGCTTTAAGGTGATAAAAAAAAAATAACTCGAAGGGGGAGGGGGATAAAAACCAACCAGGTAATCAGAGTGGCCTCTATAAAAATATACACTATATAACAAACAGATTAATTCGATTTACATGCATATAAAATTCATCACTTGAGTTACAAACAAATATACATTGCAGTGATATGCAATGAACTACGCAAATGCCTTAGTACTATTAAATATTTTATCTATAACTGGTTTCAAAACTGGTCTTAATTTCATTGTTCTTATCAACCTAAACAATGGCTTTTTACACAGCACTGAATTAAAAACTTTTGTGCGAGATCGTGCGTATTTGCTTGGTTTCTGCACAAAACCAACCCGCGGTAAGTCTAAAATTCCACATTCAGTATTCCCAACCGAAAGACACATAACAATTTCCCTCTTCTTACCGCTTAAGTGACATATTCATTTTACTGCTTTAGGCTTTTAACATATTATTTTTAGAGACATTCAATATAGTAATAATTATAAATTGGAAACTTACCACTGCAATTTCACCTAAATTGCACTGTTAATTATTGTTTTTATACATTTGCAAAAATTAAGTAAACTCTAAAACTCCACTAAAGTTACTGCATTTCGTGATGCATGTAACATTAAGGAAGCCGTTTGTTTTAAGTTCGCATTTATAGACTGGGGGGGAAAAAAAGACAGACGTATATCACGGCCTGCTGGAGTATAGTAAACACAGAAAAAAATTTTAAAGCAACAATGTTGAAGATAGATATTTTTGTTTTCCAAAATTGCCGTCATTGAACAGAAACCAAGATGGAGATTTCATTGCAACTAATTAGAAATTCCTCTTTCAGGTATGTAATAAACGATCTTCGCACAAAATAATGTACGATACACGAGCGGTATGTTTTCTTTCAATTCTCGGAAATTAAAAAAGCTAAACTATGTTTCACTTTTTCAAACTTTTCCTCGAACATGAAAACTTCAACATACCGCTCTTGTAACGCATATTACTATTTCACATTAGCAACCATAAAATCCATAACTTACATTCATTCATTTATAACTTGTTCACAAACAATACATGACAAAGAAAAGGCGTACAATTTAAAATTGAATTTAGATACCAGTAATGGATAAAATATTGTATAGCACATGAGAGTGAAGAGATTTTATGCACTCTTGGAAATTATCGCCCAAGCTATAAAATCCAATTTTACACTCTTATACTATAAATTACTATTAAATAAATGAAGGAAACATGCGTTAACCTAACTTAAGCCTGGTTCAGACGGTGCGTGTTTCTGTGATGGATTCCAAGGTAGCTGTGCGGATGGGTAGCCTGCGTGCTGACTGGCTGGCTCCCGTGTTGCCTACGGTGATGGTAGTTGTTCACACGGAGCTGGCTCTTTTCACAGTTCAAGTTGGAAAATCATCTGCTGCTTCATCTGCTGCCAATACTCATGGTCAGAAAGAAACTAAACCGTGAGTGGAAAACAACTAAAGTCCTACATTAACAGTAGTAAATGTCGTAATAAAGTAATTAAGCCATAAGTGCAAAACAGCTAAAGTCCGATATTTAATTGTCGTTTCTTAGAAACTAGAAAATATAGAAAAAACAGGTTTAGTTGGAAAACAACGAACATGGCGACATGGTTTCAGTGGTGATATTATATGATCATCTTTGGTTTCCAGCCTGCAAACCATCACGAAAAATAGCAAGGAACCTACCCTCGAAATCCAGCAAGCTAACCATCCACGGAGACACCAGAGCGCATTACTTCCGGTGAGTGACCACGCAGGCGACCCATCCGTGCAGCCACCTTGGAATCCATCACAGAAACACGCACCGTCTGAACCAGGCTTTATTCTAAACTCTCCAAATAAATACAGTAATTACAATCTTATTATCATATTCTATATGCAATTCCTTACCATATTAATTATGATTTGTCAGGCATAATGTTCAAACAATATGTGATATATTTGCTCCAAAATGGTACCGGTAAATGATAAATTTAAAAATGGTTAAGAGTCTTAAAACTCTACTGCTTGTCTATTCCCCTTGTGTAACATAGTCTCTGTTGAAATATTCTTTAAATCTGTCTCTAATTTCTCGTGAGCAACGACTTGAGGCATTCACATTTGTTTCTGTATTGCTCTGTATCTCACTGGTTAGGTTCACAAAGGCAAAAGTTCATCACACACTTTCCCAACTCTGTCCAATATCATGTTATGTAGAACACACGTAGCCTTTTTATTATTTTGTCTACATTCTCAGGTTTAACTGATATAGGTGTATGAAAAATTTTAAATTTGGAAGCCAATAGCCCAAAGGCACACTCTACACTGCTTCTTGCATGTGACAATTGAAAGTTGGATATTCTCTTGTCAGGAGTGAGGCCTCGCCTTGGATACAGTTTCATTAGATTAGGCAGTAATCTAAATGCCTTGTCGGCCACTATCACATGAGGCGAAGTTGGTCCTCCAGTGTACAGTGGCTTATCATCTGGAAAGCCTATCTGTTTATTAATTATTTTCTCCCCAAATGCAGAACTTACAAATACCCCACCACCACTGTTCCTCCCAAATGATCCAACGTCAATGACAATGAAACGTAGATCTGCAGACACAAGTGCCATGAGGATAATGGATGTATACATCTTGTAGTTAAAATATAAAGATCCACTGTTGTCTGGCTTTTGCATCCTCACATGCTTCCCATCTAATGCACCCACGCAATTAGGAAACTGTTTCTTTGTTTCAAATTTGTGTGCAATGGTAGCCCAGTCTTCTTTATTTGGGAATACCAAGAATTTCGGCTACAGTGATGAATAGATTCCAGGGATAAATCCACTGATAGTATTATGTGCCATCCTAAATCTGTAGCCAGGAACCTTTAAAATAAATATGTTCATTGTTAATTGTGGTGCATTAAAAGTGAGGAATTAACATTAAGATACATTGATAAGAGATGTGTTCATGTACATAATTAGGTCAGTTATGTTTTAAGCAATGCAGAATATTCTCTTGATTCTGTTCTCTGGTCCAGATGAATGTATTTGAATACCGAATACTTGTATTAAGTCGAATTTTAGCTTGAATAGAATGAAGGTAAGTCTTTTCTTGAATTTGTGCTGCTAACTGTTTACTAATTGAATCATGAATTGCAGAGTAAATTTTTTAGGTGATACAAAAAACTGATTATCTTCAAAAGCGTTTAGTATTTCGAAGTGATTATTTCTTTATTAAAGCATAATAATAAATTCTAATGTATGACATACACGAACTTCAATTTTTTTCTTTACTATTTTCTGGAAAAAAGTGTGAATTGCCTGAACATGTGGGATTTCAGCAATTCACGACCAATAACAATCATTTTATTTCTTGAAAACAATTTTAGGTAGGAAAGAAGACAGAGAAGGCCATTTTTGTATATTATAAATATATATATATATATATATATATATATATATATATATACATACATATATAAGCCAAGACATTGAAAAAAGTACACAAACATACTAAATTGTGCCAATACATACTTACTTATGGCTTTTAAGAAACCCAGAGGTTCATTGCCACCCTCTTGTAAGCCCACTATCAGTCCCTATCCTGAACAAGATTAATCCAGTCCCTACCATCATATCCCACCTCTCTCAAATCCATTTTATATAATCCTCCCATCTATGCCTCGGCCTCCCAACTAACACTAACAAATTGTGTGAATAGCACATGTAATTCTTCAAATTCCTGTAAACCTGTAAAAAAAGAAAGAAAAGCAAACTGACTTTTTATTAATTACCGATACTAAAAAATTCCACATGCCCTAAACTTACGACCTCACTGCAATTCACTGTAACTTAAGCTATTGCCATTGTGAAATGCACACTGAGCCTCAACCCCTCAAAGGCCTATGTATGAATATTACAACTATATGAATAACTGAATTTGAGAAAAACTACTTATGACTTGTTGGGTTTCTGCAGTTCACGATTCAATTTATAACAAAGAATAAATGCACCGTGTATTAAAATATAGAACACCGAAGGTGCTTATAAAGTAATTCGTCCTGGGAAATTTATTTTAATGCAATAAAGATAGACTTAAGTTATTTCTTAAATTTTCTGTGGAATTCTATTACTTAAAGCAAAACCGTCAAGAATACATGGCCACATCTCATATCAATTTATCAATATTAAGGTACGGTCACACGTCGCTACTTTTGCAGCGCTACTTTTATACTGCAGCTGCAAAAGTTGCGTGTCGTGTTCACACGTAAGCCAAAAGTAGCACGCTGCACGCTACTTTTCGTGCTGCGCAACCCGACTGCTGCAAAAGTTGCAACTGGAGGTTGCGAGTCTGTTCACACGCAAGGCGCTACTTTTGCAGCCGCAGTCATGCTGCAGGTTCCCATCTCAGTGTTGACTTCTCAATATAGCCTACATTTTGTGGTTATGTTCGCATTATTAAGAAACTCATGCGAAAGCTTCCTTATCTATTATTTGCTTTTCTGTCGTATCTAGTATTCAGAAATTGACATTATTTTGACTATAAAGCTTTTAAAAACGCCTATATACTTAAATGATAACCAACAGTATATTCACGTAATCAATGTTGGCAACCCTCCTGTCTGGAACTACGCTACGGAAAATTTAAAAAATGAATTATATCATCAGTAATTATGCTCAGACTGTGTTGTGTATTCAATAACTGTTACAAATAATTTATTTTCATCACATTTAACATTAAAATATATCCAAACAATAAAAGTATTATTGGCACATTTGGGTGGTAACACTGGTTGCAACCGCAGCAAAAGTTTCAACAAAACCGATATCAAAAATGCTGGAGCTGCAACCCTGAGAACCCTGTTCACACGTCGCTACTTTTAAGTTGCGTGCAGCATGGAAAAGTAGCGGGCAGCAGGTTCGGCAGCCGCTATTTTTCGGGTTGCACCGTTGTTCACACGTCGCAGTACGAAAGTTGCGCAGTTTTTTGTACTGCAGCGCTGCAAAAGTAGCGACGTGTGATCGTACAGTATAAATAAATATGTCCTACAGTCCATTGTTATTAATTATTGTGCATTAACAGTTACGGTAGTTATTAATATTAATGAAATGTTATAGGCTATACCTATTTCGTTGCTGTATTATTTCAAAATGTTATTCCATGTATCAAACTGCACTCACTGTATGTAAGGTTATATTAGGTCTTTGGTAGGTTAGAGTGTAGGTTAGGTTAGTTTAATTTAGTCTTAATTTGTCCGAATTTATTTACAACATAAGTCATACAGCCTTATGCTACGAAATTTATTATAACTTATTACTTTCCACAAAATGGCATGAATACTTTTCGTTATGTAAATACTGAATGCCACTTTCAAACCTCCAATTAAAAACATGTATATGCTTACCTGAAAGTTACAGTCAGCCTTTCTTCGAAACTTATGCTTCTCCTGAAATCTGTGTCCTCACTTTCTCTATTATCTCCTTGTATGTATTAATGGACAAACGATAATAATTCTTAAACCTCTTGTTCACTGCGATCGCCTACTTCTTTATCTCCTCTTCAAATATTCATGTATGAAAACAATATCATGGATGACAATATCTTCACCTGAGGCACGTGAGCTGTCCCTCTATTCATTTTCCCGCTTCACAATATGATTTTCATTATTCTACTGTTTACGTTTGAACTATCTCTGTCGATCGATATTCAGTGTGACATGGAAAACAAATTCCGTGTGATGGCAGTCGGTTGCTCTTTGTCGATGATGCTCATGTGAAAGGGCACTTACTGTTATATGTGTGCTCTGGGCTAATACATTTCGCATCAAATTTTTGTTTATCTCAGTATTTGTTATCTGGAATTCAGTATATGGTACTTTACGCAAAATAATATAGAATATTTATTTATTTAAAATTTTAGGTAGGTATTTTACTTGAAAAAATGGGGACTTTTTGCGTGGCATTTGGAGACTTTCAGCATTATCGTGTTGGCAGCAATGAGGGCAGTTGTGCGAATTATAGTGATGGGCGAAGTTGTTCTTTTCCCGGAACAGTTCCGACGGTTCCGGTTCCGAAAAAATACTATGTTCCAAATAACAGTTCCGAAATAACAGTCACCAGTGGTGATGAGTCGGAGTCGTTGAGTCGTTCAAACGAACGGTACAGTACCCTCCCTCTTTACCATAGACAAATAACACCATGCAGCTCACACTGGAGCACTCATAGGCATGACATAGTACACATTCTTATCTATAGATGGCACTGCAATGCACATTCGAATCGATTTTGGAAAATTGCTGTGCATGCGGACAGAACGCAAAAGCTTAATGTTAGTAATTACACAGCTGTTGACTACAAGGACAGAATACAACACTTTGTTTTCGTACATAAAGTTATAAAGATATGGTAGCCAACTAAAAAAAAAAAAAAATCATTAATTTTTATTTTTACTTTTCTTAATGCACAGTTATAATAATAATAATAATAATAATAATAATAATAATAATAATAATAATAATAATAATAATAATAATAAATATTACAATTTCATAAATAAAAAATGATATATATTGGCAGTACTGAAACCTGGAAACCCCGCAGTGGGTTAGTAAAATGTTGGAATCGCATCTTTACCAAAGTGTAATTTAAACTTCGCATTAAACATCGCTCTCCAAATCAGTACTTATATGGGTAGTTTCCAACAAATAATGCTACAACATTTTTGTCGTTCTTTGATAACAGAGAAGATAGCACAAAAACTTGTGCTTGTCAGACTTAACCTCAACAAACGACATACATTGTAACTAAACCACTCATTACCATTTACGACTTTAACCTTTGTATAGAATCAGCTGATCAATGAATTAATAATAGTATGCGTACTTTATGACTTTGTAGAATGTTTATAAAACAGAATTAGTCAACTAATGGTGAAATAAACCATAAAGCGGGAATGAATATTACAGATTATTAAATACTTACTATAACATTACAGATGATTGGCCAGTCTTAACAAATGTTGATATTAAAAGTTCGCGCCACCGCAAGGATTTCAATTTCCATGCGCCCCCCTCCAACCACGTGAGAGTTTCAAATACCAACTTCATCCAACGAAGTTCCAAGTACAACATAAAGAACAACGAGAACAGTGGAACTGCTGCTGTCGTTGGTTCATCGGAACAAGCTCCGACGTTCCGACTGTTATCTCGGAGTCGGAACATACCTTGTGCAACGCGGTACTGCGAGCCCGCAACAGCTGGGCAAGTGAGCAGCTCGGAGTCGGAACACTGTTATTTCGGAACAGGAGGTTCCGACCTACTGTTCATTTTTGCAACAGTTCCGAGACCGGAACAGTTCCAAAATAACTGTTGTGTTATTTTTTACCCATCTCTAGCAAATTACAATATGAATGAAATAAACGGAAATAAATGAGTTTAATTTTATACAACGAATCGACCGGCAGTAATTCGGAAATTAGACGAAACCGTTGTTAATCGGATAGCAGCAGGAGAAGTTATACAGCGCCCCGCTAATGGATTGAAGGAAATAGAAAACAGGCAGGTTTTTTTTCTTTAACTTCACAGGTTATGTTGTTTTAAGTTATTTTACGACGCTTTTTCAACATCTAGGTTATTTAGCGTCTGAATGATATGAAGGTGATAATGCCGGTGAAGTGAGTCCGAGGTCCAGCACCGAAAGTTACCCAGCATATGCTGGTATTGGGTTGAGGGAAAACCCCGGAAAAAGACCTCAACCAGGTAACTTGCCCCGACCGGGATTGGAACCCGGGCCACCTGGTTTCGCAGTCAGACGTGCTGACCATTACTCTACAAGTGTGGACTGTTGTTTTGAGGATATTATAATTTCACAATGTATATAATTTAGCAAAGGTTGCACTAAAGTATATCCTTGCTACTACATTATACTTTTGAATTTCAGTAAGAGGCCTACTAGTGGGTTACTTTACGACGCTGTATCTATATCTCAGGTTGGGAAGCCCTCAGGTTATTTAGCGTCTGAATGAAATGAAGGTGATAATGCCGATGAAATGAGGGGCGCGCTTCCGAACAGGGGCAGCGGCATTTCCCCTAAGGTTAAAGTCCAGTTTAGGTGTGTGTATTAGCCTAATCGAAAAAAAATGCCATATAAACATGTGTCCTATTTTGAATATTTTCTAGCCCCTAATTTTCGATTAATACACACACACACACACACACACCTAAACTGAGCTCTAACCTTAGGGAAAATGCCATTGCCCTGTTCGGAAGCGCGCCCGTTAGGTTTGAGTAAATGCAAGATAAACGTATCCAAGTCGTACGAAAACTCCGAATTACCATTGTATTATTAGCCTACCTATGGGCCCTGCAGACTTTGCGCTTGAACTTAGAGATACCACAGTTCTATTGTTTGATAGAGGATCAAACAAAGATTAAAAAACTACCTGTAACTGAAAATTCAGTTTTTGAGAGTTAACGGCAGTATTATTCTAAGGATGCGATTTCCTCCTCTTGGATTGAGGAGAAAAAACGTCGACCAGATAACTTGCCCTGACCACCTGGTTTTGCGGTCAGATGCGCTAACCGTTATCCACAAGTGTGGCCAAGAGGCCTACTGTCTAGCATAAACAGTGCCAGATGGGGAGCAGAAGTTACATCTCTCCCCTTACATGTAGCTATATCATTTCAATTTCATTTTTTTCTACTGTTAAAGGGAATCACAACACAAAAAATATTAGGGCCTATATTTAGTTTATCATATAGTTAGGTAAACTAGCGCTGAGGTAACAATGGTTATTAAAGGAGAAAAATTCGCTCCGGCGCCGAGGATCGGACGAGGATCCTTGGTTTTACGTACCAAACGCTCTGACCACTAAGCTACACCGAAGTTCAATCCACAGCACCAGATCGAATCACCCTTCTCTAGTGTTTTTTCCGGTGCTGTGGATTGAACTTGCGTAGCTTAGTGGTTAAAGCACTTGGTACGTAGAACCAAGGACCCTGGTTCGATCCTCGGTGCCGGAGCGAATTTTTCTCCTTTAATAACCATTGTAACCATAACAGATCAATTGTGTAGGACCAAAAGTTAATCTTTACATAGCACTGAGCTAATTCGCTGTGTGCTTACACACCTTGCATATATGAATTTGTGACAGGTTAGGTTTGATTAATTTAGGCTTTTGTTATGCTTTGCATATAGAATCAATTGCATTTCCACAAAAAAATGGCTAAACTACCTCTGAGGTAATTTCCTTCACACTGCGCTTATACACCTTGTATATACGAATCTATGACAGGTTAGGCTTGGTTAGTTTAAGCTTTTGTTATGCCTTGCATATACGTTCAACTGCATCATCATAAGAAATCCTTTTTAAATTAAACGATTTTCACTTCTGAAATCACTTGAACTACCTCAGTCCTAGTTTCACTTAAAAAATCCTGGTAATTTGTAGAAAACGTTGGTCAATCTGATGGACATCAGTGACAGGTTAGGTATGGTTTGTTGAGGTTTTTGGTATGCCTTGCATCAGGGGTAGTTCTACAATAAGAATTGCAAAGCTGCAGAATCGCCATTTAAATGGACCTGTAAAATTAAAAATGTAAAACGTGCTTTTATGTAATCTAGTTCATTGTTTCATTTATATTTCCAATTTATTCTCCTTTGATTCGAGATTTTACTGTCTGTAGGAGCCTTGAACTGCTCGAGAATTTTATCTGTAGTGTACTTTTCGGGTTTGTGATTGGCAGTTCCTGAAGCTCAACATAGGGCAGTTGGCAGCAGAAAACTGGTTTTCTTCACCGTTCCATAAGACTGCATTAGAGCTGCAACCGAAGCAGCTCTCTTCGAATACACAAAAGAACTGCCAACCCCTCATATCTTTATGACCTGCGTTAGAACACACAGGCTTCTGGACTACTGTATAGCCTATCATTACAGTTCCAGTGTGTTATAGCCAGTGTGTGGTGTGATGTGATTAGTCAGTGTGTCTAAGGAAATATTTTATATTAAAAATGAATGAAATGAAAACCTAATCGACAAACCCTTTCCGAAATTAAAAGAGAAATTGCACTTTAACTTAAATTAGGACGTCCTACACCAAATTTAAATATTGAAATTTCTGGAAAAAGTCGAGGAAATCATGTAGCCTACTAGTCATTCTAATACCGACATGTGTAATGGAAACGATTGGTTTTTTGCTGTGCTCATGAAAATGCTTTCTCCCCCACCAGTGTATTCTAGTTAGAGGAGAAAATACATGGACAAATACCGGAGTGAAGGATTTAATTAATTTCACTTAAAAAACTAGAAAAGCATGAAAATTCGAGAACTCAATTCAAGTCAAACAGATTTGTCACTGCTAGCGATATTAAAATATTGTAACACAGCTTGATTCTCCATATTGTATTAACATTTAGAAACAAGATGAAAATGTTTCTAAAAATAGGTAAGTTATTGTCTATCTGAAATAATTAATTCTGTGTCGCATTTGAATTAGTGATGCGAGGACTTGCCGAATCAGAAGATTCAATAAACCGCGATATATTTCAGGGTTTGACTGATTTCACTCCACATTTAGATTAAACTTTCAAAGATCATTTATAGGGCTGGCCACAATTGAAAGGAACTACGAAAACAATTCAAAATTAATTGCTGGATAGCAATAAAATTATTGGAAATTTCTCTTCACTGCCACCAAAACATGATGCTGAAAGTTTGGTGCAAACTATCTTACTGGAACATAGGCTTAACGGAAATTCAGTCATAATTGAACCACATGAATTAATTGTGCTGGTTAATGGCGGGCTAACGTAATGAGTTGGAAACATGGAGAATTTGTATTGTGCCTCACAGCTCATTTCTTGCACTGTTATGCCAGAGAATTAAATTTAATAATGGAACAAACATGTTCACAAACTGGTCAAGTTACGATACTTTATTGCAAATCTATAGGAACTCCCAGCTCTCTGTCTTATAATTCCGTCAACCGGTACGGGTGTAGGCTAGAAAAGTTGGCGTAACGAAATTAGGTAGGAGTTAAAAGTGTTCGAAGATAAAAAGTTCCTGATGGTTGTTCATTCAGGTATTAACATGTGGGGCATATCTCCACTAAGTAACTAGTTGTGCTAGGTGAGAGAAGGTGTAGCACACGGGGTGGGTAGGCCGCATGGATTGTCAGAGTACAATTTCGGGTGTACAGTCAACTTCAAGAAGGCGCTGTAATTACACGCGTTATCCGATTTAGATGCAATAAACAGCATGCGTTTGCTAAATACACTATTTTTCATGCAGAGCTGCCAGCCTTTGTAACTGCGGGCCGCTACTGCCTTGCATATACATTTTTTGATAGGCATATAAAAAACCTGAACAAACCAAACCTAACCTGTCACAGATTCTAGATGATGTCCGCCATATTGACCAACGTTTTATACTGAATTACCAAAATCCCTTATAAATTAAAAGAATTTCACTTCCGAAATCACCGGAACTACCTCAGCGTCAGCACTATTTTCACCATATAGTTTAACATAGGAAGGAATTACAATCAGTTTAATTCAAACATGGCATCTGTACCTTCAAAAACACCCGAGGAAAGATGGAGAAAAGCGAGTACCTGATGACATCATTTGGCTCAGCTGCCGGTGACAACATTGCATACATATGCCTGTTTCTATGCAGATATACAAATCGCATTCATTTTGAGATAAATTATAGTGTGCTATGGCTTCAGGGATCCAACCATCCACCTCTGTGGAGTAACAGCATGCCTGACCCTGAAACGAACGGGCCTGGGTTCAAATCCTGGTTGGGACAAGTTACCTGATTGAGGTTTTTCCCCGAGTTTTCCCTCAACCTATCAAGTGCAAATGCTGGATAACTTTCGGCGCTGGACCCTGGACTTATTTTGCTGACATCATTCAGATGCTAGGTAACCTCAGCACTTGAAAAAGCGTCGTAAAATAACCCACTAAAAAAAAAGTATCCAACCATACCAGCTCAAAGAGGAGAAATGCGATTTTGATAATATAATTATAGTGATAATGAAGTGGAAACGTTAATAACTGTTGGGAAAGCATGTGGAAAGGATTGATGTAAATATGTCCCTTGCATTGAAATGCCAACAGATATAGGGTTCTCAGACGTCCCGTAAAATACGGGATCATCTCGTTTTTCGCTAATGCGTCCAGTTTCCCGAGAAAAGTCTTCGGGACAGCTTTCTGTCTCGTATTTTAGAGTTCTAAACTGAGAAAAAATGGAAAAGTTCCAATGTTTATTCTATATTACAAATTACAAAGATCACACTTCATCATTGCAGATGACTATAGTTGGACTATTATGAAACAATATTATTGTGAGTTATTAATTTCTCAAGGCGAGTGATGGCAACACCAAATGTTTTTTAAAAGTACTGAAGGAGAACTCTCAAATTTGAAGAGAGTAGTGGAGTTCATTATGTGTATCCCTGGAATGAATGCGTATGTCGAAAGATTATTTTCCTGCATGAATGCTCTATGGACTGATGAGAAAAATAAATTGTCTGTAAAAACAATAAAATCAATGCTTGTTGTAAAATCATTCTTCAATGAGGACTGTGTTGCTTTTCATGACATGATTGTTCAAAATAAACATTTGTTAAGTGAAATTCATTCTTTAGAGAAGTATTACAAGGTCAAGGCGGATTGATTTATAAGAATATTGTCACATGAGTAACTTAGTGTATTTTGTAACTATTTCTGTAATAACTTATTAAAACCAATTTGAAAGCAACTTACATAAGGAATTAATATTGAGGAGAAAAATTCGCTCCGGCACCAGGGATCGAACCCGGGTCTTTGGTTCTACGTACTAAGCGCTCTGACCACTGAGCTACGCCGAATTCAATCCACAGCACCAGACCGAACCTTCCTCCTTGAATGTTTCCCTTTTGGCCTGACTCCAAGTTAGGCTTACATTATATGTTGATATATATGTCCAATGTCAACTGCCATTATATTAGGAGCACACTCAATTGAGTGGCTTGTTTGGCCGGGATTCCGCAGTTAAGTGCACAGTAATCTGTACAGAAATATGCACTGCTGGCTATAATTTTAATTGTCAATATTACAGATATTATTCTGTAGGACAAATTAATAAAAAATAACTTTACATAAGGAAGCTTAAACTTAATGTAAATAACTTATGCTCCCTAAGAATTATGTTTACTATTTGTTTATTTACCCTTAGTTAGTTGGTAAAGTGTTTGTGTAGTAAACTTTACTAGGGGAGGTCGGGGCAAGTTCGGCATTAGGGGCAACTTCGTCATGGCATTTGTTTCGAAGACCTGAGCAAATAGGGGCTTGTTTAGAGGGTAGGGTATTGAGAAAACATGGTCGCTTGCTGTGAATAATGCTTGTGTGGTATGGAGAGATATTTGCAGTTCTGACAGGTAAATATAATTTTTTAACTCATGGCTTATTATAATTACGATATTGAATGTCTTAAAGAACCGTAATGATAACATTGACGATATTAGTGAGTGGCATCATTAATTAGAACGACTAAATCTGTATCAGACTATGCACTTGGAAAGCTGGTTCCAGGCCCCTAGTAAGGGTACTGATTAATAATTTTTTTCTTGCCAATTGGGGCAACTTCGGCAGTAAGCTGCTGATCTTGCCCCATGGAAAAGAGCAGGAAGATAGGGTTTCTGTATTATTCCTTAACTATATAAAATAAGTAATTATAACATTTAAAGTAATTTAAAGCTATTATTCAAGGGTCACTCCAAAAGTAATGCACAATATTTAAAAATTAAATTTTTATCCTACAGCTTTGCTATTTTCACAGAATGTAGTTACATCCTTTATGAACAAAATGTCACTTTTCCACATAATCCCTGTCCCTTTCAACTGCCTTACTCCACATTAGAACAAAGGCCTGTATATCTACACAATAAAAGTCTGGACCAACACTTTTTAGTAGCGTGCACGAGGGAGTCGTCATCTTCAAATCTCGTTCCTTCAGTTTACCAAAGAGATGGCAATCGCATGGTGCCAGATCAGAACTGTAAGGTGGTTGTTTCAATGTTGTCCATCAAAGTTTTCTTATCTGGTCTGTGGTCTTGTGACTGACATGTGGCCGTGCGTTGTTGTGAAATAGCAGAACATCCTGCTCCGATGTGGTCGAACACGACTCAGTTGAGCTTGAAGTTTCTTGAGAGTTGCCACATACGTGTCAGAATTAATGGTGATTCCGTGTGGGATGAAGTCCACAAGCAAGAGTTCTGAATCGAAAAAACACAGTAGCCATAACATTTTCTGCCAAAGGCGCAGTTTTGGATTATTTTTTCTTTGGTGAATTGGTATGATCCACTCCATTGTCTGCCTCTTTATCTCCGGTCAAAATCGTGGAGCCATATTTGATCTCCTGTCACAATTCTTGCAAGAAAATCATCTCCACCATTCTCGTACTGGTCCAAAAGTTCGCTGCACACTGTTTTTCGGGTTTCTTTGTGGGCTTCTGTCAACATCCTCGGAACCCACCTGGCACAAACCTTTCAATATTCTGGACACAATTGCTTCTCCTGTTCCATCTTGGTTTGACAATTCTTTCACTGTGACGCGTTTGTCAGCCACAACCATGTTGTTAAAGAGCTGAACATTGTCAGGACTTCGTGCAGTGAAGGGTTTGCCGCTGCGAGGAGTATTCTGAATATTGGCGTGTCCTCTTTCACCAGATAATCTGCTTGACCACTGACTAAGCGTACTGCGATCGACAGCTGCATCTCCATGTACCTTTCTCAACCTCTTGTGAATGTTTCCCACTGTCTCGTTTTTACAGCACAGCAACTCGATAACAGCACGTTGCTTCTGACGAATGTCAAGTACAGCAGCCATCTTGAAGGAGTGCTATCATGGCGCCACTCACGGGAACGACTTAAATCAAATATGAATATCTACAAGTGGGAAGGTTGTATCTATGACCTCCATAAATTGCGAAGGTGTAGAATAAAACATAAATTTAAAAAATGTTGTGCATTACTTTTTGGAGTGACCCTGGTACATTTTAGTTGTCTATCTATTACCAGTTAAATGGTTCTAAATTACAAGTAGAAAACTGAAAACAAATATGAATTGTATTGTATTTATCAACATTCCATGCATTCGTACATTGCTTCGCAGCTAGAATATGAAACAAGTCAAAAAGCTTAACACTACTATAAAGTCTTAATTTATAGTTACAGTCTAGTGGAGGTTTACAATATAGTCTACTAGTACAACACAAAGTTTTAGTATCAATTTCATGAAGCATTGTTGAATGTCATGAATTCACCTACAGAATAGAAGGCGTGAGAAATTAGATACCTCTTTAATTTGGCTCTAAATAATCTTATGTTTTCAGTTTCATTTTTATATCCATAGGGAGGCTATTACAAATTTTTACTGCCATATAACACACTCCTTTTTGAAAGCATGATAGACTTGCCGATGGAGTATGAAAGTCATTTTTTTGACTCGTCATCTTTAGGTGCAGAAGTAATCCCATGGAAGAAATGTAAGCAAGGAAAGGAGAAGAAACAGGAATAAAGAAAAAGAAGATTAAAGGGGAAGCACACCAGCCACAACAGAGTATTTTTTCTTAAAACAACCATTGTCCACAGTTACTTATATTTACACATGTATTTCTATGAGACAATTTACATTGTAAAATATGTACTTCAGTTTTCAAGTTTTTATAACACCTTAAGAAGTGGCTTGATGAATTTTAACAAGACCTTGAAGTGTCAACAACACTCCTGCCAGATAGTTTCTTGTTTCTCCTGAAAATGTATGTTTTTGGACTCTTGTTGTTTAGTCAACTGTCCGAAGAAGGTCTGAACCTCACAAGTGATACCAAGAAGGCACTACTTATGAGGCAAGTAAGCCAGGAGATAATGGGGTAGGGTGACCAGTTCCTTTCCCCTCCATTGCATACATCACTGACTAGCTAAAATGTCCTCAGGTGCAGTTACATGTTGGATATTTGGATACCAAGTCACAATTCTTATTGGAATACATAATATTTGTAGCATTTTGATTCAATGAGAATCTTTAAACATCATGATTACTGGTTCACAAGATTAACATTTTTTTTCCCTTGCATCCTTAATTTAACTTTTTTTTTTCCTTGCAGCCTTAATTTTAAGTGTAAACTAAAATGCTGTTCAATTTCGACCATCCCTATACAGTAGAAACTCTATTATCCGTGGTAATGAAAGGGATGGGCTGAACGGTTAATCGAAAAATCGGATAATCCGTACCATAAATATTTCGTAATTTTCTCTGTGGTGATGTGTTTAAGATGCTAAATAGTGGACAGTTCACTAATTTTATTCTGGTTGTCAACAACGGGTTTTTAAGGGACAAGAAAACTCTTTATAATGGCTGTCTGCAGAAAAATAGGAATAATGGAGGTCTCATTTGTAGATTTACATACTTTATAAACTCTATACTTGTTTTTTTTTTATTAAATATCGCAGTTATAACTCCAATCTCGTATTCTGATGCGATATGAGTCATAGTTTCCCTTTCCCAAACCATTAAATTACTTGCACGTTTTTCGATACGTTTTCTCTTGACACCCTTGGAAGACATTTTATATAGAAATTATACAGTAAGTCCACTGCAGTGGACTAATGGTTAGCATGCATGACTGTGAAACGAGCGAGCCCGAATTCAAATCCTGGTTGAGGTTTATTCCAGAGTTTTCCCTCAACCCATTAAGAGCAAATGCTGGGTAGCTTTTGGCGCTGGAGTCATTTCACTGGCATTATCACCTTCATCTCATTTTGACGCTAATAACCTTAAAAGTTGATAAACCATCGTAAAATAAACAATTACAAGAAAATAAAAGTTATATAGTACGGAAATTCGAACAGTAGACCGTAGTGTGTAATGATAAAGGATTGTAATAATGCTCTCTTTAAAAAATACGTACCAATACAGACTTGAGCGTTATTAACTCGATTGAGTCACTGCAGATCACCCTTTAACTCCACCTTCCCTGGCTTAGACAGTTTTGTTTCGCTATGGTATGAGTGGAGAGGAAGTCAGTGACGGATTGTATCAGGCTTTTACGAACTTACGGCCCTCGCTGGTCGTCTAAAATCCACCACTGATGCAAAGAGCCTTACTCTGCATTTGTTTATAAGGCGGTGTAAGCGAAAAGGACATGGGTGTGGGTGTCTTTGACCCTTTAACTTCCCGTCTTATGCCAGGGCTGTACTAATAGGCCTATAATGTACAAAACAGTATTTCATGTAAATTAGTTCTGAAATAAAAGTAAAACAAAAACAGTCGGATAATCCACCAATCGGTTAATAGGGTGACAGATAATCAGGGTTCTACTGTACAAGCTGTATAATTCTTAGCTATACATACTGATACTGAATAAAACTTTCTGGAGTTACATAATTTTTCATAATTAGCAGCATTCACTGATAGGTTTATATTATGCATAATGAGAACTTTTCATTCCAGTTTGAATAGTGAAGTCGGGCAAGCAAACTTCAGAAGTTTGAAGATTTGTGTACAATAGCAACATACAGTTTCAGAGGAGAGCATTAGCCATATTGCTCATCTGATCAAGACAGCAGATGGTCAGCGTGCGTACAGGTAACTTATATGAATCATGATAATGTCACATATTATTTGTTAATGGCGTGACATACTTGTGTAATTTTTTTCTCATAGTTTTCGATATAGAAGAGGATAGATCATATTATTCACAAGTGCATAATTACCACAGCTCAAGGACGCATTATTGTTACCTGATTTATATAAAAGAGAAAGGAATTAAACAGTCTGAAAGTTTTAGTACAGTGAAACCACTTCAAGGCGTAAGTGCCTTGGTCCTAATTTTTTTGTTGTTTTGAACATGTTTTCGTATTATTCAGATATGAAGTTAAAATGAAATATTTTGTCACATAATTGAAACACAAAATGACATCCCACAAACTGCAATAAGTACAAAATATTCTGTTTAACAACTTACTTATAAATGGCTTTTAACGTTTAGAAGCCGCAAGACCTATACCACTATTGCATGCAAATTTCTAACTCTTAAACAGGAGTTCGTATAGCTGAATAATCAGGTAAATTCGTGTTGGGTTCGTTAGCTGAACGGTTTAAGGTGCACAAGCTATGTCCGGCCAGCATATCGTGCCTAAGATCGCAGGTTTGCGTCTTGGTCACTGCAGTCAATTGAGCCTGTGGTAAAGGATGGGGAGGCCCCATGTAAAACAATCATTGTAATGGTACGCATGGAGTTTCAGTTGACTGCAGTTGAAATGATTTTGCTCCTTTTTTAAGGGGGAGGGAGATTTTAAATTATTGTAATCAAATGCAATGACCTTAATGTTATATAAAATTAAAGAATATCAACGTATTTTATATATCATATACAATTTATAACATATTATATCATGTCATGATCATAATACTAGCTATACCACTATAATGGTAGCTCGGCTCTTAAAGGTTAAGGAACCCGGAGGTTCATTGCTGCTCTCACATAAGCCCACTATCGGTCCCTATTCTGAGCAAGATTAATTCAGTCTCCACAATCATATTAACCTCCCTCAAATTCATTTTAATATTATCCTCTCGTCAATGTCTCGTCCTCCACAAAGGTCTTTTTCTCTCCGGCCTCCCAGCTAACATTGTATATGCATTTCTGGATTCACCCATACATGCTACATGCTCTGCCCATCTCAAACGTCTGGATTTAATATTCCTAATTATGCCAGGTGAAGAATAAAATGCATGCAGTTGTGCGTTGTGTAACTTTCTCCATTCTCCTGTAAATTCATCCCTCTTTGCTCCAAATATTTTCCTAAGCACCTTATTCTCAAGCACCTTTAACCTCTGTTCCTCTCTCAAAGTGAGAGTCCAAGGTTATTTTGGGGTTTCGTAACAAGCTGTTTTTTATGGTGATGGGTTGTTAGCTGACTCCCAAGCTGGAGGACCACCCTTCATCAGCTGTCTATGACTGCTTATTCAATATATTCACAGCTACCCTCCATATCTGGAGGCCATCTCCTCTATCCGCAACCTGAAGACACGCCATGCAGTGGTGATAGGGACCCACAATACAGGGATTCTGTTTAACAACACTCACATTAAATCAGTTTTCTGTTACTTACTCCATTAGTGAATCATCTTGATAAGGTCACTTTCTGCATAAATGTTTCTGGTACTCACTTATTAAACACTCCACTGTAAGACTGTACTGTGCACATTCGTACATCACTCACTTCCCTACACACCTGCTTCGAAACAATTTTGTGCCTCAAAATTAAGCTTTTGGATATATTCCACCGTATCCTGAAACTTCACATTTTGGAACTACATACAGGTCAGAGCAAATAAGTAAGACCAGAGGGGTCGCCTACTCTGTTTGGCTCGTTATGCCAGGCTAATCTGTTGCATTCTGCTGCTGTTTCTGGTAACATCAATTTTTAGTTTACATACAGGGCAGACGTCTTGCTTTTGTATCTTCTCCTTAATTGGTGGGGACTGCTGGGCGCTTATGTCTGACATAGTTGATCAATATGCTCTTCGTCTGCAGAATGTTAAATCCACTACCATTTGTAAGCTCTTCCTTTCTTACAGCCCTTTGGCTGCGCACAGTTAGTGATTTACAGTATGGCATTGCCTTGGTGTTCTTGTTTTTGATGGAATAAGGTTTCTTAGTCGTATTTAGCACAAACTGTCGCGTATTAACATTCACTAACACTTACTGCACGACCTCCCTGAATATAGCCTATACTCTTGATTTACATAACTGAACCTTCCTAAGTCACAGTTTTTTTATACCCCTCACATAAACTGTACTCACACATTCTGTGACATGATACAAATGTTGGGTGTATTAAAATCATTCAAACAGCATAGCAATAATAAATGATGTCTTTTTACTTCCATGAAACATAATGACTTGAAATATGCTTGATTTTAATTGTTGAATATATCTCTTGTGTTGTGATAACGTTAACTTTATTGTTTGTGTGCATTAAAACAACCAGAAGTGAAATATTCTCAAATTTTTATAGGAGTTCACTTGTTCTGAATCTCTGTTTTGTTTTATATATTCGATTTCTTTTATCAGTGTTCACCATTGCTCTTTGAGATAATTTTACAAGAACAATCTAAGTAGAGAGAGAGTGTTGGCAGTAATATATTTATTCATTTATCTAAGCGATAACAGCTCCCTGTATTAACAGGCTGCCACAAAGACCGAGCATATTGTGCAATAGGCAGTTGAAAGTATAAATAATATACATATGTTGAAGTTTAATGGAGTCACACAACAATGACAAGAAATGACTGTACATTTGGGATACCTAATTGAGTTCAGGCCATTCAAATATCTTGTGTACACTTCCCCCCCTCCCCTCCAAAAAATACTGTTGCCTATAGATTTACAGCTCACCAAATAGTACAGCTGTCAACAGAGTTTTCCTGTTAATTATTATAAGTTAATTCAAGTCTCATATGTCCAGCTTCCTCCAAATACAAACTCAGAAAATTAGTCTATGCCAACTAATACATCTCCTCTGGTTGCATTATTTTTACTATATATATATAAAATAAATCTGTGATGCAACAACCCATGGAGGGCCAAGGCTTATGGTCAATCAGCTGGACTGCTGGCCTCTTGCCCACATGCCACAGTAAAGGTGAATAGTCCAACCGGTACAGGTGTGACGGGAGAATGATGATCCCCCAGCCATTATAGCTGAATTTAACTGCATGAATATAACTAGAACCAAATAATGTATTTGAAATAAGCGTTCTGAAGTAGAGACTTTTTACTCATGTCTTAGCAGCTCAGGTGGTATGGCACATAGTAATTGATAAAACATGTTCATGTAATCAGTTTTGTTAATTCAGATTTCATTTTAAACATTAAGTATTCGATTACTAAGACATGATGAAGTCGTCTCATTGTCATATTGCTACTCTCTTTTTTTGGCTATCAAATTATGATAATAGTGATTTCATTACTTTTCAGTTTAGTACAGTTTTTTTTGTTGTTGCAAAAAATAGTCTGGTAAATAACTGATTTTTCTAATTTAGTGTTTAAGTTATCTCAGATTCATGGATTCAACTCTGATTGAGGGCAGTGTTGATAGGAATACTGTGCTTCATTAGGAAGGAAGTGTCAGGGCATGCAAAAGTACCCTAATCCAAGAAAATGAGTAGCTGCAAGAAGAGCTTGCACAGAGAACGATATTCACTCCTCAGGCTTCTATGAACCACCTAATGCCAATTACAGGGCGCATTTGAAAGCATGGTCTTGAGCTGTTCGTATTGTGCAGAGTGGGTAGAAGCCAACGTGAGCATTAAATATTCTGTGTTTTATATAGTTATGATCGCGTTTTATCCCCAGGAAAGACCCGGTACTCTATTTGATAGATGACTAAGTCAACCTTGTGGCTGTGCTGGAATTCTGTCATATGATTTCATTCTTTTCTTTGGTATAGATTTTGTACTTCAACATGAGGCTCTAATTCTATGTAATTAACGCCAGTTTAGCACTAAAGGAGCCTCTATTGTGACATATAATTAATGTAATTTCTAACTAGAAACCACAGAACAGCAGGAGAGAGAGAGGGAGAGAGAGAGAGAGAATTTTTTTTGTAAGGAACTTTATTAAACATGTTCCATTACAGTTTGTAATACTACACATTCTGATTTACATCAATATTGCATGGCGAGAGAGAGAGAGAGAGAGAGAGAGAGAGGGAGGGTAGGTTTTTTTCAAATACATTGTGTTATTAGTTACTCTGCAACAAGGTTCACGTTACGTTACATGCGCTGTAATAAATCTCACTCGAAATGTCATCAAGCCAAGCCGAGTGCACATGAACGTTGCTGATAGTTTGTGCAGCTCTTCTTTGCATCTACTCTACTCCTCGCCAAGCAAGTTCCTTGCTGCACTAAAGTTGTCCCTGTGGTTTGCATCTTTATTGAGACTGCAGCTGTCTCATGGGGCTGCAAAATAGAACAGAAATAAGCTTTTATGGACTGTAGTGTTTAGAGAAGTTAAAAGCAATCTCCTCTCCCATATTCGTCTTTAGACTTTGGCTCAGTGTTCCAGATTTGTCGGACATAAAGAGTCCAAACAGAGTAGTTGACTACCTGTCTGCTCTGAAGATGGAACCTTATGTAGTTCTGAAATGGAAATGTCAAGTTCCAGGACACAGTGAATACCCAGGTGCCTAATTCTAACCTCTTCTCCCATTGTAAGTGAATTAAATTTGGATTTACACTTAAATTGTAGTATTTATGAAAAGTACAGCATTAATTTTCCATTCAGGAATTTTCAGATTTAAATTTTACCAAGTCCATGCGAAATTGGTTGGTGGCTTATTTTTGTGCTGAGTACTTAACAGTGATTTTGTAATTTGTGGTCTCTTTCTCCAGAATTGTTATCATACAGTACGTAAAGACATTTTGTTTTTAAGTTGAGAACAGAGTAATAGAGATGAAAATGTTGCCTTTATTCATTTTAATTTATGAACGAAAAACTTGTTTTTTTTTTTTTTACATACAGTAAATAGCTTTTTTTTGTACATAAAGTAAATATATTACGTGGGTCAACTGCTTTATTTCTTCATCACATGATAGTCACATTTAAAATTTTTGCCACCTAAAAATCTGTTGCCTTTAGCCAAGATTGAACTCCTATTTGTTTTCTCTATTGCTGCAGCATCAGTAAACAAATGTACGAATTGTAACAAATTGACGTTTATAACA
The DNA here is from genome assembly GCF_040183065.1 of Periplaneta americana. Classification (NCBI taxonomy): domain Eukaryota; kingdom Metazoa; phylum Arthropoda; class Insecta; order Blattodea; family Blattidae; genus Periplaneta; species Periplaneta americana. The sequence goes on along the minus strand of NW_027185502.1, from coordinate 473,680 downwards.
TGTTGGCAGCATTGAAGAAGTCCTTTGAGCAGATGTACATCCCACAAGAACGTCAACCATTCATATACATGAGTCTGTAGTTGGACCCTAGGAATGTGGATGTGAATGTCCACCCAGCCAAACATGAAGTGCACTTTCTACACGAAGATTCCGTTATTGATAAAGTGAGAAGTGCAGTGGAGTCCAAGCTGTTGGGCTGTAACACAGCAAGGAAGTTCTATACACAGGTAAGTCATGGAAAGCAGTAAATAGTAGCACAAAGAGAAAATTACGTGCACAGATAAGTGACCTAGAACAGTGGATTGTAATACAGATGAATTCTACACAAAGTTCAGTTATCAGGAGCCGTTGATTGCAGTACAGTACATCAAAGCTTTCCACAGAGATAAGTAGTCAGGAATAGTTGACTGTAACATATTGAGAAAGTTCCGCACATAGGTAAGTGATCAGGAACAGTGAACTGTGGTGTAATCAAGTAAATACTGATTATAAAAACACTCTAAGTCACATTTTGGTTGAAAATAAGTGGAGCATTGTAATGACTACGTCACACATAGATACATCAGTCTGAGCAGAAAAACAACCGAAGTGACAGTTAATACTATGAAGCAAAAGGCATCAATATTCATCTGAAGTGCAGGATTCCAGTTGTTTTTGCAATAAACAGGAAACAGTTGGCACTACTGCAGAACTGCTCTTTATCTGGGTACAGTACTATACACGTGCAGTTGCATGTGTGTTCACTGGTGTTTATAGCAAGAAAAGAACAAAACATTCTTCGGAATATAGAAGAAATGTTGAAAAGGCCAGAATTCATGGTGGAGAACATATGAACCACAGTGGTAAGAATGTTCCTAAAAAGTGAATAGTGAAGACTGCAAATGCCAGAAAGAGGGTTTAATCCGACAAGGTATTTTAAGGGTGGTATTCATAGACATTTCGTAGCACGCGCTACGAGCGTACTAAGCTAGCCCCAGCTATCCACTGGTTACTAGTACAGAATTCAAATCATATCCTATCGCTAACACTGGTTTATGAATATGAAAAAACGTTAATAATCCACTGAAAGCCCACGCTAAAAATGTCTATGAATACTGCCCTAAAAGTCCTTGCACTAAGTGCTAAAGTGGTATTTAAATGTTCTAGTAGAATGGAATTTACATTACTTCACTCCTTTATTTCAGTTTTCGAAATGGTTAAACATAATATAACCATTATGACAGTAAAAAACATACTCTCTGCAATACAATTGAAAAAACCACATAGGCCTATTCATATATCAAATTGATTACGAACTATGCCGGTTTTGTGCAGTCATGCATGATATTTACACGTGTATGTAAAATCACTTGAGAACTAACCTAGAGAGCTGCGTATGGCAAATAGGTCTGAGGGATTAAAAAATTGGTGAATGCCTTTAAATATTGCTAGCAAGGATCAGCAAGACTGGTTCTTACAAGGTATATGTGCCAGTGATATAAAACGACACGGGACGAGAAATGAGAAGAAACCTAATAGAGTGAAATCTTTCAAGTATTACATCAGGTTGGAAGTACAAAAATCGAGGTATGTAGAAAAGCCTTCTTTATTATTTGAAGAGTGGAAATGGCAAAAGTTCTAAGTGCCATTCAGAAAATTTCACAGGAGACAATAAAAACTTCTCAATTTCTGAACTTAATGTTTTGTGTTCAAAATAGACACATATTTGTACAGGATATATGTTAGTATAAGACTTAAACACACTTTCTTGATAATTGGAATGTAGTATAAAATATAAAAAAATGAAACTTATAGAATATTCTAAGTACCTTGTCCATCTCACTCATAGTGTTCCAAATGCCATGTTTTGTAGTAAGGTATTACAACATGTACAGCTGTCAAAAGAAAAAGTGGCCGCTCTCATGAAACAAAGTTCCCTTCGGGTATCTTCGCTACAATTCGGAGACAGGTGATGTTACATGTTGTTGGACCATATTGCCTGATATCTACAGTTATAATTGAAGTATTCTGTGTGTTATTCGATAGTGTAATGGTAGCGTTAAGGCTCTTATTCATGAGGTCCTGCGTTCGACTACAACCTCTTGCTTTTTATGTTCTTTTTTGTTCTCTTTTTGAGAGAGACAAACTATACATAATGGCTCCTTTCTCTTTTACGATTATTTTAGTAATTAACATCAGGTTCATTAATATATTATGCCATGACTTTATCATTATGATATTGTGGCTGCAAATGGAAAGAAAAAAGATTTTATTCTCAATAAAAATATCTTCCGTGGCATAAACAAAACAAATTTACTGCCGTCGGCCTTAAAACATTCAAACAATTAAGCATTCAAAAAACAAAACAAAAAGCCACAATTCAATATTTAGTCTATCTTCCTCTTATCTCGATCATCTTGCAGTCGAGTGAGCATGGAATTGACTAATCTTTGCAAATAGCAACTGTTCTTAGACACGATATTCCAGGCATTCTGAACATACATACATAAGTGTTCTGTCCATGGGCAGGTCTTTCATTACAAACCTAGCAATCTCCAATCTTTCCTATTTTCTGCCTTCCTCTTAGTCTCCGCATATGATCCACATATCCTAATGTCGTCTATTATTCTTTTCAACCAGAGAACCAACCAATTCCTTTTTCTGTTTCTAATCAGTTTCAGCATCATTCTTTCTTCACTCACTTTTTCAAACACAATTTTATTTCTTATTCTGTCTGTCCACTTCACACGCACCGTTCTTCTCCACATCCACATTTCAAATGCTTCAATTCATTTCGTCGTAATGTCCATGTTCCTTCCCCATACAATGCCACACTCCACACAAAGCACTTCACTGGTCTCTTCCTTAGTTCTTTTTCCAGAGGTCCGCAGAAGATCCTTCTTCTTCTATTAAAAGCTTCCTTTGTTCATGTTTGCAGTTTTTCTTGGGAAGGATAGGCCTAAATGCGGTAACATCCCGTTGCTTTCCGCACACCACTATCTCTTTCGCATCTTATTAAATTCCAGGGGTCCCAAGCGTGGAGATGAGGAGAGTGGATTTGACTAATTGGGCCCTACAGACTTCACCGAAAGTCACGGCAAGGGTTAAATATTAATTCTATCAGGATGTTTGACTCGATCAGAGACCGGGAAATCTCAATTAGCCTTTGCCCCCTGCATCCTGGACTAGCTTCTACGAATCATCAGAAAATCTTAGAGTGTGACTGGGCCAATTTTTCCGAAAATGTTTCCACACTTTTGCCCTTGTAGCTCAGCGGACGAACGTCGTAATTTAGATGTCAACGTCTCAGGTTCAATTCCTCGTTACTCCTTTTCATTTTATTGTGGTTCAAGATAGTATAATGTAATAATATAAAAAGAAAAACTAATAGGCCTACTAGTATTATGCAACTGGATTTTTCCAAACTTAATATTAAATTTATGTTATTTATATCGCTAAAGAACGATTACAATATTAATAACTTGAATATTATTTATACAGTATCACTAAAGAACAATAACAGAATATAAATGATAAATATCACTTTGTTTAATTAATATAAGATATTATATAATACGTATTTAATTATCTAAATAAAATAACCTATTTTACAAAGAAAGATGGTTATTTGTGTTATAATAATTACTTACATAAAATACAGATTATTTATATTGCGAAAGAACAATAACAATATAAATAACTTAAATATTATTTTATAATGCTAATGAAAGAAAACAATACAAATGATAACTTGAATATTATTTATATTGTTAAAGAATGATAACAATATAAAAAACGTGAATATTATTCATATCGGAATTTCACAGATTTATTATAGATGTATTTAAGAAATTGTAGAAGAATAGTAATTAGTAACAGTGTCCTATTTATTCTTCTTGGAGCCAAATTTGTAACTTTTAAAAGTGTGGTTACTGTGTTGAAGTGTGTGTGTTGCAACGGATGCTTGATTTGTTATGTATGTGGGTCAGTTATGGGATGCTTGATGTCGTCACAATGTCTAATTATAGTTTGATTGTGTTTGTGTGACTATTGTGTATTAATTTATGATGTATGGTACGGAAAGCTACATATTTGTGTTATAGAAGTATTACGTATGTGTGTTGTTAATGTTTTTGTATGTTTCAAATTGATAACTGATATTTGTTTTGCAATCTCAATGCCTAATTTACGGATTGTTTATGTTTTGTTTACATCGCGTAAGCTAATTTAATTTTCTTTTCCATTTCTCTTTATGCTTATCTTTTTTGTGTATAAAACTATAGCCCTAACATACATATGTAAAATAGGGCTAACCCCCATTGGAGATACAATAATAATAATAATTATTATTATTATTATTCATATCGTTATAAAACGATAACAGAATACAAATGATGACTTGAATTTTATTCATATCTCTAAAGAACGATAACAAAATATAAATAACGTGATATCCATAAAGAACGATAACTGGATATAAATGATAATTTGAATATCATTTACATCGCTAAAGAACGATTAAAAAATAAAATGAAAACTTGAAGAAGGCCCAAACCCATAACCTTTGAATCATTAAACAAGCACTCTACCGCTGGTCTACGAGGCGCAGATATGGAACACTTTCATAGTTCCAGAACTGCTTGTACAAGCACATGCATCGTGTAACATCACCGCGACCCGAAGTGGCCTTTGAAAATATTCGCTGTTCGCGAGTGCGGCTACTTTTTTTTTTTGACAACTGTACATCACAAAGGCGTGATAATATAAGATCTGTAGACTAAAAAAAAAAGTCTTATTATATAGTCGCGATGCTGTTATTCCCGGTGTGACTCCTCCTCTTTGCTTACGTCTTAGGAAGTGAAAGCTCTATAAAGTCTAGGTAGGTAGTATCGTTCGCCATTTTTGTTCTTTCATTGCCGAGCTACCATACGAGGAATCTATTTGCCACACCGTTAAACATTATCATGTCGTAGCTCCTATGATAATAAATCAAACGCACTGTAATTGAGCAAATAATTGAGTGGCATATAATGTCTTTGTGTGCTTTCTGCGAACGCCAACGAAAGAGCCAAAATGGCGGGCGATTATATTAAGTATTTATCGAGCTTTAAGAAATGAATAGCATCTTCATCAGTGAATTACAAGATGCACACGTTTAAATGTAGCTGACCTGCAACGCGATTGGCTGCCGGAAATTAGAGCGACGGGACTATAGTTTCAGGATTACTGTTCCAATACTCAGTTTCTGCAAAGTTCTTCATAAAAAGAACCTTTGCATAGTCTGGTAGAAACGATATCATGTTTTTCAGATCTGCTATTTTAGCAACTGGTAACATAGGTTGTGGGAATACATGCAGAAAAGTGTCTCTTATCTTAGTAGGAAGTTTTCCTGTCCTCATAATGTTCATCACCTTCCACTTTAGGTTTCTGTGAGTTTGCTTGGTAAGAAGCTTTCCTGGTAACTATTTGGTTACATGAATCATATTTAATTTTGAGATCTCACATTTTGAGGTCGTAATGACAGAATCTGCAGCATATTTCAGATCGAAGAAATCATCAGATTCAATCTCCATGACATTGAAGATGTCGAGCAGTTTCCACAACATAATGCAAATCTCTTGGAATGCATGCCTTGCAGACTCTCTTTCTCATCTCAGTAAGACCAAAATCACGGTCGCAGGTCAAGGGCAGGTCTTTCACTGCAAGCCCAGCATTCTCCAGTCTTTCCTATTTTCTGCCTTCCTCTTTGTCTCCATATATGATTCATATATCTTAATGTTGTGTATCATCTGATATCTTCTTCTCAACCAATGACCCAGCCAATTCCTTTTCCTCTCTCTGATCAGTTTCAGCATCATTCTTTTTTCATGCAGTCTTTCCAACACAGCTTCGTTTCTTACTCTGTCCATTTCACATGCTCCATCCTTCTCCATATCCACATTTGAAATGCTTCTATTAGCTTCTCTCCACTTCGTTGTAATGTCCGTGTTTCTGTCATGATGTACCAAAAACATAATAAGGAAAGTCATTACGCGATTTTTGTTTTGACCTGCACAATTATCAGACTAATTGACTAATTTTCTCTTGTTCAAATACCCTCCATTTATTAATTTCAATAAGCATGATGCAACTTCATTAGTCCCACGAGAGGCAATGCTCTCATCCCACATACACATAACACGATCATGAGGATCTGCAACATGTAAGCCTAAATCATAACAATTGAGCTGTCTGCTATAAAACATGTTGCTGTGGGTAAGGTTTGGAACTAGAAACACTTGCTGAAGATCAACTGAAATTACTGTTGTTTCACTGTGTGGAAAACGTGCATCATAACAGTCTCAAGTACTTCCTTACATTTTGTATGGCGTAAGTCTCGATACCTTTTCACATCACGGGACTGAGTCTGTTTTGAAATCGCATTGCTGTGAACATGAAAGAGAATTCGTTGAAATCGCTGTACGTTGAATAAGAAAAAGAGAGAAATCGTTGATATCACTGCGCGGTGATCATAAAGAAAGAGAAATCATTGAAATCACTGTACGTTGAATACGAAACAAAGACAAATCGTTGCAATCGCTGTACCTTGAATACGAAAAATAGAGAAATCGTTGAAATCGCTTTATGTCGAATAAGAAAAAAAGAGAAATCGTCGAAATCGCTCTACGCTAATACGAAAAATAGAGATTTCGTTGAAATATTTGTACACTACATACGAAAAATAGACAAATCGTTGAAATCGCTATACGCTGAATACGAAAAAAGAGAAAAGGTTGAAATCGCTGTACGCTGAATACGAAAAAAATGAAATCTTTGAAATCTCTGCACGCTGAATATGAAAAAAAAAGAGAAATCGTTGAAATCGCTGTACGCCAAAAAAGAAAAAAAGAGAATTCGTTGAAATAGCTGTAAGCTGAATATGAAAGAAAATCGTTGAAATCGCTGTACGCTGAATACGAAAAAAATAAGAAATCGTTGTTATCGCTGTGCGGTGAACATGAAAAAAGAGAAATCTTTGAAATCGCTGTACGTTTTATACGAAAAATAGACAAATCGTTGAAATCGCTGTAAGTTGAATACGAAAAAAAGAGAAATCGTTGAAATCGCTGTACGTTAAATATGAAAAAAGAAAAATCGTTGAAATCGCTGTACGCTGAATAAGAAAAAAAGAGAAAACGTTGAAATCGCTATAAGTTGAATAAGAAAAAAGAGAAATCGTTGAATCGCTATACGTTGATTAAGAAAAAAGAGAAATCGTTGAAATCGCTGTACACTGAATACTAAAAAACAGAAATCGTTGAAATGGCTGTACGTTGTATACGAATAATGAGAAATCGTTGAAATCGCTATATAGCGAATACGAAAAAAAGAGAAATCGTTGAAATCACTCTACGTTGAATGAGAAAAAAAGGGAAATCGTTCAAATCGCATTACATTGAATAGGAAAAAAATAGAAATCGCTGTACCCTGAATACGAAAAAAAGAGAAATTGTTGAAATCTCTGTACGCCGTACACGAAAAAATAGAAACCGTTCAAATCGCTAAACACGAAATAAGGTAAACCGCTGAAATCGCTCTACGTTGAATACGAAAAAAAGAGAAAACTTTGAAATCGCTGTACACTGAATACGAAAAAAAAAGAAATCGCTGTGCGCTGAACCCAAAATAAAGGAAATCGTTGAAATCGCTGTACGTTGAATAAGAAAAAGAGAAGTCGTTGAAATCGCTGTACGTTGAATACGAAAAAAAGAGAAATTGTTGAAATCGCTGTACGTTGAATACGAAAAAAAGAGAAATTGTTGAAATCGCTGTACTCTGAATAAGAAAAAAGGAGAAATCGTTAAAATCACTGTGCGTAGAATACGAAAAAAAGGGAAATCGTTGAAATCGCTAGCGCAAATAGGAAAAAAAGAGAAATCGTTGAAATCGCGCTACGCTAAATACGAAAAAAAGACTAATCTTTGAAATCGCTGTGCGATGAACACTTAAAAAGAGAAATCGTTATAATCGCTGTACGTAGAATATGAAAAAAAGAGAATCCGATGAATTCGCTCTACGATGAATAGGAAAAAGAGAGAAATCGTTGAAATCGTTGTAAGCTGAATACGAAAAAAAAAAACAAATCGTTCAAATCACTGTATGCTGAATACGAAAGAAAATCGTTGAAATAGATATGCGCTGAATACCGAAAAAATATCTTTGAAATCGCTGTACGCAGAATACGAAAAAAGGGAAGTCTTTGAAAACGCTGTTCGTTGAATACGAAAAAAAGAGAAATCGTTGAAATCTCTGTACGCTGAATAAGAAAAAAAGAGAATTCGTTGAAATCGCTGTACGCTGAATACGGAAAAAAAGAAAATTCGTTCAAATCACTTTGCGGTGAACATGAAAAAAGAGAAATCGTTGAAATCGCTGTACGTTGAATACGAAAAAAAGAGAAATCGTTGAAATCTCTTTGCGGTGAACATGAGGAAAGAGAATTCGTTGAAATCGCTGTACGTTGAATAAGAAAAAAAGAGAAATCGTTGATATCACTGTGCGGTGATCATAAAAAAAGAGAAATCGTTGAAATCGCTGTACGTTGAATACGAAACAAAGACAAATCGCAGTACCTTCAATACGAAAAATAGAGAAATCTTTGAAATCACTTTACGCTGAATACGAAAAAAAGAGAAATCGTCGAAATCCTTCTACGCTATTACGAAAAAAGAGAAATCGTTGAAATATTTGTACACTGAATGCGAAAAAAAAAAACAAATTGTTGAAATCGCTGTACGATGAATACGAAAAAAGAGAAAAGGTTGTAATCGCTGTACGCTGAATACGGAAAAAATAAAATCTTTTAAATCTCTGCACGCTGAATATGAAAAAAAGAGAAATCGTTGAAATCGCTGTACGCCAAATAAGAAAAAAAAGAGAAATCGTTGAAATAGGCTGTACGCTGAATATGAAACAAAATCGTTGAAATAGTTGTACGCAGAATACGCAAAAAAATCGTTGAAATCGCTGTACGCTGAATACGAAAAAAAATCGTTGAAAACGCAGTACGCTGAATACGAAAAAAATCGTTGAAATCGTGCTACACTAAATGCGAAAAAAGGCAAATCTTTGAAATCGCTGTGCGATGAACACTTAAAAAGAGAAATCGTTATAATCGCTGTACTTAGAATATGAAAAAAAGATAAATCGATGAAATCGCTGTACGATGAATAGGAAAAAGAGAGAAATCGTTCAAATCGTTGTAAGCTGAATACGAAAAAAAGAGAAATCGTTCATATCGCTGTAGGCTGAATACGAAAGAAAATCGTCGAAATAGATATGCGCTGAATACCGAAAAAAAATCGTTGAAATCGCTGTACGCAGAATACGAAAAAAGAGAAATCTTTGAAAACGCTGTTCGTTGAATACGAAAATAAGAGAAATCGTTGAAATCGGTGTACGCTGAATAAGGAAAAAAAGAGAATTCTTTGAAATCGCTGTACGTTGAATAGGAAAAAAAGAGAAATCGTTGAAATGGCTGTGCGGTGAACATGAAGAAAGAGAATTCGTTGAAATCGCTGTACGTTGAATGAGAGAAAAAGAGAAATCGTTGAAATCGCTGTGCGGTGATCATAAAAAAAGAGAAATCTTTGAAATCGCTGTACGTTGAATAAGAAAAAAAGAGAAATCGTTGCAATCGCTGTACGTTGAATAGGAAAAATAGAGAAATCATTGAAATCGCTTTACGCTGAATACGAAAAAAGAGAAATCGTCGAAATCGCTCTTCGCTAATACGAAAAAAAGGGAAATCGTTGAAATATCTGTACACTGAATACGAAAAAAATACAAATTGTTCAAATCGCTGTACGCTGAATACGAAAAAAAAATAATAAAACTTTGAAACCGCTGTACGCTGAATACGAAAAAAATGAAATCTTTGAAATCTCTGCACGCTGAATATGAAAAAATGAGAAATCGTTGAAATCGCTGTACGCCAAATAAGAGAAAAAGAGAAATCGTTGAAATAGCTGTACGCTGAATATGAAAGAAAATCGTTGAAATAGCTGTACGCAGAATACGGAAAAAAATCGTTGAAATCGCAGTACGCTGAATACGAAAAAAATCGTTGAAATTGCTATACGCTGAATAGGAGAAAAATTCATTGAAATAGATGTACGATGAATACGGAAAAAACGTTGAAATATTTGTACGCTGAACACGAAAAAAATCGCTGAAGTCGCTGTACACTGAATACGAAAAAAAGAGAAATCGTTGAAATTGCTGTACGCTCAATACGAAAAAAAAAAAATAGAAATATTTGAAGACTCTATACGTTGAATACGGAAAAAAAAAAATTATCCTTGAAATCGCTCTACTCTGAATACAAAAATGTATGGTTGAAATAGCTGTACGTTGAATACGAAAGAAAGAGGATTCGTTGAAATCGCTGTACGCTGAATACGAAAAAAGAGAATTCATTGAAATCGCTGCACGCTGAATAGGAAAAAAATAGTTGAAATAACTGTACGTTGAATACAATAAACAAGAGAAATCGTTGAAATAACTGTACGTTGAATACGAAAAAAAGAGAAATCGCTGTTCACTGAATAAGAAAAAAATAGTTGAAATAGTGGTACGCTGAATACGAAAAAAAATAGAAATCGTTGCAATAGCCATACGCTGAATACAGAAACAAAAAAAAAAAAAACACCGTAGAAATCTCAGAGATATCGCTGTACACTGAATACGAAAAGAAATAGTGGAATTAGCGGTACGCAGAATACGAAAAGAAGAGATATCGTTGAAATAGCTGTACGCTGAATACGAAAAAAAAGATACCGTTGAAATCGCTGTACGCTGAATACAAAAAAAGTACCACCCCTAAACGCTGAATGCAATTCGTAAATTGAGCTGGACGTCCTTTTATGTTATTTACCTTGGGTATGCGGACGAAAAACTGATTTCAGAGGATACTAACGAAATATGAAGAATTATATTAATTGTGTCTCATAATAGTCTGAGTCCACATCTGTGGAGTAACGGTCAGCGACGCGCTGGCCGCGAAACCATGTGGCCCGGGTTCGATTCCCGGTCGGGGCAATTTACTTGGTTGAGGTTTTTTCCGGGGTTTTCCCTCAACACAATATGAGGAAATGCTGGGTAACTTTCGGTGCTGGACCCCTGACCAGAGACCTGCAAGAGAGCGATGCTTAACGATATCTGAGATCGGTTTTACCGAATGCACTTCGTGTGTAATCGCTCGAGCTCGGGTTTGGCCTGCGCTCGCTCGAGCTCGCCCGGGGGATCGCTCCCCTGTCGGAACGAGCGCTCGCTTCAACCACTGTACGCGAAGCAGTATGCTACAGTACTACGTAGTGCAGTATTGGTAAAAATCGAATGAATTCGTATGATTATCAAAACCATTCGAAATAATTGAAATATTCACAATATCACTTGATTATTCATTGATTTTGCTTACCACCACAACAAGCCGTATGAAGTTACACAAAATATGTACTCGCATAACAGAATATGTTCCATTTTAAGATAATGATAAGAGCTTCGAGTTCAGAATCATATGACGCAAAAATAGAATGATAAGCTTCGAATGTTCTGTGTGGTTGTAGCGTACTGACTCTTCTAACAGCCCCAGTATCTGACCCTGATCTTTATTAAATTAAACACCTGACCTACATGGCGATAAGAAAAAAGAGCGCTGCTCTCAGGCTATAGGCCTACGTATAGAATGACTAATCAACATACTGCAATGTTATTGAACAATTCATTCATGCATTCGAATGATTTAATCCTACAATGGAATAATCGTAGAAATCATTCGATTGTTTTCAACAATTATATATTTTAGTGGAAATTTAATTAATTACACATTTTTCTTTGTTTAGATTGAAACAGCCTGAAATGATTTTCTGTATAAATATATTTCATTCCTACTCAGTTTAACAATTAACTTCAAAAACAAACTGAGACACAAATTTAATCGTGATAATATTGTAAATGCAAATGAAATGTTTGGTTATATTACTATAAAATGTATATAAAACCGAGAAATTACATTTAATAAGTGATAACTAAAAATGTCTATCGAAGTATGAAATGCAAATAATAAATTAGTAGCGATATATTTTGTTTCATCTCGGACGTAATATGAACTTTACTCATTAACTTGGGAATATTTTTATTTTAGTAGGTTATTTTACGACGCTTTGTCAACATCTGAGGTTATTTAGCGTCTGAATGAAATGAAGGTGATAATGCCGGTGAAATGAGTCTGGGGTCCAGCACCGAAAGTTACCCAGCATTTGCTCGTATTGGGTTGAGGGAAAACCCCGGAAAAAACGTTAACCAGGTAACTTGCCCCGACCGGGATTCGAACCCGGGCCACCTGGTTTCACGCTGACCGTTACTCCACAGGTGTGGACAATCCTATGTACTTTAAGGTATTCTTATCGCTTACTTCTCCGAATTTAGTCCAAGCAGAGCTAGTAGGTAACTGCTTTCCCTTTTCTTCCACTACTCTGACTCTGCTGATTTAACTTTATTTTCGGCATATACTTTTGACATCGTGTCTTGTAATCTTTTACCATCAACAGAGACGGTGTCCGAGCCTCTGCTTGAGATCGACGTCGATACTATTGAATCATCTTCAACATTCGTTTTGATGAAACGTACTATCAGACAGGCCTACAATTCACCTACTGCTACAGGAAGAGCACTCATGAACACCGAGCGCTCGTCCTCAGACCCGATCGCTCGGTGTGTTGCCTTACTTCGTGATTTATCGGAACTATTCGTATATGATCGCTATTCATTGAGTCAGTGCCTTCCTGGACTGATAACGATATCCCGCGCTCGCTCTCTTGCAGGTCTCTGCCCCTGACTCATTTCACCGGCATTATCACCTTCATCTCATTCAGACGCTAAATAACCTAAGAAGTTGATAAAGCGTCGTAAAATAACCTACTAAAAAATAATAGTCTGATCAGTGTAATATCTAACTAATCAGCGATGTATGCAATGGAAGGGGAAATGAACTTGCCATTCTACCCCATTATCTCTTGGCTTAATTGCCTCATGAGTAATGAATTATGAGGTTCAGGTCTGTTTTAGGACTGTTGGCTAAACAACAATTTGAAATGACGCTTAATAAAGGCTGACAAAAATAAACTGTGATTGATGATGGGCTATGACGACGAGGAGGATGATTATGACGAGTTAAGATTGATGATGTATTATGACGGTTAATGGAGGATTACAGACGAATTATATGATACGATGATCCAGTACGACGAATAATGGAGCATGACTGATGAATGGTGATTGACGACCAATATTGACGAGTTACGAGGACGAAGAATTGTGGTGGATAACTTACGATGAATTGTGGCAGACAACCTATGATAATGAATAATGTTGGATGACGAACTATGGTGACGTATAATGTCTGATGACGATGACCTACCATGACGAGTAATAGAGGATGACTACAATGAATAAAATAAAATAATTATAATTATAATGGGTGACGGATAATTACGAATTACGAGTAATAGGGAAGAAGTCTGAATAATTTTAGAGGACAGCGAATACTTCTGACGGACTGTGAAGAATATTAGGATTTACAGTAATGCAGGGTAGGCTACCTACAGAATTAATACCTTCTTCAACCAACATTCCCTGACAATTTTCATCGCATTCCCAGGCCGTTCTCAAAAAAAATATTATTATTATTAATTATTATTATTATTATTATTATTATTATTATTATTATTATTATTATTATTATTAAATCTAACAGGCAATATTATTTAAACTGTACAGTATTATTACTCCTATTTCGGCCTCCTCCTCCCCTCTAGCCGACCTTACCTCGCCTATTGTTCTTTCCTTTTTTTTAATTTTCAAAATATATATAATTACAATAAAATATATCCTAAAGTAGAGAAGAGTAATAATACTGTACATATTACAAAGTGTAATATGTCTAACTAAATAGAGTACAAGTTGATTTAATATAAATGCATGCAAAAGATTTAGTCAACAGAGTTACACAGTCCTCTAGGAGAGCAAATCCTTTTTCTTAAACCATTAGTTGCATTTATAATAACAATAAACATTTAATAGGGAAAAAGAGCATTCTGCGGAACTCTAGAAAAACTACTAATGGAGAGACTAGTGAATTGCTTTGTGTGGAGTGTGACAATGTATAAGGAGGAAACATAGACATTGCGACGAAGTGAAGAGAAGAGACCAGAGTCATTTGAAATGTAGATATGGAGAAGAACGGATGGTGGGAAACAGACAGACAGAATAAGAAATGATGCTGTGTTGGAAAGACAGGGTGAAGAAAGTGTGATGCTGAAAATGATCAGGATGATAAAAAGGAATTGCCTGGGTCAAGGGCTAAGAAGAAACTGTCAACAGAAGGATGCACTGGTAGGAATGGTGACCGAACGAAATAAAATATTTGAAATTGCACAACGATGATAGGGAAAAAATTGTAGGATTGTCTGTACGGTGAATACGAAAAAAACCGTTGAAATCACTGTACGCTGAATAAAAAAAAAACGTTGAAATCGCTGTACGCTGAATGAGAAAAAAATTGTTGAAATAGCTGTACGCTGAATACGAAAAAGAGAAAAACCGTTGAAATCGCTGTAAGCTGAATACCAACAAGAGAGAAATCGTTGAAATCGCTGTACGTTGAATACGTAAAAAAGAGAAATCGTTAAAATCGCTGTACGCTGAATACGAAAAAAAAGTGAAATCGTAAAAATCCCTGTAGGACCAAAACGAAAAAAAAAACCGTTGAAATCGCTGTACGCTGAAAACGAAAGAAAACCGTTGAAATAGCTGTACGCTGAATACGAAAAGAATATCGTTGAAATCGCTGTAAGCTGAATACGGAAAAAAGAGAAATCGTTTTAATCGCTGTAGTATGAATACGAAAAAAAGAGAAATTGTTGAAATGGCTATACGCTAAACATGAAAGAAAATCGTTGAAATAGCTGTACGCTGACTACGAAAAAAAATCTTTGAAATCGCTGTACGCTGAATACGAAAATAACGTTGAAATCGCTGTACGCTCAATACGAAAAAAAGAGAAATCGTTAAACTCGCTGTACGTTGAATATGAAAAAAGAGAAATCGTTGAAATCGCTATACGCTGAATACGAAAACAAAGAGGAATCGTTGAAATCTCTGTACGCTGAATACGAAAAAGAAGAGAAACCTTTTAAGTCCTGTGCGCTGAACACGAAAAAAGAGAAGTCGTTGAAATCGCTGTACGTTGAATACGGAAAAAGGAGAAATTGTTGAAATCGCTGAACGCTGAATACGAAAAAAAGAGAAATCGTTGAAATCGCTGTTCGCTGAATACGAAAAAAAAGAGAAATCTTCGTAATCGCTGAGATCTTAACACGTAAAAAGAGAAATCGTTAAAATCGCTGTACGTAGAATATGAAAAAAATAGACATCGATGAAATCGCTGTACGTTGAATAGGAAAAAGAGAGAAATCGTTGAAATCGTTGTACGCTGAATACGAAAAATAAAGCAATCGTTGAAATCGCTGTACGCTGAATACAAAAAAAATAGAAATCGTTGAATTCGCTGTGCGCTGAACACGAAAAAAAAGAAATCGCTGAAATCGCCGAAGGTTGAATACGAAAAAAAGAGAAATCTTTGAAATCGCTGTACGCTGAATACGAAAAAAAGAGAATTCGTTGAAATCGCTGTACGCTGAATACGGAAAAAGGAGAATTCGTTCAAATCGCTGTCCGTTGAACATGAAAAAAGAGAAATCGTTGAAATCGCTGTACGTTGATTAAGAAAAAAAAAGGATCGTTGAAATCGCTGTGCGGTGAACATGTAAGAGAATTCGATGAAATCGCCGTACGTTGCATACGAAAAAACGAGAAATCGTTCAAATCGCTGTGCGGTGATCATAAAAAAGGGAAATCGTTGAAATCGCTGTGCGGTGAACATGAAAAAAGAGAAATCGTTGAAATCGCTCTACGTCGAATACGAAAAAAAGAGAAATCGTTGCAATCGCTGCACGTTGAATACGAAAAATAGAGAAATCGTTGAAATCGCTGTACACTGAATACGAAAAAAAGACAAATAGTTGAAATCGCTGTACCCTGAATGCGAAAAAAGAGATCGTTGAAATCGCTGTACGCTGAATACGAAAAAAATGAAATCTTTGAAATCTCTGTACGCTGAATATGAAAAAAAGAGAAATCGTTGAAATCGCTGTACGCTAAATAAGAAAAAAAGACAAATCGTTGAAATAGGTGTACGCTGAATATGAAAGACAATCGTTGAAATTGCTGTATGCTAAATACGAAAAAAATTGTTGAAATCGCTGTACGCTGAATACGAAAAAAATCGTTGAAATCGCAGTACGCTGAATACTAAAAAATCGTTGAAATCGCTGTGCGCTGAATAGGAGAAAAATTAATAGAAATAGCTGTACGATGAATACGAAAAAAAACATTGAAATAGTTGTACGCTGAATACGAAAAAAAAATCGTGGAAATCGCTGTACGCTGAATACAAAAAAAGAGAAATCGTTGAAATTGCTGTACGCTGAATACGAAAAATAATAGAAAGAGTTGAACACGCTTTACGTTGAATGCGGAAAAAAGTAATCCTTGAAATTGCTGTACCCTGAATACAAAAAATATGGTTGAAATAGCTGTACGTTGAATACGAAAGAAAGAGGAATCGTTGAAATCCCTGTATGCTGAATACGAAAAAAGAGAATTCATTGAAATCGCTGCACGCTGAATAGGAAAAAAAGGTTGAAATTGCTGTACGTTGAATACGAAAAACATGAGAAATCGTTGAAATAGCTGTACGTTGAGTACGAAAAAAAGAGAAATCGCTGTACAATGAATACGAAAAAAAATAGTTGAAATAGCGGTAGGCTGAATACGAAAAAAAGAGAAATCTTTGAAATAGCTGTTCGCTGAATACCAAAACAAAAAAAAACACCGTAGAAATCGCTGTACGCTGAATACGAGAAGGAAGATACCATTGAAATCGCTGTACGCTGAATACGAAAAAAGGAGAATTCATTGAAATCGCTGCACGCTGAATAGGAAAAAAATGGTTGAAATAGAGTACGTTGAATAGGAAAAAAAGAGAAATCGTTGAAGGAGCTATACGTTGAATAAGAAAAAAAGAGAAATCGTTGTTGAAATCGCTCTACGCTGAATACGAAAAAAGAGAAATCGTTGACATCGCTGTACGCAGAATACGGAAAAAAGAGAAATCGCTGTACGCTGTATACGAAAAAAATCGTTGAAATGTGTTACGCTGAATATGAAAAAAAGTCGTTGAAATCACTGTATGCTGAATACGAAAAAAAGAGAAATCGTTGAAATCGCTGTAGGCTGAATACGAAAAAAAGAGAAATCGTTTTAATCGCTGTGCTTTGAATACGAAAAAAAGAAATGGTTGAAATGGCTATCCACTGAATATGAAAGAAAATCGTTGAAATATCTGTAGGCTGAATACGAAAGAAATCATTGAAATCGCTGTACACTGAAAAAAAACCGTTAAATTCGCTGTACGCCGAAAACAAAAAAAAGAGAAATCATTGAAATCGTTGTACGTTGAATACGAAAAAGAGAGAAATCGTTGAAATCGCTATACGCTGTATACGAAAAAAAATAGACATCGTTGAAATCGCTGAATTGAAAGAGGACGATTTAAGTGATAGGTATGGACATTTAAGCAGAATGGATGAGACATGTACTCCTAAGATGTTATATGAATGGAAGTTGGAGGGAAGAAGAAGACAACGATCACAGACTTACTGGAAACAGAATATGCAGCAACCTATGAGGAATATTGAGATCACAGAGGATGATGCTATAGATAGAGATCGATGGCGGCAGTTAATAAATGGAAAAAAAGAGTGAAGCTTGTGTGGCTGTAATGTCATACAGTTCTGGCAGGAGAAGAACCTCTGTAGTGAGGAATATTCTCAATGCTTGCTCTCTCGCTCGTTCGTTGGTTCCTTGGTTCGTTTGTTCGTCTGTTTTATTTACTTATTTCTTTACTTATTTACTTACTTATTTATGTATTTATTTATTTATTTATATTTATGTGCTGGTCAACACCCGTTAGCCAATTAAAATACAGTATATAGGTAATAATAATAATAATAATAATAATAATAATAATAATAATAATAATAGACTAATATTGAAATTTTCAAAAAACGAGAGGTTTTCAAACCAGAACACTCAAACTACAACTGTGGAACATACGAGAATATTTTCGAAGATCATAAAATTCAGTACTTATATCGAGAAATAATGCAGTTAAATTTACAAACAACCGCATCACCAAAGGGATGCCATTAAATGTTGCTGCACAAACAGTATAGGCTTTCCAATTCTGTTAGGCCAGTGGTCGTCAGCACTCGCTGAAATGGGTAGAGTGAATTGCACGCTAGGGCAGTGTCTGTCCGTGGGTAAGTGACGCTAGCCCGAGAGTGCAGTGTTAGGCTATGTACTAGGGTTATAGGTTGACGCGTTAAAGTAATTTAATCAAGTAATTGTCTTGGAAGAGGGCAATTCAATGCAGATATTGCAAATCTCATATTATGTGGGGTTGGAGCAGTGCCAATCCGATATTGTAAGAAAGTAATGCAATCTGACATAACTGGGTTACAAAATCATATTAACAATGTGTGAAAGAACAACCTTCCTCATTCGTTTCCTTTATATCGTCGGTTTAGAAGCAAAACACATTAAGTCAAAAATATAACTTCTGAGAAAAAGACGTATATAATGTGCACAATGCAGTCTATGTGTATAAACTTAGAATTGAACAATCATATACACATAAAGAGAACAACTTACTAAAAATAATACTTTGAGGATTCAGTTTTTCCAAGAACATACAAATGCCGTTTCTCAAAATTAATTAAGCATTGCGTGAAGATTATTTTCATCAATGGAGCAAATTGAAAAGTAAAGGTTTGGGAGTTGTTTTCTATTCTCACTGGAAGAAAGGTAATTCGTGGATCTCAACCAAAAAGGGACTTTCGAGCAGTCAGTGGACGCAAGCCATTAAGATGAACTGTAATACAATAACTGTACCTACTCTCCCTGGTAGAACTCTTGACTCAACCCATTGCAGAAGATGCGACGAGCAAGAAACGCTTCCTCACGTCTTGGGTTTCTGCCATCATGGAGAATTGCTCCGAATCAACAGACATAATACGGTTCGTTCTCTCATCGCAGCTTCAATCCGTCAGAATGCTTCCTATGAGGTTTATGAGGAGGTTGGTTGCGTTTCTTCTGATGGCTCTACTAGACGGGCTGATATCATCATAATTGATCGGCAGAAGGATAAGGGTGTCATTCTGGATCCCACAATCCGTTTTGAGATGCATGAGCAACAGCCACTAGAGGTGTGTCGTGAAAAACAAGTCATATATGAGCCTTGTCAGCATTTTGGAGCACAATACCACATCACACATTGGACAGTTTTTGGGCTCATGTTCGGTGCCCGTGGCACGATCCCACGTGAAACTTTAAATCAACTTAAACAATATAAAATTTCTGAAGCAACGATTGATGCCATAGGATCTCACGTGTTAAAATCATCCTTAGCTATAATTAGTAATCGTTTGTACCCAACAACATTTTTATTGTAAATGATTTCCTACGTTTTCTTATCTTAATGTTTTTTCTTTTTCTTTCCAAGTGTCACAAAATTGTTTTGTTTACTTATTATTCTTTATGAATTGATTAGTAGGCCAATCTATCGAACCCTTATTTAGGGCGGCTTTTGTTCCTACAAATTATCTATCTTTTTACTTAAATTGTTTTGCTTGTAAACCGACATTATCAAAGAATTATCCTAAATTACCCTATATTAAAAGAAATACATGAATATTAAAACAAGATAAATATTTCATCTTAGTTTCACACTTATCGGTATTTGCATGATGTCAAATTACAAAATACTTTCAATGAATTGAGGCAACATAGCCTTATTGATCCTAAATCTTTAGGTTTAAACCCTGATATAAGTGTTTTAGATTATTGGAAAATGTTTTTTGTTCTCTGAAAAATGCTGCAGACCATCTGAAGACTATTTTCTGTCTGCCATCGTCAGGTGAAGAATACAATGCGTGCAGTTCTGTGTTGTGTAACTTTCTCCATTTTCCTATAACTTCATTCCTTTTTTGCCCCAAATATTTTCCTAAGAACCTTGTTCTCAAACATCCTTAATCTCTATTCCTCTCTCAAAGTGAGAGTCCAAGTTTCACAACCATACAGAACAACCGGCAATATAACTTTTATAAATTCTAACTTTCTGATTTTTTGACAGCAGACTAGATGACAAAAGCTTTTCAACCGAATAATAACAGGCATTTCCCATATTTATTCAGAGTTTTAATTTCCTACCGAGTATCATTTATATTTGTTAATGTTGCTCCAAGATATTTGAATTTTTCCACCTCCAATTTTTATATATCCATTTCGTACATAATCATATACTTTTTTTTTCTGGAGTTACTTCCAAACCTATCTCTTTACTTTCTCAAGTAAAATTTCCGTGTTTTCCCTAATAGTTTCTGGATTTTATCCTAACATATTCACGTCATCCGCATAGACAAGAAACTGATGTATCCCGTTCAATTCCAAACCCTCTCTGTTATCCTGAGCTTTTCTAATGGCATATTCTAGAGCGAAGTTAAAAAGTAAAGGTGACAGTGCTTTAGCCCGCAGTGAATTGGAAAAGCATTGGACAGAAGCTGGCCTATACGGACTCTGCCGTAAGTTTCACTGAGGCACATTTTAATTAATCGAACTAGTTTCTTGGGAATACCAAATTCAATAAGAATATCATATAAAACTTCTCTCTTAACCGAGTCATATTTAATATTAATTTAATATTATTAAAATAAATGAAAATTAATGTCTATGGGCCATATTCATAGACATTCTTAGCGCGGACTTCCGGTGTATGATCAGCGAACTAACGTTTTTCGTATTCATAAACCAGTGTTAGCGATATGATATGATATGATATGAATCCTGTACAAGTAACCAGTCGACAGCCGGGGCTAGTTTAGCACGTTCGTAGCGCGGGCTAGCGAAATTTCTATGCATAGCAACCTTAGTAACTAATGAATAAAACTTGATGAAATTTGGTACTGTTATTTAAATGTATAGACACAACAAACCCGCCGAATTTGAAATAAATTAATCAAAAACATTAAAACCATCAAAACTCAGTCCCAGTGTCCCTCAAACCTCCGTATTACTGCAGAACCTCTGAACAAAAACTCCAGTTTTATTTTGACTGCATGAAATCATGTAAAATAGCGCAAGATTTTAATGTTGAGGCTGATAAATAGAAAACAGATTTTTGAATAGATATGTGTCATCCTAATATCGCATTGGCGCACAATTACACAAATAATCGATTCGTGGTGCAAGCAGCAGCAGTGCCGTGATAACTCGAGACTGCAGCACTGCAGCGGAATAAAGCCAGTCCTGTGCAGTCGTCGACCCTTCGCCACGTTGCGAAGTTGTAAGAAATGTCGACACAAATGTATTTTCCACCCGAGAGTGCACGTCATTGCACTACATCAATGTAAAACAGCATTACACGGGTTTAAATGTAAACTAGTGGCTTGTGCAGCAAATGCTGCTGCAAACTAAGTTCGTGAGACGTTCAAATAAAATTTTTTCAGATTTATTTTCAGTGAAGAATACTTGACATTTTGAAAGTTATTTGCTTCCATAATAGTGAAACATTCTCCCTCTGAATGTTTCTTTTTATACCAAATACTTTTTCTTGGACTTATCCGTCTCCAGTTCTTGAGTAACAATGTCAGGACGATCAGCGAGTTTTTCATGTGGGAGTAATGAAGTAGCTGTTTCAGGTCATTGCGGATTGTAGGTGAAACTTAAGAAAATGTAAGGTTTGTCATGCTTTGAACAAAAGACTTAGCATCTTGGTATAGCTGCTGCATGTTTCGTGAACTACCCTGAAATGTAGAGGGCAGAATCACTTTTTCCCACTAAGAGATCTTGCTGAGGTGATCAAGAGAATATAAAATCTTGTAGGCCTCTTATTTTACCAGTAAGTAATACCTTTTGGTCTTTTCTTAGGAATTGTAATTTTTGCGCTTCCTCCAGACAATACTGATCTACCAAATACTGCTGGATTAATTTGTGTAACAATGAATGTTATCCCGTATATTTTCTGTAATATAGGCTGTTGTGAGGAATCTATTGCTGAGATGCGGAAAATGAGGCGAATGATATGTCAGAGTTGTAGAATCTTATATTCGCCCTAAATAAAATTGTCCATCGTAAATCGTTAGCAGTGTCAGTGTTTCAGTCGTTGCTGGTTGCGGGATATAAACTTACTCATCACGGTAGCAAGAAGTGAAATGGCATTCTATTTTCCCTACAACAAAATATGCTTGGCAGCGATCACAAATCTAATCTATTAAACCAAAGAAATATTAAATTATTTTTATGCAGTTTAAAGATGCAGCTAAAATAGGAAGCATGACTCAGTTACTACCAAGGAAAATTAGAGAATCAGAATCATAATTATACATATCTATACCACACAGCCATTGAATACTGTATATGAAAAAACCCACACTACTTGATTAATAACTATAAAAGTATTTCATTTTTAAGAACAATATAGTTACCTTACATAAGTTTTATAGTTTTCAGTAACATATATAGCCGTTACTCTTTAAATTATAAAAATGAAGATCTAATATAAAATATTCTCCCTGCGTCTACTTACTTAAAGCCCCAAAAGGATTCACTTTCATATTATCAGTATATCATTATGTGTTGCATTAACTATAATAATATTTCATTTTAATGGTAATAATGTCATAAAACATTCTTAAGTTTTGTAGTTCTTAATATCCAATACATAGCTGTACTCAGAAAACTACAGACCAGAGAATCAGACCTGTAAATTATTTTTTTATAGGTTATCAAAAAATTACACAAATGAAGATAGACATATTGAATTATGATGTGAAATAATCTGAGCCATCTGAACTCTATGTCAGCAATCCTGTAGGTCATGGCCTCCGTGTAATAGTCTATTGTTTGTTGTAGTGTGTGTTTTGTTTTATTCTGATATGCAATTAATTAGTTCTCAAAACTGACGAAAGACGGATTTTGGAAAATAGGAAAATGATGTAGGAAAATTGAAATTTCACTGAAAACTACTATTTTTCTGAAAAACTTTGGGTTCCAAGCTTCAAAATGAGGAGTCATTTATTAAAATCCGTTCAGCCGTTTTCCCGTAATTTCCATTACCAGTTCAAATTATATATACAGATATATCAGCTCCCTGTGCCTGATTGTTATACTACAATTGAAATTTTCTTCCTACATTCAATTTACCTTCCCAGTCACCATCCTGTAATTCTCTCGCTTCCATTACGCCAATAAACACTCTTTAATCAAAGCTTGATTAACTTTGTGGTTCCGATAGCTTAAATAATTTTACTTACAAGTTTTTATTTCCTTCATAACTTATGTTTAATACAAATTTATATTTGAACTAACGTTTTCACTGATGTGATTATTATTAGGTCCTAACAGAGACGTACGCAAAGAGTGGAGGGGGTTCGAACCCCCTTTAAACTAAAAAAAGACATATTTAGATCTGAGTATTTTTAATCCATAATCGTATTCTTTCTAATTTTTCACGTCAGAGTAACAAAAACTACATCGACATAAGGTATAGTCCTCCTACCCCTCCTTCAATATAATCCCTGTGCTTGATGCTTCGCCACATTTGAATTATAACAATGCTATATTTATTATACCGCCTAGTACCGACCTTGTAATAAAATGAATCTGACACAATATGAAATTTAACTCGTTGAACATACTGAAAAGTTTGTTTTGACAGTTCTGCAGTGCAGACGTTAAATATTGTGCATTGTCGATTTTAAAATCATTTTCAGAGCGGTATTCATCCGTTCCTTAGTTATTATGAAAAGTTCGTTTAACATTTTGTGCATTTGACAGTTCATATCTTTAATACACTATAAACTTCTTATGTAAGTATAATAATGACACAAGTATTTTTATTATACAAAATTAAACAGAAGTTAAAATTTGTTAACAATTGACTATGAAAAAATCACGTTACAGAGATTTTATAAAGATATTCATGAATATGTTCTATTAGAATAGTACAGTATTGATAAATAATACCAACATAATATTAATAATAATAATAATAATAATAATAATAATAACAATAATAATAACAACAAAGCACAAAATTTAGAATACCGATGAAGAAAAATAAAAAAGGTAAACTTTCAAATTCTAAATGAGGCAGTACAGTAAGTGAACAGCTTCAAATACTTGGAGTGTAGGCTACTATAAGTAGTAACATGAACTGCTGCCACGAGGTCAAAAGAAGGATAATAATGGCTCATGAAGCTTTTAATAGAAAAAGGAGCATCTTCTGCGGATCCCTGGAAAAATAACTAAGGAACAGACTAGTGAAGTGCTTTCTTTACATGGAGATGGCATTGTACGAGGCAGAAACATGGACATTACGACGAAGTGAAGAGAAGTGAATAGAACCATTTCAAATGTGGATATTGAGAAGAATGGAGTGTGTGAAATGGACAAACAGTATAAGAAATGAAGTTATATTGGAAAGAGTGGGTGAAGAAAGAATGATACTGAAACTGATCAGGAAGAAAAAAAGGAATTGGTTGGGTCACTGGCTGAGAACAAACTGTCTGCTAAAGGATGTACTGGAAGGAATAGTGAACGGGAGAAGAGTTCGGGGCAGAAGAAGATATCAGATGATAGACGACATTAAGATATGTGGATCATATGTGGAGACTAAGAGTAAGGCAGAAAATAGGAACGATTGGAGAAAGCTGGGTTTGCAGTGAAAGATCTGCCCTTGGACAGAACAATGAATGAATGAGTCATAGTTTGATGGCACTGTGGTTCCGATAACTTAAATAATCTTACTTACAAGTTTTTATTTCCGTGAATAACTCCTGTTTAATACAATTTTATATCATTTGAACTAACGTCTTCACTTATGTCGGGCATCATCAGGTCCTAACACGGCCGTACGTAAGAGGGGGTTACGGGATTTTACCCCCCCCCCTTTGAACTTAAAAAATGGCATATTTAGATTTGAGTATTATTTGTATCCATAATCGTTTTCATTTGTCTAATTTTTCACTGCCAGAGTAACAAAATCTACATCGACATAAGACATAGCCCTCCTAACCCTTGTTCAATATAATCCCTGTGTTTGATGCCGCGGCACATACGAATTATAATCATGCTATCTTTATTACAAAGAGACCTACAGCCTAATAAAATAAAGCCAACACAATATGAAATCTAACTTCTTGTGAAACATATTGAAAAGCTTGTTTTGTCAGTTTTACAGTGCAGATGTTAAATATTGTGCATTGCCGATTTTAAATTAATCTTAAGAGTGGTATTCACCCGTTCGTTAGTTAGAGTTCTGACTTTATTGTGAAACGTTCGTTTAACGTTATGTGCATTTGATAGTTCATATCTTTAATTTAAACTTTTTATGTAAGTGTAATAATAACACAAGTATTTTTTATTATACAAAATTAAACAGAAGTTGAAATTTGTTAAAAATTGGATAAATGTGAAAAAATTACGATTCAAAGATTTTATAAGGATATTCAAGAATATGTTCTATTAAAACAGTACAATATTAATAAACAAATACCTTACTTACTTATAGCTTTTAAAGAACCCGGAGGTTCATTGCCGCCTTCGCATAAGCCCGCCATCGATCCCTATCCTGAGCAAGATTAATCCAGTCTCTACCATCATATCCCACCTCCCTCAAATTCATCCCATCTACGTCTCGGCCTCCCCAAAGGTCTTATTCCTTCCGGTTTACCAACTAACACACTATATGCATTTCTGGATTCAGCCATAAGTGCTACATAATAAAAATAAATAATACTGTAACATAATAATAATAATAATAATAATAATAATAATAATAATAATAATAAATACATAACATTTAAAATAACGATAATGTAAATTATAAACAATTTTCATAATGACCATTATAAACATCTGTTGGTGACAAATCGTTGCCTTGGAATAAAATAGTCACAACTCAAAAATCACCATTTTTTTATTTTCCCATAATTTTAATTTTATGTGGAAAACCGTCACAAATTAAATTCTTTTACTTTCTGAAAAAAATAAAATAATTACACTCTAATAAAATGAAAGCTTCGCCTTTAATTCACCTAAAATGATCTCCCAATTACTGGGGAAAGACCGTCATATTACGAGTAGAAAAGGGTCTAATAAAAGAGATTTATTATTATCATAATACTCAGAGATTAAAGTCTAATGTAGCACATAGTATCTTCATTTTCCACATAAAACAGTTTATGTAACGCCTAATTTTTTAATGTTTCTCCTGAAAAGAATTTTAATAATTTGTTACTAGATGTGATTTTAGTCAGTTTGTAAAATATTTTTGGTCCAGGGAAAATATACATCTTTTTATGACTATACAACAATGGCTGACTTAATGGCTTATGCAACGAGAACCGGGTACTAGGAAACTTCCGAAATTAGTAATAAGTATACATATTTTTACTTCAATTTCAATCTCATATCCCAAAGAAAACACCACACCATCAGTTCATTATTAAGCTTGCATATTCTGCCCTCCCAAGCCAAAAGGGCGTATTTCAATGATTTTCTGAAAATCAGTTTTTGAAATAATTGGATAGTTCAGATGCTAATATATCTATTGCCTAAAGGAAATGGCCGTTTCTCAATAAATTGTGCCTTTAAGATGTGATTTAATGAAAGCCGTATCTCAAAATTAATATGAATTCCTAAGCGAATTTGGCGGAAGTTCATTTTTCTAAGCAAAAAGGCCGTTTCTCAGGCATACGTTCTTTTCGCTTAGTATTTCCTATTCGCCATTCTAGTCAAATTAGACGTAACTGCATTAGTAACAAATCCTTCAGCATGTAATCGCCACTACCCGAATACTCATTTCTCATAGTTTAAACATAGTTCTTATAATTAATTCATTGTTGATCATGAAAATTAATATGCAAGGTGTGTTCCGATTAATTTTTCTAGCTTATTATTGAAAACATGTCAATTTTCATTTTCCTGTTTGTTGTTATGTAGCCAAAACACAGAATATTGATTCTACTCAACCTTATTTTAGAAACACCATTATAATCACCATGTAAGTAAAATAATTTATATTTTTATCACTATTGGACTGATAGTTCATATGCACATATGTTTTAGAGACAACGAAATGGACAATGAAATTATTCGTAGACACATAAATTCATTTAATCCTACCATATCACATTAGTACATTACCGGAGGGAACATGCATCTAATCGTCTTTATTTACCAAGTGATATAACGCTGACTGCCATGCACCATGATTTTTTTACTCAGAATGTTAATTAAAAATGTTCATATGAAAAGTACAGAACGGTAGCCAGTGAAATGGACATATCTTTTGATAAACTGTGAAATCTTCAATGCTACACAAAGGAAAATTTGGACACTAATTTTTAAACTTGTAAAATGTGGAAAACATATTGAGAGAGCATCAAAATCTCGGGCCAAATATAGAGAAGATGCTGAAAAAATTGAAGAGGTTAACAAAATAATTTATTATGCAGATCTTCAAAGAGCTATCTTGTTGCCAAGACTAGACACATTTAAGGTAGCTATATTCACAAGTGTTTGACTGTCTACATGAGAGCTTCGTTCCTGTTGGGGGTGGGGAACAAAACAAAAAATGTGCAAGCCGTTTGCAGCTGTCCGGCACGAGGCTCTCTTTAAAAGGAGCAAAGAAGAAATAGTAAGCACTTTCTACAACTTTTTCAAGTACAAGAGAGATTGTTCAAAATTACTCTATGGTTGGACAACTGCACGGTCCAGAACAAAAATTGGACATTCTTTTCATTTTTGATTTACATTGTTAATTCAAATGAAGTAAGTACTAATGAAATTGTGATAAGTTATTTTGAACCAGGCCATTCGTTAATGGCTTCTGATCCTTTCATCACAAAGTAGAACAGTCAGTGAAAAGACGTGGATATAAAGTATATGATTTTGCAGACTTTGTAGATGCAGTAAAATCGGCATCTTACCAGACTGAGATACTGCCAGTGGAGCTTCAGTATTTTTTCATTTGGTCTGGCTACTCATCACAATATAAATTTAACCTGATTAGTTTATTGATTACTTTTGTAAGGCTAAAGATACAATCAATATAAATCCCAACTTATCATGTCACACTCAGTCTCTTTCTTTGGAATATCATTTTTTTTATGAATGATGTGTTTCATCCACTTAATACAGTATAATATTATACTACTATGCAATTTAAGTGAATATTCCTTCTTAACTCTCTATTATGTTATTAAGATTTAAAACACAAGTACAATATTAAGAAATCAGTGTTAGTACTTCTGTTTTACAGACAATATAGATAACATTAAACAGAAAGAAGCCATATAAAAATAACGACATAAAATTTCACGTTTTGTTTGAAGTTTGTGCACCACTGTTTTCTTAATCCAACAGGTTGCTTATTCATATACACAACCCTTCCTCTTTCCATACTTAGCGCTTGCTGCCCGCGCACGACATCAAGGTCAGAAAAATGCGCTCGCTTTGACATCACTGGGCTATGCTTTACAGAATTGCCCAGTGTTATTCATATTGTAAATTTGTGTACGTCACACTGTTTAACATGAATATTGGAATAAGCTTACTCCCGTCTTTCTGTATTTCGACGGCTTAGTGTCAAAGGACACTAAGTCCAAAAATCGACTTTTTGAGTTATTTATAGTATCATATTGTACAAAGTAGCCCTTATATAGTGTGAAAGTAATATGTCTCTACAAATAATAGTTTTATTTATTTATTTTTTTTTTTTTGGAGATAGTGTTGTGTTAATTTAGACAGATGCTGAGTGTCAAACAACACTATCTAGACTTAGTTTTCTTTGACAGTAACAAAATATAGACTAGAAGAACACTAAGTCGAGATAGTGTTCTTTGTCACTAAATTATTTAGCATTTCTAAGATTTTATTGTTGACACTGCCTCAGAATATACAACGAAGAATGTAATACAGTCACCATACTGTTCATTGTTAGAGAATTTATAATTTTTTAATTAATAGAACAAGAATTCTTAAATCAATCCAGTTTGTAAGAGACGCAGCACAGGATTGCTCTGATAATTTGATACTTTTTTATTAGAGCTAAGAAATACTCAGATCGAATATTAGGGGCAGGTTAATGGTGAAGTTGGCTTTAGCGACATATAAAATTTCGCAAGGAATGAGTGATGAAGCTAATAAGAGCATAGCTGTTAGTAGTCCATGTCCAACGCTGGATAACAGGAAAGCCCACAAGTCCTTAAATAGTGGAAAGAAATTGCTGGTAAAAAAAGTTCTAGACAAAGATTGTACAAAATGTCTTCTTAAATGCAACCTCTCATTTAGTGCTAAAGACAAACATGAAATTCATAAACAATATTGGAATATTGAGAATAACGATTTGAAGCGGCAATTTTTTTATGGGCCTTACAGAAGTGAAGGAAATCCAAATCCAAAAAGGATGAATCTAGAAGGCGAAACACCAGTTCTTGCCTGGTGAAAAATAAAGAAAACATATGGATATGCAGGGGTTTTTTTTCTCGCCATCTTTGACATATCCAACACAATAATAGAATATATTTTGAAAAAAGTGACAATAACATAGTGAAAACTGATCGAAGAGGAAAGCATGAACACGGAGTAAAGAAATCTGAAAATACTCGTGAATGTATAGTGAACCACACTGCATCATTTTCAAGAGTACTGTCCAACAAGAGTACAAGAAACGAACTGCAAGAGAATATCTGTCTTGTGATTTAAATTTACAAAAATATGTATGAATTGTATAAAGAAAAATTCAGATTTTGAACCGATTTCTATATCTGGACTGTATACCTTAATCAAGGTAACAGGGCTGATGAATCGGTATTAAATTATAAAACATAGGCAGCCCAATAAGTCTAAGGTTGCAGTGCGTCCGGAGCAATGACGGGCCTAAATGTTGGGGGGGGGGGGACACAGGAATGCTAATGTTAAAGCAGAAAAACCTTTCATATTATCGTCATATTTTCAAAAATAATTTTAATATACCTTTTCATAATTCCAGAAAGGATCAATGAAAGTAAGAAGATAGAGACGGAGGAAGTTCATCAGTCCCACATTGAAAGAAGGAAGCAGCTCGTCAAGTAAAAAAAAAATTACAAAATTTAGAGCATCAGTAAATGATCTTTACTTTTTTAAATTTGATTTGAACCTGTGCGCAATGGTCCAGATGTTAAAATGGAATGAGTGTTTTATAAACGTGGATTACCTGTACATAATTTGACCAAGTATGGATGTAGCCAACAGAACAGCAGGAAATTTTTTATGGAACGAGAAAATTGCAGAAAGGGGAGCTGCAGAGGTACCATCATGTCTCTTTGCTCAAATGAAAAAACTGCATAATGGTAAAAGGTTCTGCTTCATGTCCGATACCTGTGGAGGACTGTGCTTATATCAACCATGCTCCTCTACACTGTGAATGTTTTGGACGTATCTCAAATTGAACTTTATTTTTAACTAAGAAATTCACAAATGGACACAGTCCGCACGCACATTGAAAAAAAAAAAAACAGCAAAATATACAGAAATATTTGATCCATCAGAGTGGTATACTATAGTTAGAGCTGTATCAAAAATAGAAGTGGAACAGAGTAATGTAATGATGTAAGAGAAATTCAGAAGACATTAATAAAGAACAAGAAAGTTGACACTAATGGAAACATTGTAGATGGCTGGATATAGTGTGGTTCCAGTATCGGAAAAGTGACAGTGAACACGTATTTTTTTTAAATACAATTATGATGAAGAATTCCATAAATTCAAGGTACAGAGGAAGATTACACGTGGATTTAGGCTGGATAATCTTCAACTTAAACCAAAGGATCATGGTGCACTGAAAATATACAAGATTAGAAAATGAATAATGTATTGCAACTGTGTAAACAGAACATTATACCAGGAAATTACCATTTCCTTTACAACAGTTTAAAAATGAACAGGAAATCGTAGAAGAAGATACTCAAAATGAAGAGCAATAAGTGATTATAAAATCAAGAAGAAATTTTAAATTTTTATATGAGAGGTATGGATATTGATACTATTCAAAACAAATACTGAATAAAATCAAATATAATCCTATTCAGATTATAATTTTATTCAATGTCATTTAGGGTATAAATTCTGAGTTAAGTGTGTATTTTCGTTTTATTACGTGCAGACAGACTTTTAAATCAATTGAATTTGTAGGCTTTGCTATTTTTAAAAATAAATTGATAATTAGTTAAATAACTTTTTCATCGAAACTCCTCATCAGCTGTGGTAAATTAAAGTAGTGTAACATTAGCAACTATTTAAAAACACTGTTGTTCTAAAATGCAATGTAAATTGAAGATAACTTTTACTCTTTTATTATTTTATAAATGCACTGTTAAAATTATTATTTCAGATAATAGTATAAATTAATCTAATAATGATAACATTATGCTTTTATGCTTTATAAATAATATTAACTGGCACTGTTATAATAATGCAGATATGTTTTGAGTTTAGATAATATTCCTTTATGAAGAAGAAGAAATATGATAATTGCAGCTCTCCACAATAAGTTAAATTTATTAATTTGCATTGTCAAATAGATCTATAATTTTTTACTAGAGTGTTTGAATTCAATATTTTGGCATTTATTTTTAACACTATCTACTAAATTGAATGCTTCGTGTCAGTAACAAAGAACACTATCTCCAAAATATGTTAATTTTTAAGTCAATATTAAATATTTCTAGAAAATATGTATTGTATTGTCTTTAAGGTTATATCCTATATATATATGGTTTAAATTTTATCAACATATCTCTTAAATTAAAGCAGTAACATAAGAAAATATACACAATTGAACTGTTTTTTGCCTCTCCTGTACAGTTGTGATTTTGGAGTTAGTGTTCTTTGACATTATTGTTGTACATACCAGGTCGAATTATGTTTCTAATTGTTTCAATACATACTATGAAAGGTATTAAAATTGGTGAAGTTCCTATGTTTTGTCATCAGAAGGAATTGCTAAATTACTATAATTTGGTTTAAGAGACCGTTACTTGCTTTCAGTCCTCTGATGATTCGCGTAGAAAAAACATAGCTAAGCAGACCGAACAGGCACTACTAAGAGCGAACAGCCCGTCTCAATAAAATCGTAATGAAACAGAAGCGCTACGCATTCTCATACGCACTGAGTACTTATTCTTCTCGAAATTATTTCATGGAGCGAGTCTTGATGGAAGTCCACTGGTAAGTAGGCAACAGTTTCGCACGACTGTCCACAAGTAGCATATTACAGGGGCACTTGTTTACTGCACATGCGCAGTGTGTGGTAAGCGAAAGTAGAACAATAAGGGAGCTCCATTTTTTTTTTTCCGTATCTATACAGTACATACTCGTAGATCTGTGATTAATACTTTTGTTCGTGGTCTGTAACAGTTGGTTTTGCCTAAATCCCAAAAGACACAAAACCTATACGAAAGAACATAGTGTTCTATCTTCGTTAAAATTGCCCGTTCAAGATGTTATAAAAATGCAATCATTTAACTAGAACAATGGTGGGCATTCCTGCGGTCGCAGTGACGTCAGACCTCAGCGAAGCATCAAACTTATCCCCTACCTTCCCCTTCCCCACTCCATGAAAATACTGCGCGTGTACGTGGCGGATTATACTGGATTGCTGTACTTCGGAGCTCCATTAGTGGTACAATGTCTTTCGCAGAATCATATGAATCGAGAGGATATCACACTTACAAGAAAGGCGGTTCTTTCATTTCTCATGTTTAGGATTAGTTACAAGTATTCAGGACGCGAACTTAAATATGTACATTCTTAAAATAGATCACCTGTTATACGAGTTCAAAGAACACAGATTCAGTGATTTTCAAAGGATGGTGAAAGATTTCAATATTTTTGCCGCTCCTTTTCATGTTTAAATTGAAAATGTTATCCCAGAATTGCAGTTAGAGGTACTGGATTTGCAGAATGATGGCTTCTTGAAAGCAAAATGTGAAGGTCTACTGGGGGCTAAAATTTTTAAAAGATGTCCAGTACTACATATCCACTGCTTAGACAGTTTGCTTAAAAAATAATGAGTACCGTCATTTTCCATAACTGTGGTCCTGGAACATAACTATTGTCCACGATACAACCATTCAAATTTTGTACTCCATAACGTAGTACGTCGTTTGTCTATATTCTTGCTGTACTGTATTTTGAATTCAAGTCACCTCAGCTATCTACGAACGGTCTATGTTGCTTCTGCAATGATCTTTGAATGGTTGTATCGTGGACCATAGTTGTGTTCCAGAACCATAGTTGTGGGAAATGACGGTATGTATTCATCAACCTACCAGTGCGAACAGCTGTTTTCTAAAATGAAATCCAGCCACAGATCCCGCTTAAGGGGAGTCTGTACTGCCATCCCATCAATGTAAAGCAGAGCAATAATAGATAAAGACCGTAATTTTAGCCTGTTACATACAATAATACTTGAAGAATAACCCCTAAAAATTTCAACTGTGTATCTTATGTAAGTCCTGAGACAAGTGTACCTAAATTAGATGAAATTTACATTGCTGGGATAGGCAGTACAGACTCCCCTTAAGCGATGCTCATCTTCTTGCGCAACTGAAGATAGCATACACAGATATAAATCCCAATTTCGAAGAAAATACTTTGAAAAATGATTAATTAAATATTACGCGAATGGACTATTCTAATTACATATGGTAGGTAGGGGTGTAGTGGCGCAACTGTCTGTAAATCCGTCACTGCACTGTAGAGTGCAACCCCTCCCACGGTATGTAGTTGCCATTTAAATCCTGTCTTGTGGGTTGCGTTCATTTTGCCCACCACTGAATTAGAATAATTCTGAAAACAAAAGCCTTATATTTCTGTAGGTAAATAATCTTAAACCCTGAGTTTCCTGCTAGTGCAGTGCGGACCAGAAATACTGCTGGAGTAATAGATCATGCTAATTAAGTTATGTGACCTAATAAACAAGATGAAAGCCGCAAGGTCTTACCTTGTTGGCGAAACGATTAGTTCACTAGCATTACTTCCATTGGGTATCCCATTCCATTGTCTGGTATTCTGTTGTAACCAGATGTTCGACTGGGTTAGTTGCAGACTCCCACTCCATGGGCTGCATGTCATTCTTGGCGTCGATGCCTTCCAACTGCATGCGCTCCTGATGTTCCTAGAAAATTTCAGAAATGTGGAATAATGAATTTTACAGTTTTAATCGAGTATTAACTCCATATGTAGATGAAATTATTGGGGATCATCAGTGTGGTTTTAGGCGTAATAGATCAACTATTGACCAGATATTTTGTATTCGGCAGATAATAGAGAAAAAATGGGAGTATAAGGGTACAGTGCATCAGTTATTCATAGATTTCAAAAAGGCATATGACTCGGCTAAGAGAGAAGTTTTATATGATATTCTTATTGAATTTGGTATTCCCAAGAAATTAGTTCGATTAATTAAAATGTGTCTCAGTGAAACGTACAGCAGAGTTCGTATAGGTCAGTTTCAGTCAGATGCGTTTCCAAATCACTGTGGGCTAAAGCAAGGAGATGCACTATCACCTTTACTTTTTAACTTTGCTCTAGTCTAGAGTATCCCATTAGGAAAGTCCAGGATAACAGAGAGGGTTTGGAATTGAATGGGTTACATCAGCTGCTTGTCTATGCGGATGACGTGAATATATTAGGAGAAAATTCACAAACGATTAGGGAAAACACGGGAATTTTACATGAAGCAAGTAAAGAGATAGGTTTGGAAGTAAATCCCGAAAAGACAAAGTATATGATTATGTCTCGTGACGAGAATATTATACGAAATGGAAATATAAAAACTGGAAATTTATCTTTTGAAGAGGTGGAGAAGTTCAAATATCTTGGAGCCACAGTAACAAATATAAATGATACTCGGGAGGAAATTAAACACAGAATAAATATGGGAAATGCCTGTTATTATTCGGTTGAGAAGCTTTTATCACCCAGTCTGCTGTCAAAAAAACTGAAAGTTAGAATTTATAAAACAGTTATATTACCGGTTGTTCTTTATGGTTGTGAAACTTGGACTCTCACTTTGACAGAGGAACATAGGTTAAGGGTGTTTGAGAATAAGGTGCTTAGGAAAATATTTGGGGCTAAGCGGGATGAAGTTACAGGAGAATGGAGAAAGTTACACAACACAGAACTGCACGCTTTGTATTCTTCACCTGACATAATTAGGAACATTAAATCCAGACGTTTGAGATGAGCAGAGCACGTAGCACGTATGGGCGAATTCAGAAATGCATATAGAGTGTTAGTTGGGAGGCCGGAGGGGAAAAAGACCTTTGGGAGGGCCGAGATGTAGATGGTAGAATAATATTAAAATGGATTTGAAGGAGGTAGGATATGATGATAGAGACTGGATTAATCTAGCACAGGATAGGGACCGATGGCGGGCTTATGTGAGGACGGCAATGAAACTGCGGGTTCCTTAAAAGCCATTTGTAAGTATTATTATTATTATTATTATTATTATTATTATTATTATTATTATATTTTTGTAATTTTTTTCAATTTATTTGGGAAACAATCATGTTACAATAACGATTACAATTATTGCAGTCAGGAAACTACAAAAATAGGTGTTAAATACAAAAGACATAAAAATTCATTAAAAGAGCTATTACATCGTCGAACAAAAATGTACGTGTCAAATATTAAAAAAAAAACATATATAAATTAAAGAATTTGTCTCTCGTATGAGCAAATGCTCATGGTCGGGAGATCAAAACCGCGCTGTAGATAAGCTGAAAGAAGAAGGCAAAATAAACAATTAATATAAGCAATAGGCTAAAGTAGCAGAAATTACAAAAACAAGAGTCGACAATTATGATATAAAGGGATCACAATTGAAAAAAATTTATAACCAATATTCACAAGGATATAAAACTAATACAGGAGTATCTTCTGCGGACCTCTGGAGAAAGAACTAAAGAAGACTCTAGTGAAGTGCTTTATGTGGAAAGTAGCAATGTATGGGGTAGAAACATGGACATTACGACGAAGTGAAGAGAAGCATTTTAAATGTGTATATGGAGAAGAATGCAACGTGTGAAATGGACAGACAGAATAAGGAACGAGGTTGTGTTGAAAAGAGTGGATGAAGAAAGAATGATACTGAAACTGATCAGAAAGCGGAAAAGGAATTGGCTGGGTCATTGGTTGAGAAGAAACTGCCTACTGAAGGATGTACTAGAAGGAATGGTAAACGGGAGAAGAGTTCAAGACAGAAGAAGATATCAGATGATAGACCACATTAAGATATATGGTTCATATGCGGAGACAAAGAGGAAGGCAGAAAATAGAAAAGACTGGAGAATGCTGGGTTTGTAGTGAAAGATCTGCCCTTGTGCCGAACACTATAAATGAATGAGACTAATACATAGCAACTAATTATTAAACCCTATATTAATTTCCCTTAATAATTTATTTAATTGTAAGTTTATATTTAATCGTACCCTGCGCATGAGTAGGCAGTTCAATATCTATTCCGAACCATGCCTGAACAAACTTTATAAAGTAAATTACATAATAAAGATATGATCATTTGGTCCAGGCTGCATCCGATTTTGCACAAGAAGAAATTCTTCAACATGTTTGTGAATTCAACTTAACTTAATTATATCTACGATAATTTTAGTCCATGAAGCATACATTTGATGTAAGAATAATTTCTTTAACACGTTTCTAAATCAGCCTTGTATACTATCCATAATAAATCACTCCACACCAATTTCAATAACGTGCATTGTGTAACCTAGGAAGTCATTTTTTGTGTTGACCGATTTGTGCATCATTGTTTAAGTTGTAAACAAGAAGAAATAAAAATTAACGTGCAACATAAGTATTATTTTAAGAAACACAGGGGGCAAATGTTGGTAAATGATGAACACAGAAATGGCATTTCGGGACACTTTGTTTTCTTAACTACTAGGATAACCTAAAGAATGAATATGAACAACTTCAGTAGTAGGTCCACAATAAAATACAAATTGTTACTTAATTTGTATTTCATTTTTTGGTCCAGGGAAAATACTCGTCCTTCACAACCCTCGCAAGAATAGGGTTATTATTATTATTATTATTATTATTATTATTATTATATTATTATTCAGTAAAAATTAGTATTTTATGTGGAACAAATAGAATTTAAGCTTACATTACCGCAGGTCACCCAGATACTATGTTATTAGGTGATAAAATATGTGTACTTTATCCAATAATTAATATAAACCACCTGTGAGGAAATGGATCAAAATCATCTTCAACACTACCCAGCCACTATCAACTTAGCGTCCTTGAGTGAAAAATACTGGAGAGAGAGAGAGAGAGAGAGTTAATGATTTTATTGTCAGAAATTCAGCACTAGCAAACAACAACAACATTATATATTTAACCTGTATATTTGAATAAAACTTTTTAGAAAGGAACTAAGTCAAAATTTGTAACTTTTTTTACTGATGAAATGATTAATACTTTCAAGTTCAATTTGATATTTATAGTACGGGACTGGTACACTCATATTTAGCCTATTCTTGAAAATAAGTTTCTTTGCGCTCCTGAATAGCAGGAAATTTTGACTTAGTTCCTTTCTAAAAAATGGCTATTCATTAGTAATATTAATGCATTTCTCACCTTCATTAGAACATGAATAAAATTAACACAACGCAAATCAAATAAGTTTCATATGTGGTATGGGAGGGTTTCGAAGGTCCTTTATTGCTAGAATTAGTGTTAGAAGTTATTATTATTATTATTATTATTATTATTATTATTATTATTATTACACATTGTTCTGTATGGTTGTGAAACTTGGACTCTCACTTTTAGAGAGGAACAGAGATTAAGGGTGTTTGAGAATAAGATTCTTAGGAAAATATTTGGGGCTAAAAGGGATGAGGTTACAGGAGAACGGAGAAAGTTACACAACGCAGAACTGCATGCGCCTGACATAATTAGGAACGTTAAATTCAGACGTTTGAGATGGGCAGGGCATGTAGAAGGTATGGACAAATCCAGAAATACATATATAGTGTTAGCTGGGAGACCGGAGAGAAAAAGACCTTTGAGGAGTTCGAGACGTAGATGGAAATATAATATTAAAATGGATTTGAGGGAGGTGTGATATGATGATAGAGAGTGGATTAATCTTGCACAGGATAAGGGACCGATGGCGGGCTTATGTAAGGGCAGCAATGAACCTGCGGGTTCCTTAAAAGCCATTTGTAGGCCTAAGTAATTATTATTACAAATTTATTGAAGTGGGTGTAAGTGGATTGAAACTATGTTAATAATGCACATACATTGTCAAAACTTGTATTTTCAGTTTAGTTTGAAGTGCACCTTCGCTTTACTCAGTAGGCCTACTATGAACGGTCATAAGATCTTTAAAAGAATAAAAAAAGTAATGCTTACGATGCAAATGTTAATATATTTTAATAATATTTAATAAATAACACACGTAATTATATAAAATATAGAACTGAATTGTTCTGTTTGGTGGAGTGAATATGTTCTTTTTAAAAGGCTACATATTTTTTGTATAATTATTTGGTTTTAGGGCGGGAAGGTGTAGCCTCATTTCTGCATCTTCATTTAGCCTATTTCGGTAATCTGTTTTCATGGATAAATACGCAGAGAACCCAGATATGGAACTGATAATTATTATATATCTTTTAGATCTTTAATTGTATTAATGATATTAATAATAATTATTATTATTTATTGGAAGTTTCCTAGTACCTGGTACTCGTTACATAAGCTGTTAAGTCGGTCATTGTTGTGTAATCATAAAA
This sequence comes from Periplaneta americana, assembly GCF_040183065.1. Taxonomy (NCBI): domain Eukaryota; kingdom Metazoa; phylum Arthropoda; class Insecta; order Blattodea; family Blattidae; genus Periplaneta; species Periplaneta americana. Next base: position 434,600 of record NW_027185502.1, on the reverse strand, counting down.
GATGCATATTTTCCCTGGCCCAAAATTATATTATAAAATGACTAGAATCACATCTAGTAACAAACTGTTAAAATTCTTTTCAGAAAGGAGCCACTGTGTAAACACAAAAATGATCTATCTAACGAGTACCGGGTACTAGGAAACTACCTATTTATTTTCTGTTACGATTATATTATAATAATTTTTATTGGTGATATTACATGTTTTTATTGATTCGTATTTTCGTGAGTTTGTATACATTTTGCAGTATTATCCAAATTTAAAATACTGTTTAAATACTATTTACAATTCACATGTTTCGAAACTTTCACATGTGTAGCATTATATGATTTATTTTATTACTATTAGTAAGGAAGGATGGCCATAAAACAGTGTAATGCATTATAACCATAAAACCTCATTGTCCTCAGTAATTTTTAAACTGCGTCATGCGTTCGTTAGTGTTTTTAAATATGCCTGTCCAATGCAGTCTTAATTATCAGCCCCCTAATATACACATTTATTCCTAGAATAGCCATTGACGCTACGAAACGTAAATGTTTTATTCCCTACTTACTGTTGTAGTTTTTAAGCAGGAATCTTAATATAACTTAGAAAGCTTACCTCAGTGGAAAGAGCTTCATCCTGATTGTCCCATGAGAATCGAACCGAGCTCCTCAATACACATAAAGCGCTATCTTTTCTTGCTTTAAAAGAAATTAAAACTCAAAATGGCGGTCCAATATGTCATTTGCATTGTTGAAGAGGGCTTTGTTAACGCGTTGAGCGATGAACGCGAATTCCATAGAGAATGAAAAACTGGAACTAGCGTCAGGGATTAGAAGCTGTAGGTAAGAAAATTGATGGTACTTGTGTTGAGAACTTTCGACCTGATTTTAAATGTAGTCAACCGGCCGCAATGGAATTTAAATATTGTCGTTTTCGTATTTTATATTTAAACCATATTTTTGAGTTTTGTAAAGAAACTGATATAACTTACATTTTATGATGCAGTTATGTATTGCACTCATGTTACTTGATTTTTATCATTATAAAATTCACTCTTTGGTTTGGAGTTCTTCTTCCTCTTGTTTTATTAATTCTGCAGGAGAAATTCATTCTATACTATGTTGGCTGCGTTTTCATAATAGGAGATGAACTTCAATGTTGCAACTGTGCAGTTAAGGAAATATAGTTCTTACCACGTGTTCAACTGTGTATTTGGTTTTTAAAAAATTACATTTATTTGCATGTGTCCCCATTTTCTCTTGAACAAGTGAAAGTAGACAGATGAAATTTCACCGCTTTTTATCACACTACGACAGTTTCTGATACTACATTATGTCAATCATGTGGTAATGAACTTACTGATAGAAGACATAGATTAGAAACATTTGTAGGAGTCTAAACTTTTTCAAACAATAATACTATAGAAATAGGTTAATTCGACATTCGATCATTGCAATAAATGTCTATTTCCTAGTAATTACTTTCAAAACTAATGTTGGTCACTGTGTAAGCAATTTTAACTTTTTTTTTTGCACTGGGCATGTGATACATGTTTTCTACATAATTTTAACCTTCTGAATACGAATATGACAATAAAAAGCAGTTTTAGGTTACGGTTTTTTAAGAAATTTTTCGAATTTATATCTATTCAAAATACTGCTTTATATATCGTAACGACCGTAAAGTTAAATACTCACTCTTCAAAAGATTACAGCTTTCTTTTTCTGCATTTTCTTTTATACTGGACATCAGGTACATCACGAGCTAAAGTCCAACAATAGTCTGCTAGCATATTGGTACTCCACTGTTCTTGGTATCTTTTTTAAATAGATAAAATTTCTTCATCAAAGCGCTTACAATGCTCATCACTGAATTTGTCATAATTCTCAGGAAAGAAGTCAAGATGGGAGTAAATGAAGTGAATTTTAAGGGATATGTTACAACCCATAGCTTCAAACGCCAACAGTAAATTTTGTACTAGTTCTTAGTTGTACTCACTTCCACGGTGTCCACACCTGTGGAGTAACGGTCAGCGCGTCTGGCCGTGAAACCAGGTGGCCTGGGTTCGAATCCCTGTCGGGGCAAGTTACCTGGTTGAGGTTTTTCCGGGGTTTTCCCTCAACTCAATACGAGTAAATGCTGGGTAACTTTCGTTGCTGGACCTCGGACTCATTTCACCGGCATTATCACCTTCATTTCATTCAGAAGCTAAATAACCTAGATGTTGATACAGCGTCGTAAAATAACCCAATAAAATAAAAATAAACTTCCACGGTTACCCAGAAAATTTAATACAGCCTCTTGAATGCGGCTCTCTCTTTTCCTTCCAACTAAGATTCGAAGTGATTGTCCTTCATTATTACTGTAATTTGTGGTCCGTTGAAAACTTTCTCTTTTATTTTTGAGTCACTAAATGCATCAGTTTCATGAGTCATCCCTTTAACAATATTCTTCATTAACCCTAACTTAATGTGTAAACGGGATGAAATTACTTTACTTTGAGGTACAATGAGTTGATGTATAATATTTTTCTTCCCTGGCTCTAGTAATTGTGTTGGCCATACTTTTATTTTATAATGCTCATTTCGAGCATATCCCATTCGCACAGAAAGATTTTGTGTAGCCATAATTGCATTCTAAGAAACAATGCTACAACCTTCAAATCCGCACATTTAAACATTCATACTTTGAATGTTATCATTAAAACACTTTTTAAAGCAATACACGTCTTATACAGAATACTAACATCAAGGAAATCTCCTGGTAATCTGAAGTGATTTCATGTGGCGAACCTGAATCTCCCCCTCCAAATGGAAACGAAAAGGGCATTAAAACAATTTCTGCTTCTATAAATGGTTTTTACAGAGTAGTATATTGAAAAATATAAACTACAGTAATGTCATCAAAGCTCAGAGTGAAATAAATACACATCTCAAGTAAAATCATGTCAACTCAAGCGAATTCATATCGCAAACCTGTTTCCACCTCCTCCAAATAGATTCGTGAAAGGGCAGTAAAATAATTTACATTTCCACAAGTGTTTCTAACACATTGTTTTCCACATAATAGGCCATCACAAATAGTTTCACAAGAAATATGGTGATTTTTTAAATAAAATACATAGAAAATTATATTGTTCACCTCGAAAACCCAAACTGATGGAACATTTTTCTTGTTATTTTTTTTTAATTCAGGAAGTCGAAATTAGTAACAATTTGTTAGTGTTATGTCTGGCGCAAAATGACTGTTGACCACTGTAATGAACATTGCATTGCAATTATTTTCGAATCTTACGTTTTCGGAAAATTAAAAAATTTCAACGAAAATATTGTGATTCTGGAATCCTAGAGTATGTTGATGAAATGTCATTATTTTTTTCTTTTAGCTATAAAACGTGAGATCGTAACAGGCCATTTGGCCTAATACTTGAAGGGAAGAAGAAGAAGAAGAAGAAGAAGAAGAAGAAGAAGAAGCTATAAAACGTTGTCCTTCAATAGAGCAATTAATTTTATTTTATAACAAAACAAAATAATGTAATTTTTATGTCTTTATGTTGTACCATCTGAAAGCACCTTCTTGATTCTATTTTTAATTAAACTTGTTAGACTTTTCAGAAATCTCAACTCAACTATAGACAAACAAAATGAATAAATTGCCTTTAGGTATATGTACACCTTTACATATAAACAATTTTGTTTTGCATAATATTGCCCTATAAAATTTGTAAACAATTGAGTATAGTACCGGAAAGAGAATGAACTGAACAGATCCCTTGCAATTGTTTCTAAATTGTTTCTAAAAATTATTTTGTTTTTAAATTTGACTTAAAACTGATACATATCTCATGCAGTTTTCAAGATAGAGCCACAGTTTTTTTTTTTTTCACTATTTTATAGCTAAAACTATTGTTTAATGCCTGACATAGAGCTATTTTTTATTTTCATTTACATTAATTAAATATTACCATATATGTAACATATGACAGTGTTTTATGTTCCATAATTATGTAAAAAAAATCCAAAGATATTAACTATATTATTGTAATTTTATTCATTGTCTGGCACTAAGGAAGCTTCGAAATGATACCAATATCTTCTTGGTATCATCATTAGGGAGCGGATTTTTATGTGCTAAAAAATTTAAATATATTTATTTTTATGTGCTAAAAAGTACGAAAATATTTGCTAAAAATTAAAAAATATTTTTTTTTAATATGACAAAAATACCTTACTTAGCTTGGAAAAAAAAAATGTTACTAGATACTCACCAACCACACTTGAGTGCTAGTAGTTGGCCGAGAATTGCAGTGAACAACAAAGGTCATCTCCAAATTCTCCATCAAAAATGCTTGCCGATTATCTCTGAACAACGACTTATACTGTGAAAACGATCTTTCCACATCACAGGACGTCAGACGTGCATATTTAAAGAGAGGAATGTCACAAACACATACACCGTCAGCTTCATCTATAGGCACACCCTCCAATGCTTGAGCAACTTTACACATTTTTTTTATATCTACTGTTTTTCCCAAACACATTCTGGAATTTGTCCCTTAGTACTTGTACTTCTGAACCTGGTAGCGAGTCTAGTTTAATTTTCACGGCACGCACCTCCCTGTTTCAGACAACAGGTTTTTGGATGTTTCGAGTTTTTTTTTGTGGTGTCACACAAAAAGCTTAGATTTGCTAATATGAAAGCCAAATCGTTTTTTAAACAACCATCTTTCAGTATATCTTGAAGGATATCGATTGACGAAGCCGATATCAGGGAATCACAACAAGACGTATTGCCGAACGAGAGGCGAGAGATTTGTCTAAATTAGCCGGCCTGGGTGGCGCAAGCACTAGAGGCACGGACTGTCTCTACCGCTTGCTCCGAAGGGCTGTGGGTTCGAGTCCCGCCTCGGGCATGGGTGTTGTGTTTGTATTAGTATAAGTAAAACAAAGGAAAACAAATTAAAAACAGAAAACAAAAGAGATAACTTTGGTAAACGGCCTCTGGCCGGTCTAAATTTAAAAAAAAAATAAAATATTCATACCCGAGCTCTTATCTGTTGTGTTTCACAAGCAAAGCGTTGAATGAAATCATCTTCAGCAACAATAAACATTCCTAATTATGTGTTGCAAGATCTCTCCTCCTTATCTATGTTAATTTATTCTCCTAATAATAACATTGATATGCTGCCTAGCAGTTCTCAGAACTTGAGGCGAAACTAGGACTATTACAAAAATGGATCACGGATACACCACACAGCGCTTAGAAACACAAAGCAACCAAGAATTCTTAAAAAGATAACGTCCTTCTGAGTTACATAATTGATTTAGTTTTAAAATGTTTAAAAATTCTTGTAAAAAGTTATTTAAGTAAAAAAACTCCAAGATTTATGTGTTTATAATAGATTTCCTGAAAATATGTATTTACATAATTTTTTGTGAAAATATGTGTTTTTATGTGAAATAAAATTCGGGTTTTAAGCTTGAAACTTCATGTTCGGAATTTTTAACTTTGTTAAATGTGTTTTATCACACGCAAAAATAATATTTAATTACATAGGAATCCGCTCCTTAATCATCATATTTGGCTGAGATATCATGTCTCAAAAAATTAAATGTTCTAAAATTACTACTTACAGGAAATGAGCCACAAACTTTCAGAGCATAGAAGCCTCCAGCTTCATATGTCACCCCTTCAGCAGCTTCATGTTGGTCCAGTTTCAGCTTCTTTCTGTCTCTCAGATACCTCCTCCTTGTTTTAACTTCAGGTGTTGTTGTTTTCTGGCACTTTTGTCCCCTTTTTCCATTGATGCGGCTTTGTCCTCATTTTCCATTGATGCAGCAACTCCTGCGATGGTGCTTGTTTCAGGGTTTACATCCATCCTCCTTAGAATTTCAATTTCTACTTCTGGATCCAAAAATAAAATGACACACAGCATTACTGACACACAAATTTACAGTTTCCTGAGCTGTATAATCTTCCTTGAGGCACTTATTCCATATTGTTCCATTGAAGCCTCGTTCACATTTTGGGTTTTTCTATGTAAGCACCTTGCCAACAACTTTAGGTCGATCAATCTCTCATATACAGATTTAATCGCTCTTACGATATCTATTTTCATGCCAGGTCCTTTGTGTTTGTATGTTTCTCCTTTGACTTTCACTACTTGGTAAGGACACCAACTCCCTTCACCCAATGGACGCTTAGCATGGAGAGGCTGATCATCATCTGCTGCGATATGGAACAAGGAAACCCAGATTGCTCTACAATTATCTTCTACATTGCCAGTATTGTCCCTCAAAGCAATGCCAAAATAGTTCTGGAGGTTGTCGATAAGTTTGTGCGTTAGCCCCCCTCTACAACCTAGATTGTTTGATTTTGCTAGTTGGCGTAGAGCATTTCTAACACGTTTAGTAGTATTCCACACATTTCAATTTCATAATAGTCTTTCCATTATATGGATCTAGTTCACACACCGTTTCACTGTCATTGAGTGGTGCACAACCATATTCACATAGTGAACAGAGTCCAGTTTCCTTTGTGCTACTCATGTCGCAGGTTTCGTGGTATCCAAGTCGATTACCAGAGACACTTATCATATTTTCGATCCTACTTTTGAACTGGTTAAAATCTGGAAGAGCAGTTCGAAGTGACGGTAGTGCTCTTGTAGTGCCCAGAAAAATACCTAAACTCACAGATGATGCAGTCCCTTCAAAACTTCCAAATCAGCCGTCATATTTGTCCTCTGAATGTAAACAAAAACGTGAAGAACCAGAAGAAAGACGAAAAGAAGCAGAGGCGAGAGATGGAGATGCGTTTAGCAAGTGGTTGGCAAATGACGTGATTTCAGATTTTAACCAATACAGAAGTAGGATCGAAAATATGAAAATTGATGGGTTCACAGTAATAGTAAATGATACTGAACGTTGTATTTTTGAAAATTGGCAGTACTTCTGTTGTGCCAAAGATTATCGCGAGTTTAAAAGTAATTAACGAACTTAGAATTATTATTTCAAACAACGACATTTCCATTGCTAGTTCTAAATTTAAATGGGTTCTTGGCAAAGATATGGTAATGCATAAGTAGTCTAAATTCGACACTCTTTTGAGTCATTTGAATTCTTTAAAAATTTGGAATTTATCACCAAACGAGAAAATTGAACTAGCGTCAAACTTGTTGCGCAACTACTGCGATGAAGTTGACTAAAGTTCTGGACTATACAGTAAGGTTAAGTTTTTGAAGGAGCAAGCATAGGCGGAGTTATAGGGGGGTACATGGGGGACACTACCCCCCAAAAATTGTCAACTCCTTTACCGTTATACAGGATGATTCAAAACCTCTGCGACAAACTATGAGGGGTGATAGATCTAACAATAAGGAACTCTTTTTGTTAAAAAAACCTATGTTTTTTGACGCGTCGTTTCGAAGTTACCGTTGAAAATGTTTTTGCGCGGGCATATGTCAGTGTAGGCGAATGTGTGCATCCCTGTTTGTTTGTTGAGATGTATGTAAGAGACGAAAAGGGCTGTTGTTGTTTGTTTACGTTTAATGTTCAATACCTTTTCCTTTCAGTTCAGTCTAATCATCAATTGAGAAAGGACGTCTACACTTTTCCCGAGTTAGACGACATGGTAATGTGTTATGGGGGAGGCTCACGGAAACGGAAGAAGAGCTCTCCACATGTACCAACAGTTTCAAAACAGAAATCACCCTCACCACATAATGTTTGCTCTACTTTATCAGCGCCTTCGAGACGATGGGTCTCTTCGTCTCCGGCGCATTGGTGGAAGACTACGTAGACATCCATTCTAAATTGATGATTACACTGAACTGAAATGAAAAGGCATTGAACATTAAACGTAAACAAACAACAACAACCCTTCTCTTGTCTTACAAACATCTCAACAAACAAGGGTGCACACATTCTCATACATTGACGTATGCCCGCGCAAAAACATTTTCAACGGTAACTTTGAAACGACATAGGTTGTTTAACAAAAAGAGATCTATCACCCCTCAGAGTTTGTTGCAGAGTTTTTTAATCATCCTGTATATTAAAATTAGAAAATAATTAATTCAAAAGATGTTTTTTGTTTTCGTTTATGATTAAGTTTCTGTGCTTAATTGACGAATTAATGTTTTCAGACCATGTGTCTGGACTATAATATATTTTATTTTAAATTTCTGAATGTATAATAATCTCTATACATCATTTGAATGGGAATATTGAGAAACCACACACGTCCATAAAAGTAAAATTTTCAGGAACGACAAAAACCACACAGCTACTTTTATCTAATACTTTGACCCCGTAAAAAAATATATGTGGTTAAGTACAGTAAGTTAAAGATTTTCAGTAGATTTCATCCCTATGCGACATCTATTTTCCGAGAAAAAATATATAAAAGCCGTTGGATATGTGTTGTTTCTCAATATTTTGAACATAAATTAATTAGCAGAATACAATAAAATATTACATCTTTACTCACAACAAATGGTTTCTTTGCAAAATTGTCACAGATCATCAATATATCATTTTCATGTGTAGTATTACTGTAAACTTCAAAACAGAACAATAAAATTAAATTTTTATTCAGAATAAATTGTTACTTAGGATTGCAAATCCTTCACAGATCATCAATATAATAAAATATTCATTCATTTTCATGTATAGTCAAACTTTAAGCTTCAGAATAGAACGTTAAAATGATATTCTTATTCTGGAAAAATTGTTACTTATTTCTAAACATTCACAGATCATCAATATAATACAATATTAATTTATTTTTATGTGTACTCAGAGAGTAAACGTCGGAATAGAACAATAAAATTAGATTTTTATTCACAACAAAGGGTAAAAGTAAAAAGTAAATTGTCCACACCTGTGGAGTAACAGCTAGCGCGTCTGGCCGCGAAACCAGGTGGCCCAGGTTCGATTTCCGGTCGGGGCAAGTTGCCTGGTTGAGGTTTTTCGGGATTTTCTCTCAACCAAATATGAGAAAATCCTGGATAACTTTCGGTGCTAGACCCCGAACTCATTTCACCGGCATTATCACGTTCATCTCACTCAGATGCTAAATAACCTACTAAAATAATAAAAAAAAAGTAAATCCGTGGCGCTACAGCATATGAAGGACCAAGACTGACCAGCCGGTTGCTGGTCTCACGTCGACATGCTGAAGCAGAGGTGAACGATCATCCAACCAGATTGGAGGTATCGTGTGGTATTTTTAAGTAGGTTATTTTATGTCGCTTTATCAACATATTAGGTTATTTAGCGTCTGAATGAGATAAAGGTGATAATGCCGGTGAAATGAGTCCGAGATCCAACACCGAAAGTTACCCAGCATTTGCTCATATTGGTTGAGGGAAAACCCCGGTAAAAACCTCAAGCATTTAACTTGCCCCGACCGGGAATCGAACCCGAGTCACCTGGTTTCGCGGCCAGACACGCTAACCGTTACCCCACAGGTGTGCACTGGTATCGTGTGGTTAGCATGATGATGACCCCAACCGTTATAGCTGGTTTGCGAAACCGGATTTTCGCTACCTATCACAGTTCCCCAAGTACATCACGATGCTAGGTGCACATCGGTCCCATTAGTAGGCCTAAACTAGGAGAAATTTCATGAGAAAATTTCTTTCCCCATGAGGACTCGAACGAGCGCGCATTCCTCAGAACAAAGGGTACATATTGCAAATTTAATCCTTCACAAATCATCAATATCATATTATAATACTCAATCATTTTCATGTGTAATCATAATGTAAACTTCCTGCACCCCTTCGTTTTCTGGAAGGAATCTGTGGGACTTTTCCAGATGATCAGTCTTTTGTTTATTAATTGGCGAACTTCCTTTATATGATATGGTTTTAGGGCTCTGAGGAATCAATGAACGTTCTGATAATACAAAAGTATGTTCCATTATTCTTCCATCTATGTGTACTTTTGCTTTTACAACTCCGAAATTTTCACTGGAGTAATGAAACTGATGGAATTCAGTTTAAAATGGTTCTTACTGAGAACGTGGGGTTCCTCTCACTTGAATTTCCAGAGACTATGTATTCTTACGATAATGGTGAGGCCACCATTCTTTAAAATCAATATTTCAGTTCTTTCTGGAACTGTAACTTAAAGTAATTTTTTGAACTGATTAACTTTTTCAGTTTCCTTTCTATAACACCAAAATCACGGTCGCAGGGGAGGAAGGAATGGCCTCTTATGGGGAAGTATTGTGTGATTGTTTCAAACCTTCCCTGTGCTGGGGAAAATTGTATTTAATATACATTGTTACCAAACTATAATAATTATTTTTAATTAATTGATGGTAAATCTTATGCATGTGCTGCCAATCTAAGAATCTAAAATATTGAGAAACCTCACAAGTTCTGAATACATGTGGTTTCTCTTCATATTGGAAATAAGTTGAACTGAATTCTGGCATAGGATATGATGGAAGATGTAGTGTCCAGTGACGATTCCTCCATGAAGGATATGAGGATGATCCTACAGTTTAATTTCGTGCCTCTGAGGATAGAAAACATTTTAATGACAGATTTTATTTTTAATGCTTCCCGATGTAATAATTTTCTTCAAACTTTCACTTTCTGTCGTGAGTTGTCGCCACTGCACATCTCAGACCTTAGGAAAACTTTCCGAGGAACCATCCAAATATCTTACAATTAATATTACAGCAAACGGCTTTTTCTAGCAGTGAAGTTACAGACAGGGGTGAGTGCGGAGGGCGGGGTATGGCTTGCCTTTAACCGCATTTGAGGATATGACCGTATATCCTAATACTACGACCCTTCTTTCTGGGTGGTGGTGAGGAAACCCTATCAGAGACTACAATACGAATTTCAAGTACCCTTGTAGCCTCCTTAATTGCAGTTCATTGGTCATTTTAAAAGGCCGGAATAAATGAAATAATAATTTAAAATGATATAACATAAAAAATAAAATGAATCAAAACCAAAATTACATAAAAATAAATAAAATAAGCTATAGGCTAATAAAACACAAGAATTAACAGGACTTTCAGATGACAGGACTGCCGAACGAATATCTGAAGTTGCATTTGATCACTTAGAAGAATGTAACTGTAGCAAGAAATTAGTTGCGCATGCTTTATTATTATTATTATTATTATTATTATTATTATTATTATTTTATGTCTTGGTCATCAGTCGTCAATCTCATCCTACAAACATAAAATATCACGAGTCGCCACTGGTAGTGTCTCTCTTCAGAATGATGCGTCCTGGTGTGTAGAATACAAAATGGAATGTAACTCAATTTCGTAAAAAAGTGGACATTTCGGGTTTCTCAATATTTCCATTCATTTGAGGAATGAAAGCATTGTAATGTTTCTTTTGTAACAGCCTGTACTCATGTGTTAGAAGTCTGCAGGTGTTCAGGCCGCCACTTGGAGAAATATAAATAACATACTGCACAACGTTGCAGAAAAAAAAAAGTGATTCCGGTATAATGTGTAAACTTAAAGACGAGATAAATAAAATAATTAGAGTTTACATTAATTGTTATGATATCTTCAGGAAAGTAAGCTTCATATAAACAATTTTGTTAGCACTGTTACGTAATTTTATTGATGCATGCATGTATTTCTGTACGAAAGACAAAAACAGGGAGATTGTTTTAAGTTATGCCTATTATAATATGTACTAGACCTACAGTTCAAGCCCTATACAACTCGGTCTGAAACATCGCGGATATGGATGTAAATGTAAGAAACAAATGCCCCGAAGGTAAATGATGTCCCCTCAAGAAAGCTGTTCTCTCTCAACCTATGGGAGCAAGTATCACTGTTAACAACAAAAGCGCCGTAATACTCGATTGATATTTTAGTACAGGCATCCTTGAATTATTTTTCAAATCCGCCATCCTATAGAACAGCCGTGGCGAAAATATGACTCATGAGCACATTGTGGCTCGCAATGATATCTGTGCATTTCTCTTGCTTCCTGCCTTCCCCAACCCCACCCTCTCACTCACTGGAGTCAAACTCCGTTCCATTTGTGTTTGTCTCTGACCTGCGAGTGGCGTATCATCGCAATGTATCTCTCGAAACCATGTACCTCTACAAATACGAAAGATTTTTTCTGCCAGTATGATGAGAATATTAAATATTTGAATTGTTCACAAGTATTACGAGGAAAATGGTCGTATAACAAAACGGCATTTTACTACATGTCACTCATGAAACATTAAAAGGTTAAGTGTTATTATTAGTATTATTATTATTATTATTATTATTATTATTATTATTATCTCTGTACGTCGATCCTTTTTCAGCGGATGTACGAATAATGCGGTTAGATCTTCTGTTTAAACTAACAGATTTACAATGTATTGTGATATTAAATGAAAGCTAGATGTAAGGATTTCACAAATGTTGAACTTTTCAAATCTTGCCAAAAAATAAATATCCGAATTTTCGTTCTTTCGCTTGCTCTGTTCAAGCCATGTTCGCTGCAACTTACGTTTGTGAAAAGTTATTTTCAACAATGAAAATAGTAAAAACCAAATTTAGATCACGACTGACAGACAAATACCTTCGTGATCAACTACGACTGGCAGTAAGTGACTTAATTCCTGATTTTTGAAACTCTATCGCAGAGACATTCTGAAGACAGTTAATTTTAGGTTGTGATAATGTTTCCTATGTTTCCTTGTTCATTTCTTTCTTCGTTACACGTGCTAAACATTAGTTTGAAGCCTTGTACTGTATAAAATTATATTTAAGTGCTTGACGTAAGGAAAATGAAAATCCGTTAATAAGTCAGACAGTTGCTTCACTTCCCTTTCGGGTGTCCACCTCCCTCCATAGGTGCTATGCACGTTGCAGGTTACACAGTGGCTCGGCGCACTATCACACTTTTGCCACGGCTGCTGTAGACAATTATGGAGTTCCACCATCCTCATCCTATCTAAGACAGCTATCCCACGTCTTGAGTCCACTCCCATGCTCAAATCCCTATTGATTAAAATATCTTTCTGAAAAAGCTAGATATTAGAAGATCACGAGAAAGTTGTTAACTTATTACTGGATGAAATTTATGTTAAACCTGCAATTTCTTACAAGGGTGGCAAAATACAGGATTTCGCAGATAAATTGAACCTGCTACCACAGTGCAAGCATTTATGATTACGTCACTCTGTCAAACAATAAAGATACATCATAAAGTCTTTTTCCCGCAAAAAATTTGACTTCAGGAAAGCTTTACGAGTTCGCAGTATCAATTGTAAATATCCTGAATCAGTGCGGTTTTCGAGGTATCACTCTCATTTCAGACAACAATAGAATCAACTGGAACATGCTAGAGAAATATGTAATGGACGACTAACGTCTACTTTTAAGAATCCCTTCAAAATGGGAGTGGAGATGATTGCAACTACAGGGGAGATTTAGATGCTGTTGTGGAATGTGGTTGTGAAGATGTTATTTTTGTTTGTGAGGATGTTGAGGTAGAGGAAAATATTGTCGGACCATCTGATCTGTGCCCCCGTAAGATATGCGAACTGAACCGTAATTCCTTCTCAGCCTCGGTAATTCATTTCTCTCCCTGCATTCCTATCTCTCTCTTTCCTAGCTCTCTCCCTTTCTCTCTCCCACTACTCACAATATTGAGCCTTCTTGCGGGACAGTTTATTTGCACTTGCAGTCCAGTGTTGTCAACTCAACATGAACACTGTAGCACGGAGTGGCGAAAGAAATATTATTAAGCAAGTACGTAATAGCATCTTGCGATGAAGAGAAACAAACAGGTCAATATCTGTTTCCTATAAATCAGGCAACGTAAAGAGCAGCTGCGATCACAGGTGGGGCTAATTTTATTTCAATTGATTACATATTAAAATTACTTAGTTAACTAATACTAATAATACAATATTTTTATGTAATTTATAATTTATATTGGCAGGTCAGAGCGCCTAACAAAGAAAATCAGGAGAGAGGGAGGCTGTACAGGAGATGAAGAGAAGAACAGACCAAGGGAACCTTTAATTCTTGTAGATGATATGAACCGATGTATTTTAAGAAGACACAAGAATTTTATACCGTGTAGAATGAAGTTCCGACATTGAAGAAATTACTGAAGATTGCGAGAGACAATATTTTCCAAGGTTGGAGAAAAACGCTGCGGAAAGTGATTCGAGACATGGGATTTAGGTTTCAAAAATGTAGAAATAGAAGATGTATTTTGATTGAAAGAAATGATATTGTAGCATGGAGGACCAGTTATTTATGATACCGTTTGACGAAAGTTTGGCAACATCCCTATTCGGCAAGATTCGTGGCTTGCTGTTTAACATGGTGGGAGCAAAGCAGGTGGAATGGAGTGAGTACAGGCGTTAACTTTTTCAAGAACGGCGACAGCGCTGAAGGGGCACAGATCCTATGGTCCGACAATATGATGGCTCTGATTTGGGCCTACTACATTGCAGGTTATGTTGCCAAGTGTGTAAGTGTAGCAGTAAAGTGTGTTAGATGTAGATATGTTTTATACAGTCATCAGACATTGGAATATTCCAGTTATACAGTAGAATTGAATAATTATATAAGAATAATAGACAGAAAAGGACTCTTGTGGCGCACAATTTGTAAAAAATGTGACTGTACTGGCATATAAAGTGTTTCAGTGTTTAATTTCGAACGAATATGAGAGCGACTTCATTAACCCTCTGCTGCATGAGTTATTTTCTCAAATAACGTTCAGCTGTTTTATTGGCGCCATAGACTCAGAGATACCAACTTCTTAAATTTTCTTCGACTCTCTTCGTCAGTGCAACAAATCAAAGGCATCTCTAGTCCCTATCATGGTGGAAGAATACCATTCTTCCACCATGGTCCCTATTTACACTTGCTATTTGTCGTTCGACTTACAGCGCGGGCGCATGCGCAGTACTAATTTCGTTCCTTTCCTTTCGACATCTGCTGAGTAGAAGCTGTTTCTATCATAGACTTACTAAATAACCGAGGTTTCTATTTCTGTGCGACATTTCCTAGGTGGGCCAGCCAAATTGACGCGACAGGACCCGAACATGGTTCGGAAAAGCAGTAGCAGACAACTTTTAATCAGCTGTTTCCATAGACTTACTAAATAACCGCGGCTGTTTCTCTCTTTCCACGCGCTTTGTAGCATAATGTCAGAGTGGAACAAAAACCAAGTAATGAAATTAATCAAGCTTTACGAGGAATTTCCATACTTTTATGACATCAGAAATAAGGACTATCACAATAGGATTTGGAGGGAAAATGCACTGGAGTTTGTTTGTAAAAATTTGGAGTCTGTTCGTCCCAATACTATTCCTTCTGACATCAAAACAAATATAAAGAACATCAGGAGTCAATATGCAAGAAAAAAAAATAAACTTTCAATTCATTTTAATATAATAAATATCTATTGGACAATTTTGTTCCAGTTTGAAATCTTTACTGAGAACATGGAATAACCCTTTCTCCTGCCTTCTGGACCTCCATCTC
This sequence comes from Periplaneta americana, assembly GCF_040183065.1. NCBI lineage: Eukaryota > Metazoa > Arthropoda > Insecta > Blattodea > Blattidae > Periplaneta > Periplaneta americana. The sequence continues at coordinate 419,111 of NW_027185502.1, read as the reverse complement.
CTTTCCCAGTCTCTCTCTCTCTTTCTCTCTCTCTCTCTTTTTTTTTTTTTTTTGGCTTCTCATTAGTGCAAACCAACAAAACACTTGAACCTGCAGAAGCTAAAATAGCTACTTTTTGTTGTTAAAATCCATTTTGTTCATTTAAAAGGCTCACCACATCATTCACACGTTGCTCGAGCTCAACAACTAGCCTCGAGTAGCAGACGAGAAATCTGCCAAGAGTGAACGGTGATACTACATTTAGCCGACAGAAAGCGCAACAACTTGCGTCGACTTGTGGACGAAAAATCTGCCAAATGTAAACGGTGATGCCAGCGAATAGGGATTATAAAGAATGGACACTTCGCGTCGGTACCTTTGATGTAGCCGGACCGATTTCAATGGCCTTTAAGCCAGCTAGAGCGTCAGATTCTGCTTTCTCCCTAGAGTTGGCGCTGACATCACACCAGCTAGCAGTCGACACAGCGGAAATATAACACATATAATTAATACATCTAGGTACATTATGTACTCAAATAAAATAAATTGGATCCATAAAATAATAAATCCTTCATTAACTGTAATGTCTAGATTCTAGAGTTCCTTTATAATGAGAGTTCAGACGTTGACCCCAACAACAATTAAAATATGTAATGATTTGATAGCGCTGAAAATGGAAAAACAAAACTCTCACGAGAAGTAAAACCATATACCTATATTATATTATATACAAATATTAAACGAATTTGATACTTCATTTTATAATGTATTATATTATTTTATAATATAATTTATGATATCTGAAATATAAAATATTATTATTACAACTAGTTTGTCACTGAGAAATAAGGAAAAGCTGTTAACTTGAATTTATTTGAAGCAAAGCGTTACTGGATTATGCAATGAGGTAGGCGATGTTTGGATCCTGTGTCTCAACTCTATTCTCAATTATTATGTTAGCGTATGCTCGATTACACTACCTCTAGCGCTTGAAAGTGGAACTATCCGCTGGCGCACAGAGAAACAAAACACAGGAAAATTATATAACTCAGTGTCCATTCTTTATAATCCCTATTCGCTGGTGATGCTACATATAGCCGACAGAAAGCGCTTGATGTTGCGCGACAAATAGCAAGTGTAAATAGGGACTTAAAAACATTAATACGTAAACAATGTGAAAGTGTTAGTAATAGTGGTGACTTTACAGTGTGTGATGCCAACATTCCACAAGTATGCTAGTTTCTAGAGCCACAACTATATTGGCTAATATTCTAAAATTAAACAAGATAGTATTGCCGGTGCTTCAGGAACAAAAAGAAAAGTGCAGACTTTCATAAAAAACAGGTACGCTACCGGTAACAGTGTGTATTTAGATGACATCTGATGAATAACTTTACTGATTCTACTTCTTTAGAGAACTGCGCATTCCTGTCGTTTTTCTGTACTAACAGTAGTAAGAAACGAGCTTTGAATGATTTCCGCAGAATTTGGAATAGACATAGACAGATTTGAACTGCCAACATAGAAAACAAAAAAATCACTACCTGTTCAAGGGGGCCACACTCAATCGCTTTCACCTTCATCTTGACAATAATAAAAGCCAAAACTAACCTAACCTAACACTAAAATCCTAAACTAATCTAACCTAACCTAACTTGTCACAGATTCGCCTATACAAGGCATAACAAAAGCCTAAACTATCCTAACCTAACCTGTTACAGTTTCGTATATGCAAAGCATAATAAAAGCCTAAACTAACCTAACCTGTCACTAAAATCGTAAACTAACCTAACCTAACTTTTCACGGATTCGCCTATACAAGGCATAACAAAAGCCTAAACTATCCTAACCTAACTTGTCACAGTTTCGTATATGCAAAGCATAATAAAAGCCTAAACTAACCTAACCTAACTTTTCACAGATTCGCCTATACAAGGCATAACAAAAGCCTAAACTATCCTAACCTAACCTGTTACAGTTTCGTATATGCAAAGCATAATAAAAGCCTAAACTAACCCAACCTGTCACTAAAATCCTAAACCAACCTAACCTAACTTTTCACAGATTCGCCTATACAAGGCATAACAAAAGCCTCAACTAACCTAATCTAACCTGTCACTAAAATCCTAAACTAACCTAACTTTTCACAGATTCGCCTATACAAGGCATAACAAAGCCTAAACTATCCTAACCTAACTTGTCACAGTTTCGTATATGCAAAGCATAATAAAAGCCTAAACTAACCTAACACAGATTTGCCTATACAAGGCATAACAAAACCCTAAACTACCGTAACCTATCCTGTCACAGATAAGTACGTAAGACATAATAAGTCTAAACTAACCTAGCCTTACATAATAAAAGTTTAAACTAACCTAGCCTGTCATAACACTCCATTTTCTTATCCCTGCACACTTCCCTGAGGTATGAAAATGGCCGAATTTCTATGCCGCTGGAACATTGCAAACTAGCGTGAAACGTTTGTAATGTCTCGTATGATATGTTGGTACGACATGTAAGACTCCTGAACATGCATCTATCCACAATAGGAAAAGAAGTCAATCAACGCTCGTTTAACAACTGCAGTACGTAGCAATACTAGTAGTAGTAGTAGTAGTAGTAGTAGTAGTAGTAGTAGTAGTAGTAGTAGATAAAATAATAATTATGCTGATTACTGTCTTGTTAATATAATTTACTATTAACTAGAGTAAATAACGCCAAGCACCGCTATTAAATATACTCAAGAGAAATGGCATGCAGAGCATGCCCCATTTGTATGATGTCACGATTCTGCTATCCAGTCCTGATAAAGAACTTATAGCGAAGGCCCCAGCAGACCCTATGAATGAATGAGTGTATGCCCTCTTGTTCTCCTTTGTATCCACTGTCCACGTAGAACTACGTCTTTCTCCTCAGGAGGTGCCTATCAGTGATAACTCTGGATTTTTTTTTTTCTTGTTAGGAGGAAGGGAGGGAGGGAACATCCCACGCACTACGACCTGAGGTCTATTGTACACCCCCTATATGGGATGAGTTGCATGCCCACCGATCAATCCCCTACGCGCACTGACCTAACCACTTGACCCCCTTAACTATCGGTCACAACAGCCAACAAAGTCCATGTACCACTCCTGCTCCGGCAACCCCTCCAAGGCTCCCTTAACGGTCTGAGGCAGAAGTCCTCCACAGAGAAGGTTTGCCCCAGGTTCCGTTGCAGAAGCTATCCATCATCACTTGAATACAATCCACAGAGGCCGGTTGAGAGAGCCAGGAGCTTCGGAGGGCCGCCTGTAGAACGATCTGAAAACCAGAAGAAGCAACGGGATGATGAATGAAAGGATGATAGGGGAGGAAAGGAAGTGGCGAAGTTGAGTGGGGTTCCAGTCGCCTGATAAAGTTACCTGATATTCACCTATAGGAGTGAGGGAAAAACCCCGTAAAAACCTTACCCAGGCATCTCGTCCCGCCCGGGAATCGAACCCGTGCGCGCTGAGTTCGGAGTTAGACTCGCTAACTCTTCAGCTACAACAGTGGACTAACTCTGGAATTAACTGTCACTGTCCTGGTGGAGTGGAAGAGAAGGCCTGATGGCCTTAGCTTTACCAGAATAAATAAATAAATTAGTATCAATAATAATAATTATTATTATTATTATTTTTATTATTATTATAAATAACCCACACATGTTCTCCTTGTCTCCTCAGCAATTAGAATAATAGTTGGAGCAATGGCTAGAGAATTGTATAGACCATTTTTTTTTAAATGAGAGATTCTGACCTTAACAAATCAGTACATATACTCTTTAATAAATTTCCTCTTACGTAATAAAGAAAATTTTCTAACTAATTCAGCCATACATAGCACAAATACCTGCAGAAAGAATGATTTTCATACACCATCATCAAATTTATCATGCTATCAAAGGGGAGTGCGTTACATGACAATAAAAATTTTCAATGGTCTTCCTGAAGACATTAAGAATCATTACCAAATCACTGCGTTATTTAAGGTGAAACTAAAAAATTACTTAATATCTCACACATTTTATTCTGTAGATGAATTCTTGACATTTCACAGTACTGAGTAAATATTTTAGTACTATTAAATGGTAAACATATTGCATTGTATAATATATTATTGTTATTAAGGTACCGGTATTAATTCTGTATATATTTTATATTTGCATTTTTATATGTTAAACGTAAGAAATGGATATGTTAGTCTATATTCTATGCTATAAAGCAACTGTAAGAATATTATGGAAAAAATTAATCTATCTGCCTGCCTGCCCATCCATCTGTCTTCACCTTGATCGTCTTGTATTTTCTTTGTTTATGTATTCCCTATTTTCTCCTTGTATTTTGAGGAAAAAAAGTTACATTTGTTCATACCAAATTTTCTCTTTAAAGGACAAAACTAAAATTTTTTCAAACATCTATTATCATAATACACTGCTCTCTTAAACTGACTGAGCATATTGGGAATTCAATCAATAGCTTTCCCAAAATAGGCTATGAAAAGTTTCATATAAAACAATGGAAGATAAAATTAATGTGCATTAAATTGTGAATTATTTGAAAGAAACATCATATATTCTGTGTGACAATGTCATGAACTGTGAAGGAACGAAGGTACTTGCATATCATATGAAATATACACTGTCTACATATCGAAATAATGGTCTTTATACATTGGGAGGAAAAAACAAAACAAGAAAAATATATATTTTTGCTGCCAAACACTTCGCCATTCTGTTTCATCACGTTCGTTTGTACCCTAGCAGTAATATTAATGCAATTTTTAGACACCAAAAAATGTTGTAAAGTGAGTTTTCAATACATATCATTACAGCTTTAAAGAAACTATTGAAGTAATGTCTATAAACTACAAACAAATATTATATGTAGGCTACAGATATACTAGGTTTGAAGATTATGGCTATAGAAACAATTGAGACAAGATACACACGTACGGAGTGTTGACAAATTTATACGGATGAATCTCTTATGTCATATTCAAGAGGTGCAGAAACTGGGATGAATATGTCCTGTCTTTTCATTTTACTATTATGTAGGAGAATATACAACAAATTTTTAAGTTACTGCTATTTACATAGGCCTATTACTTACAAATGGCTTTTAGAGAACCTGGAGGTTCATTGCCGCCCTCACATAAGCACGCCATCGATCTCTATCCTGAGCAAGATTAATCCAGTCTCTACCATCATATCCCACCTCCCTCAAATCCATTTTAATATTATTCCCCCATCTATGTCTAAGCCTCCTCAAAGGTCTTATTCCCTCTGGCCTACCAACTAACACTCTATAGTTTGACAACTTCAAGTGAAACCCCGTAAAATACGCCAACTTCTGGAATCTCTCTCTTTCTTTCTTCTCTCTCCCTCGCTCCTTGTCATTCAGTCACCAATCACCATGTAAATATCTGAGAGGGTGCGTGTGGGCATCGCGACCAATAGAAGAACCACTCTCCAGTATAACCACAATAACGGATTCTTCATTTTTGCCTCTTCTGTCGGCTAGGAAGGTTCCATTATGATAGCATTGCAGGCAACTAGTCAACCTTTTAAAGCTTTTGTTAGCAGGTTTGACAAACTGTGAGTGGACCTGCAAGTACACAGTGCATAGTGCTCTCTCCCTTCCCCCCGTGCTTTCTCACTTGCTCCTCCCCAAGACAGCCAGCACTCACGTAGTAACTCTGTCAGGGTTTGAGTTCAATTTGTCAATCTATATATGCATTTCTGGCTATTTACATATTACGTTTGTAAAATCTCTTATACAGATTAAATAAATTCTAATTATCAGATTGAAGGGCAGCCATACAGACTATAATCTTACAATAGACCACAAAAAAGGCTGAAATACAAGATTATAAAAAAAGATGCATTATCTAACTAAACTACAGAAAAAAAAATAGTTGATTCCTTCCCATTGTTACATAAGGAAAATGAAACAGCAGACTTTTGGCTAAAAAGGGAACTGAAATTTTACAACAATCCAATAACAGACTTCCATTTTATTCTGTAAAACAACTAATCAGTTCGATCAGTTCTAATCAGTACTTCTAAGTAAATTCAGATCTGCCCAAAACAATAAAATTCGGATGGAGCAAATGATACAACCTGGAAATTTTGAATGGTTAACCCCGAGATAATCCCTCAAGGGCCTCATAAATCAGGTTGATAACAAGTCATGTCATGATTATTTGACAAGCCACCTGAACAGGATAGGAATTTCAACATACATCAGCCCGTGTACGGTATTGTGTGATGCAAATGAAGAAATGAACATCGAACACATCAAGGGATGCAAAACATTGCTACAACAAGATAACATCGTACAAAAATATTGGGATACAAGACAGCGATTGACTTATTGTCAAGTGCTTAGGATCTGGACCAGCAACAATATATCACCTGTACGATCTAAGTACAACATTCGTATAAAAATATGTAACATTCAGGAAGGTAAACATTACACTGCAACCAGACTTGCAATCGAAGTTCATGCTGTAAACATGCCGCGTTCCTACAGTATGTGGGCTGTACTTTGTAACTTGGGTGCACGACCTGAGACTGTATCTTGAATAAAATCGATTAGGCACGTTACCAGGGGCGAATTTAGGCCTAGGCAGACTAGACAGCTGCCTAGGGCGACAGATTTGAGGGGCGGCTTTTAAGCTATTACTGTTAATTTTTTTTTTTTACATTTTTTAAAATTTGATTCATAACTCTTTAAAAGAGTACATGAACTTAAACGCACAATGAAAAAGATATCAATAACATTGGCAACAATCAGTTAAAATTTAATCAACAGTATGCCAAGGAAAAATGACAGTTTTTCAATATTAGTGTCACAATGCAATAATAGTACCTTTTTTAATGTTATGCCCTCTCATCGTGAGAGTCTCACGAAATAACATTAAAGAACTTACTGGTATTATATAATGATACGTTAGGAAGGCAAATCTCGTTGCTCGCAATCATAAGCTTTGTGATGAAATTATGAGAGAGATGCTGCTCTGTCATAAGAGTAGCCAGTATCAACACTCAGTAATCCCCATGCAGACTTAAATTCAAAGAAAATACCGCCAGTCATTGTATCAGCCGGACGCTTGGGAGTTCAGTTTAATTTGAAACGGTAAAGAGTGCAGTTGTTTTGTACCTAGGAGACATATTTTAATTTTCATTATAATAAGTGACAGTCGGAAAAATGTCAGTGGTTCTCAATACCGGAAACACATCTGATTGAGGTTATGGCTGATATGTAAATTTATTACCAGACAGTACATCTCATTTGACGATATGTATCAGAGGATGAACTGCATCTAAAATCTGATTAGTGTAATATGTAGCTAGTCAGCGATGTATGCAATGGAGGGGGAAAGGAACTGGTCACCCTACCCCATTATCTCCTGGCCTAGTTGCCTTATGAGTGATGCCTTGATGGTGTCACTTGTGGGGTCCATACCTGTCTTCAGACAGTTGACTAAATAACAATACCAGAAACTCGAGAAAGACAAGGCAATAAAAAGAGAGGAAATGGTGAGAAAAAGTGCAAAAATATGTGTTATTTAAAAAACAAACATAGCCAGCTTGGTCCAGTTCGAGTCCAGGTACATCAGAGTGTAATAATGTGGTGAACAGTAGTTTCTGAAAATAGTGCAGCGTGTGGTTTATTTTAGTCAGGCGTTTCTGATATTAGAAACAGTAATAATGACGCAGAATCAATTATTTCATTTGATCCAAATGACGCATATAGGGCGAAATAAGGGGCAGAAATATTTTTCTCTGCCTAGAGGCGCCAAGTAGTTAGATTCGCCCCTGCACGTTAACACACCGAATGGTGCAAGAAACATGATGCATGGCACATGGAGTGTGACATATAACGCCATGTTATTTGATCTAACGAGCCATTCAGTGTGGAGTCATCAGATGGAGATCTTCTGCTATTGTCAATAATAAGAATGCGAAGATAAAGGCATAGGTTTCGGATTCATTGGTTCAAAACGTTGAAAATCATGGTGCTTGTAGTGTTTTTATTGGTAGAGTTAGCACAGGATCCAGAAAAATTCGCAGAATATTATAGAATGTCCAAAGAATCATTTGAAGATACGACAAACTGTAAATATTCCTAATAGATGGAAAACATGTATGAGTATTACACAAGCACATGGACTTTTCACTCTGATTTCTGTTGAAGACTTGGGTAGAAATAGTGTTGGTGCTAGGGTTGGCAACTATTTTTGAAGAAAATACGGGAGACTAAGTGGTCTACAATATTTGACATAAAAAATTGAAAAATTATTAAATTCAGTTAGCGGCACTAAAAACAATTTTATTCTACATTTTGGCAGTTAGGCTTAAATTAAAGTATTTTGAGATATTTTACCTAGCGTAATAGTTTCAAACAAATTGTAAAAATTACCTACATGAATAGTTGAAGTTGACTGTGATTTGCAGTTCTGATTTGATTAAAGTGTCGCTCTCCTTTTTCGAACATCTGAGGATTGCGAGACTTCATATGTGAGTATAAGTATATATCAATGTTAACAGTATTAAAGAAAGCTTGTTAAAATTGGCCATAAAGTCATTTAAATATGTGCTCCAGGAGCACTGCTCCTGCATATATGACTTACCGGTATACGTCTAAAATGCAGGTAGTAGGTCATTGATGATATAATGAGGAGAGTTCGGCTGGCACCATGGATCGTGTCCTGGCATAGCTCAGTTGGAAAGAGCACTCAGCACGCAGAGTTGAGAGGTCCTGGGTTCGATTCCCGGTGCTGGAACGAATTTTTCTCAAAATTAATAGGTATCTACATGTTGACTACTAACAAAAAATAGTAGTCTCGATTATTGAATGAGGATGGCGAGACCTCATATATGAATGTATGTATGTATGTGTGTATATATATATATATATATATATATACATACATACGACACTTTTCATAAAAGAAACACTCTTTGTATTAGCTTAGCTGCACATTTCAGTGCATCTCTGGAACAACAGAATCCATCATATAAATCACCTTCAACCATATAAAAATTAAATGTTTCAAATAAATTTTTATATTATGCAAAAATAAGGGAGAAAAAGGATCGAAGAGAAGAAAAATGTGGAAGTTGGGAGACTGTTAAAAATTGGGGCTAAATACGGGAGAGTTGGCAACACTAGTTGGTGCTGTGCTGCCCATTACGCCGTATGATGACCGACCTACAGATGAAAATGTCTATACGAGGGATAGGTCAGTTTCTTATTTTTTTAAGTCTAGCGTAGCTCTTCCTTGGCAATTAATTCCCAGTGGCTTAATAAAACTTGTTATGAAGTGGGATATCTATATTTAAGTGAAGATTTATATTTTAAAACAAATAAATAAATGAATGAATACATATACGAGAACTAAATAGCTACTTTCCCGGACAATCCTATTTCAGTTTATGTTTTACTTCTGCAGCTATCTCCGCCCAAATTTTATCTCTGAGATTCTTCTTTGAATAATCTGCTCCTGTATAGTCGTAAATAACTGGATACCTCTTCATCACATTAAATTTCTGGTAGTTCATGATGATCGGAAAGTGTACACTGACAACTGAACTCTGGGCTGTAGTGGCCAGGTTGCATGAAGTACGACACAAAGAATCAGCATGTTTTATCTTGGTTATGATGCAAGGCACATGCATTATGTTGCTTGTGTGTTGCATTATCTGGCCTGACTAGTAGCACCTAAAGGCGTTCGTTTATTCTCCTTTGATGCATGCTTAATGTTCCATGCATACTGCTTCATGTAACTGTATCGACTGGTGTGTATCAGTGGCGGCTCCTGCGTATTTCTTAAGAGGAGGAAAGAAGGTAACAGGATGAAATGACACCTTCTTGAATGAAACATGCTGCAAATTAGCCAACATGCACACATGTAAGACCAGGTAGTGTTGAGGTTGGCCTTCCCTTCTGTATAGCAATAATCTGTTCTTGTAAACTGAGTTTCCTAAATTTTCCATAAAATATAATGTTTTCACTTCCATTCATTGTTGAATAATTGCACAAATTAACAATTACAAGGAAATTCACCTCGCAGCATTTTTCGAGCACACTACAGCATCACACGTGTTGGAAGAGACTATAGCTACTAACACATAATCGGAACTGCGGAAATGGGAATGGGAAATAATTTGAGGAAAGCGAGAACACAGCACCCACCCAAGTGGTCTGTGTTGCCACATGTACATTTTACAAGTTCAGTATCACATGCTTTTTAAGAATATCAGTTCTTGTAAAGTCATACTACCATTATTGTTCAAAGTTGCCGGTGGCCAATTTTTTATGTTAAAATAATGTAGTTTGGAGTACCTACTTTCAATTTCAAATATATTTGTACAAAACTGACAACTTGGCTGTTGCTCTGTCTAGTAAACAATGAATAGAAGTGAATTTCAGGGGCCAAAAAGATCTGTGATACCAATGTAGAACTACTTCCTCTTTGTTTTATATAAACACGACTTTAACTTTCAAATATCCTTGAAAGTTTCAAACCATGAATAGTAGCCTATATAAAGTGCAATGAATAATATTTTTGGTTTATAATTTTAGAAAAAAATTTATATGGTGTCTTTCATAGCGTTGCGTTAAAACTGTTTTATTGTGCCTCCTCCTAAATGTGTTATAGTCTGGTTGAATGCAAGATCGTTAGATGGCAGCGGTAGCGAGCTTGCTGCATGACCAGTCGGTTTCTATTTCCCGCCCATGACTGATTCAGAGGAGGATCTCCTCCCTCTCCATTCATTTACTCGCTTTAAAACTCTGCTTCTTTCTCTGGCCACTAGTGCGCTGTTGTCTATGTGTGCTAACTGCAGTAAAGGAGGAATGGCTTGGCTTTCCTCCACACAAACAACCTCGCATCTTTCTTACAGTTTCTAGCAGCACATGAGCGCGCATCGTTTAAAACTCGATCAACCGAGGTTTTCTTATAGCTGTGAACTTAAAAATTATCGAATCTTCCTTGCATTTCAAGGCACATATTTTATTTGGTATTTACTTTCGAAAGAAGAAAAATGTGAGGAGGACGTTCCTCACATTTTTCTCCCCCGAGGAACCGTCTCTGGTGTGTATCCTGTCTTACTTGAACTGCTGTGTTCCATAGCTTGTCGGTTTTTCGCTGTGACATCAAAAGGGGTTTAGCAAGCTCGAACTGCATTAAGTGTGGTTGTGCAAATAACATTTATTTCAGTCTTCATCAACAGTGAACATAGAGTGCATTGAATAAAATACAACACACTTTACCGCTACAGAGTATATATGCAGAGTACTTTTTATCATTACTGTTACATCAGGTTAGTTTAACATTATGGGTGATATTCATAGACATTTCGCAGCATGCACTATGAGCGTACTAAGCTAGCCCCCTGCTATCCACTGGTTACTTGTACAGAATTCAAATCATATCAAATCGCTTTCACTGATTTATGAATACGAAAAACGCTGATCATCCACTGGAATACGGCCCTAAATGTTTAACACATCACTGCCACTTTCTAGCATGCCATATTGTATTTTTGGTCCAGGGAAAATACACTTCTTTTACAGTAATACTCGTAAAAAATAGGAACGTTTTCGTAAGAAAGTATTAATATTTTCTCTAGACTAGGGTAACCAGACGCCCCATTTTTAACGGGATTGTCCCTTTTTTCAGCTTCTTGTCCCCTGTCCCGAGAAAAGTATGCTCGGTGCACCAAATGTCTCTTTTTTTAAATGGCATCGCATTTCCCTAAATTATCATTAAGATATTTATTTTTCTTTTATTTTATTATGAAAGATAAATACATTAACTTAGTGTTACAAACATAATTCAGATTGTAAGTTTTGTGTTAGGAGTACCTGATACCAATGCATCATCAGAAAGAGTGTTTTCGTTATTGAATTCAATTTGGTCTGACGAAAGGAATCAGTTTCCAGTTAAAACCATAATCACAAAATGTAATTTCAAAAATGTGTCTTGCATGGACTTTTATAGTTTCTTCAAGGAAAAGCCAACACTTCTACAGCAAATTCACTCATCAAAGAAATATGATGCAAATTGTACAGTTGATCTTCATGGAGAATGTTAAAATACTTATTATTTCTCAGTAATATTTGCAATTACCATGGACATATACCGTATATGTTTAACATAGGTACACATGAGTGAACTGGTGTTAAATTTCTTGAATATCACCACTGGTTAAAAGGTAATATGAGGCAAAAAATTATGTCACGAAACAAGTTCAGAATACAGTGACATGAATATAATTGTAAGGTCCAATTAATCTGAAGTATTTTTAAACAGATAAGTTAACCTATTTAATTCAGACTAGCTGCCACATAAAAAATTGTCAACAGTGACTTAAGCCAAGTATCCATACTACTCTATTACATACTCTTCTCACTTTATAGATCTCTTGGGTATGGAACAACAAGTTTTGATGGAGAAATCACTGCAATAAGTGAAAGTCTCAGGAATCTTCTATGCCACATCAATAAATTTAAGAATGCAGTTATTTTGTCAAACTCCAAAACAGCTATTCTATCAATAGTCTCTAAACATACACCTTCATCTCAAACAGCAGAAATAACTAAAATGCTCTCTCAATTAATATCACTCAATAAAAGAATTGTATTCCAATGGATACCATCCCATTGTGGAATCCTGGGAAAAGAGATTGCGGATGCATTAGCAAAGAAGGGCAGCACTGCTACTTACAGACCTGTTACTAACTCTACGTATTACTCTGTGAAAAGATTGATTAAATCTACATATTTAGACTTCAACAAACAAAATTTGATAAACAATCCCAAAGGAAAAAATGGAACTCTCTGCATCATAATCCACAGTTAATTCCCGATTTACCACGAAACTCGTCTGTGGCTGTATTTAGATTGGCAACAGGCCATGGTTGTTTGGCCAAACACCTGCATAGAATTGGAATATATCAGTCCCCTAACTGCCCATTGTGCAACTCAAACCAAGAAATGGATTCGGAACACCTCAAAATCTGTGCTTCAGTGGCTGGCCATGATAATATCTTTGAAAAATATTGGAGTGCAAGAGGTCAAATGACTTTATTGTCAAACGCCTGGCATTAGAAAACAACAATTATTATAGCCTAGTTATTGTAAACAGTGTAGTATTTATTACTTTAATATAAATAAAACTGGACCTTATTGCTCACTGACATTATATAAACACAAGTAGGCTAATAATGAATGTTTAGATAAAATGTTGATTCATGTCAACTTTAATAAATGTCTCGTTTTTTTATTTTGTAAATCTGGTCACCCTACTCTAGACCAAAAATACACCATGGCATTCATAAGAAGTGGCAGTGATGTACTGAAACAACAATATTATAATAATAATACTTTACTGCTATGAGGGCTATTCATAAAGTAACTTCCGTTTTCATATAGCGTGCGTAACAACAGAGACAGTGGCGCCGCTCTTGCAGTGGAGTGTATCTTGAAGCAGTATGCATCAAGCAGCGGTAGAGTCAAGGTCGTGTCTTTGTTCCTGTCAAAATGTGTGCTGCAATTGCAAGTCCCGCCAGGTGTGAGATACTTTCTGTAATAAGATTTCTTGTGGCCAAAAACTGTAAAGCCAATGAAATTCATCTCCAATTTTGTGGAGATTATAGGCCAGACATAATGAGTGAAGGTGGTGTAAGACAATGGTGCCGTATGTTCAAAAATGGGCGAACCAATGTCCATGATGAAGAGAGAAGTGGTCGACCGAGTATCATGAATGCAGATCTGATTCGTTGACGAAAAGGTTAGAGCAAACCGCAGGTTTACCATGTCAGAGCTTAGTGAGGATTTTCCACAGATTAGTTGTACTCTTCTGTACAAGGTGATTACCGAAGAGTTGGGCTACGACACTTTCTGCCAGATGGATGCCTAAACTCCTGAGGAGCAAAAGGCTCAGCAGATGAGGGCAGCAGATGAGACTTGGGTGCTTTATGTGAATGCAGAAACAAAACTTGAATCAATGCAGTGGGGCCATACTCACTCCCCGATAAAATCCACAAAGTGTCGTCAAACACTTTCCACGAGGGAACTTATGACAACTGTCTTCTGGGACAGAAAAGGAAATTTGCTAGTGGAGTTCTTGGAGAGGAATGCCACTTTTAACGCTGAGCGTTACTGTAACACACTAACAAACTTGAAAAGGGCCATTTAAAACAAACATCGTGGCATGTTGAGCTCTGGGGTGATTTTCCTGCATGACAACGCCTGGCCGCATAGAGCGTGTCGTACTGCGACCAAACTGCAAGAGTTGACTGGGAAGTATTGGATCACCCTCCCTATAGCCCAGATTTGGTGCCTAGCGATTACCATCTCTTCATGCACATGAAAACGTGGCTTGGCTCGAAGCGCTTTGACAATGATGAAGAGTTGAAAACCAGCATTGTAGGTTGGCCGAATTCTACAATTGCGGAATTTCAAAGCTCGTCAAACGCTATGACAAGTGTCTCAATGTGACTGGAAACTGTGTGGAAAAATAAATTAGGGTGTATAATTTCAAACATATTGTAACCCAATTCTGTAATGTTATTCACAGGTTTGTAAAAAATAAACTGAAGTTACTTTACGAATAGCCCTCATAGAACAAAGATACATATTGTTTTTTTTTATATAAAAACATTCTAACATCCCCAGAAAGAGTAAGTTCCATACTCGTGCTCAGAGGGCATTCCACATAAGATATTTTATTAAATAACAGAGTAAAAAGTAAAAAAAGAAAAAGAAAAAAGAAGAAGAAAAAAGATATCACAATAAATGAATCTTAAATTTTCTCTCTAAACAGCAATTTTTAATTGATTTTTTGAAATAAGGAGTATTAGTAAATTGTATATTTGAGAATTTAGCTATTAAGCTATCATGTTATAAAGCCTTGGACTGAAGTTGCTACTGTGATGCTACAGCTATGATACATTTAGGTTCTGTTAAGCGTAATATGTGTTTTCTGATCTTTTGGTTTTATATTTATGTGAATATAAATTAAATATATTTCGGTTTTTTATGTACGAAATTCAATAATACATCTTGTTATAAATATGATGGAAGTCAAATACTTTAAATCCTGAATACAACAGTTCTGAAGGATAATCAAGAGTTTATTAAGGCATAATTTTATTATTCTTTTCTGTAGCAGAGTTATTGGCATGAGGGAGGTACTATTAGCACTATATTAACTTTCTTAAACATCAACCATAGTACACCAACTATTTACTTTTCTTACACATAATGCTACCACCACCACCACTGAAAAATTTTGATCAACACTTCAACCATTAATGCTTCATTATACTAGGGTAGACGTAGCATTTGTGGTCAGTGCACCATTAGTGGCCATTTTCGAATTTAAAATGTTATATTAAGTGCCTAATTTAGTTCTGGCAATGGGAATCATGCTAACATGTTCCAGTGTGTTGCTGTGCAACCATGATTCTGATTGGTTGCCATTCAGCTCCAATCTTTTGTTGTACAAAATGGTTAATTCATAAATGTATTGAAGTTGTGCTTCTTGCTTACGTATTTTCTTTAGAGTTGCAGGTAAGAATTACAATATAAAACCTGTACTAGTTTCTATAAAGTTACATGATATTGTTGTTGTGATCCATCTCAAAGCATAAAGGTATCTACTGATATTCAGTATTTTATGAAAACATAATCACAATCCTTGATACCAGGGATGGCCACAAATGGAACATGAATGTAGTATCAAGCACCATTTGTGATCACAATAATGACCACAAATAGGGGTTACTTAAGCACCATTTCTGACCACTTTTGAAATGTATTATTCCAGTTAGGAAATTCTAATATTTTGTTTTTTTTTTATTTTATTTTTTTACAGCACTTTTACTTAACATGAGTTCTAAGAAAAATCGTGAATACAAAAGAAAATTATTTCAATATTCGCCATCAAAAGTATCACGTGCTCTGCGTGCAGTGAGAGATGGAATGAAAGTTGCAACAGCTGCCACAACCTTTAATGTTCCCAGATCTACGTTAAGGATTAAACTATCAGGACGTGCACCTGAATCATCTGGAAAAGTTGGACAGTGTGCGGTTCTCGGAGATGTTGCTGGCAAAATGGTTGAAAAGTTGTGCGAGGTCTGGATTTCCAATAAATAAAGAAAGCTTGCTGGATTATGTTGAAAAAATTGTACGAAACTGTAAACTAAACACACCATTCATCAATTGCAGACCTGGACGTAAGTGGTTTGATGCATTTATGAGAAGACATCCTGATCTAAGTATAAAAGAAGCAGAGCATATCAACAAGGCTCAGGCATTAATCACAGAGGAAAAAATCCGGAATTGGTTTAGGGAAATTACTGATCTGCTTACTCCTGAAGAACAGGAAATATTAAATGATCCCCAGAGAGTGTGGAATTGTGATGAAACTTCATTCTGCCTTTCACCCTCAGGAGGCTTAGGTCTAGCACCCAAAGATGAGCATGTTTATGACACGTCAAAGACTAGTGATAAGGAGAACATTACAACACTTATCACAGTGAATGCATCTGGAGTATTGGCACCTCCTCTGACTTTGTATAAATATGAAAGAATTAATATGACAGTTGTGAAGCCAGCAAATTGAAAAAAAAAAAAAAAAAAAAAAAAAAAAGCAGAAAGAGAATGAAATTAAGAAGAGGCGTGAAAATAAACAGAAAGTGTCCTAAAGATCAAAAACTAAAAATCAAAGGAAGATGGAAGATGAAATAACCACATCCGAAAGTGACATTGCTATTTCATCTGAATCTGAACTTTGTGACGAATCCAGTGATGAAAATGTTCATGCCAAAGAGGCTGAAGTAAATGATTGGGTACTTGTTGCATTTAGGCACAAGAAAAGTGTCCGAAGTTTTGTGGGTTTAATACAAGAAAAACATATTGATGGATGGCTTGTGAAATTTGCTAGACGAGTTGGGGCGAATAAATTTAAATGGATTGTAAATGATGACATATCAGTAGTTGACAATGAACAAATAGAAAGAGTGTTATCTCTTCCCAAATTCCATGGAAAAGATGACCGTGCAATATGCTTCATTTTCTCTGGAGGCTTTAAACGTTTGAATGTGGAGTGATTTTTCTGTTTATTTAGTAAGCTTAACATAGTATGTTGTTTGTATTTAAGATTTGTCTGCTGCAAAACATATGCTCATTTGTAAACTCAAATTACAGTAATTTATCCCTTATCTTGTTAAATTTATGGAAATGAAAGATTGTGACAATGTTATGGCAAAAACAAAAATGGCCACATACGGTACAAGCGGGTGGCCAAAAATGGCGTTTTCGTCGCCACAAATGGTGAAAATTGTAAATATGTATAAAAGTTTTTGTGTAAGTGTATGTATTTGTTTTGAGCTATGCTAATAAAACAGTTCATAGTAAACATATTAGTTAACACGTACCTCAAGCAAGTTGGGGATTATAGTGTCCCATTTATTGATTTTCTAAATAAACTTAAAAATAATCCTAAAAGTGGCCACAGATAGTGCATCTACCCTACTCTGATTGCTCTCTGCAATTCTTTTATTTGGTTATTGAACGACCCTGTATTAACTACTAGGATATTTGGCATCGATTGTGTTGGTAATAGCGTGATGATATTTGGCAAGAGGAGGCCGAGGGTTCATCATAGATTACCTGACATTCGCATTCGCCTTATGGTTAGAGAAAGCTTGGAAAAAACTACCAGTAATGAGCACAAGCTGGAATCGAACCCATGCCCGAGTGCAACTTTGGAGCAGCAGGATGCTTGTCTTTGTAAGCTTTTTATTTGTTATACACATTAATAGGAACATTTTCACAATTCACTTTTTTGCTTTAAAAAGCTAACAATTTGTGTCTACTTACTGATGTCCACGTTTTTCTTCAATGATATCGTACACCGCAGCATAGAATAATGAATCCACAGAGAACTTGATTTCTTCTTTTCACTTTTCATTGAAAAATATTCCAGCATAAACTTTTCAGAAATATTCTCTACTTTTTTTTTACACCAATCTTCAAACTTCTTATATTCCTCTTCATACCTCTGTCGCGATTTTGTTGGAATTAATAAATCAGTACAGCTGTTAATACAATACCATTGACACTTATATTTATAAATAGTCATGGTGATAATACCGACAATAATAACATTCTTCAAATGTTTCTTGTACATGGCCCTCTATATGAATTGATCACTTACAAAGCAAATGTATATAGCTTCTAATGTTTCTCGTACAAGGCCCTCTATATGAATCGATCACCTACAAAGCAAATTATATAGCAGGCAATAAAAATGTTACATTTAGACAATATTCAATTTTACATTATTTTTTTATCAAAGCGGATAAAACTTTGTACGATACACATGTCGTAACTTCATATTACAATAGTAGACTGGTTATCAAACTCGGCCTGCAGCCTTGTTTGACAAAATCTCGTATTGTAAAATAAAACGTTACGACATTGGTATCTAAATAACTATTACATTATGTTTTGTGCAATATTAAAATGCTTGATAATATCGTATTGTCAGTGCTCTTCCATCCTGTAAATGCTATTTTTTTTAATTTAAAACATTTAACAACCAGTTCTACATTGTGGACAAACTAAACAAGCAGTGATCTGACTGAATGACAAGACATGTAAAAATGTGATAGCTTTCAATTGCATTATATTAATTTCTACTGAATCATTTCATTGCTGTATAGCCTACTATATACCAAAAGATGTATATAGGCCTATCAGTATTTAGATATGGTGGTAGTTTCCTAGTACCCGGTACTTGTTACATAGGTCGTGTTTGTGTTTACACAGTGGTTTCCTATCTTTTTACATATTTTTTATTTCAAAAGTTTCATTTATTGGAACTGAGGATATAATATATCAGAATACACGATTTGTATTCAAGACTTTGCCGTTTCTATGGAAGGACAAGCCTCGAGAAGGATTAAACACTGTAAGTTCAATTTTATTTAAATACCAACTTGTATAATGCATGATGCTGTCACATTTTAAACATATTTTAGTGTGAGCACAAAATTTCCATTTCCTATGACAAGTTCATAAAGATATTCACGCGAAATTATTTTGCTAAGGAAACCATCCTTCATTATGGGGGGAAAAAAAAAACTGT
Source organism: Periplaneta americana (assembly GCF_040183065.1). Lineage (NCBI taxonomy): Eukaryota > Metazoa > Arthropoda > Insecta > Blattodea > Blattidae > Periplaneta > Periplaneta americana. Next base: position 399,944 of record NW_027185502.1, on the reverse strand, counting down.
GGTAACTCACTTTGAATTGAGTACCTACTTAACCTTACAAAAGGGCTAAAGAGCCAAATTAAAAATAAATAAACAAACAAGGAAACAAGTAAACAAAGAAGTACAATTCATATTTATTGTAGAATGAAGTTATTTCATATTCTGCATTTCCTCTACAAGAGTGCTAAGTGAAATTCGTAACTTAGTAAGTACTGGTAGTACCTATGAGCATCAAACGGCTTCAATGACGTCACAACCCAGTTAGCCAAGCCACTTTCCTTACAAAAGTGTCAAGTAGCAATGATTTTCGTGTGCATTTCCCTCCTTCAACATATTGTAACAGCTGGTCTGCTGTATTTGGTGTTATAGCTTAGTGAGTATAACGAGGTAGTTGCGTATAATATATTGTTTCAAATTCCTGAACCAGTCATTAAGAAGGGAAGGTTGAAAGAGTCTGGCAATGAAAGCAAAAAGTTAGAGGCAGCAGGAAATGAATATATGATTCTAAATAACGTTCATTCATCTATCTGCAAAGAAACCATATTTATTAGAGGTAAATCTATGCTGTGTAAGCTGTATATGTATGTTAATTTGAAAATGTATATGTTACCAGTACTGTTAAAACCCGAAATCCGTCAAAACCAGTAATCCGTCAAACTATATCATACTTAAAGCAAAATATACTGATTTTTTGTGCTACTAATATTTTATTTGAGAAACCACATACATTGGAAATTTCGGGTCTCATTGCACCTTCAGATTACAAGGTAAGTTTCTTAAGAATAGTCAGGAATATTGAAAATCATATACAGCTGACAGTTTTTTTACACTTTTGTCAAAACTAAGCAGAAGGGAACATGTGTAGTTTCTCAAATAATTGACTGAATAATTTTTAATCACAACAGAAAAAAATACACCACTAAACTGGAGAATTAGGTACCGCAGCTTTCAATGTACCATTACAATGATAATCAAGTACACAATTTTGTTAACATAAGGACATGACATTTACCTGTGATGTCGTTACTAGGAGAAATTAATTTTTTCTCTCACTTTCTCCCTCATTCTCAACATTACTGAGAGATAGCTCCACTATTAGCAACAAGGTTGGATAAGGTTTGATGAGGAGATAAGTACATTAGTGTTAATTACACACTTTGCCAGTGATAAGGTTGGCTGGGGTTTGACGAGGAGATAATGTATTAATGTCAGTTGCACACACTGTTGATTTCAACGATATTCCCTGGACCACATCATATTTCTCATTAATTTGTCTGTGGTAAAGTGTTATGATATCTTCGAAAATGTGCATTTTCTTTTAGTGTATTAAAAAAATCGCCATTATACTCCATAGATCTTACATTTAACAAGTACAGGGAATTATTAAAGAATATCGTCCACACCTGTGGAGTAACGGTTAGCGCGTCTATCCGCGAAACCAGGTGGCCCGGGTTCGATTCCCGGTCGGGACAAGTTACCTGGTTGAGGTTTTGGTGAATGTTACTTATGTCCCGCCCACTATAGGAGACATAGGCCAGTTTTACACTAATCCTAAACATTTGGAATAATAAAAGCGTAAACTAACGTAACCTAACCTAAGTGCGTCGGTGTCTTCCAAAATCGGAGGAAGTCGCTCAACGCTCGTTTAATCAATATTATTCGTTCAGTGGGTGGTGGATACTCTACATTGACCGAGGTTTTTTCCGGGGTTTTCCCTCAACCCAATATGAGCAAATGCTGGGTAACTTTCGGTGTTGGACCTTGGACTCACTTCACTGGCATTATCACCTTCATCTCATTCAGACGCTAAATAGCCTAAGATGTTGATAAAGCGTCGTAAAATAACCTACTAAAGTAAAGTTAAAGAATATTATCACCAATTTTACTAGTAACATTTCGATTCTCTTTGTTTACGGCTTAGTATGGCCTGGTCACTAATGACACATGTAGCTCACGACAGGAAGGTCTTGACTGTGAGATCAAACCGTACATGTGCGGACTTGGTTAATGAAAACCTAAACTAACCAAACCTAACCTTCGTATATACAAGATGGGTAACTGGAGTACAAATGGAACTTCATTTGATTTGGAATGTACACGCGAAAATAAATCCAGATAAGAATCACGCTGACACTACAAGAGAAGTCTGTGCATGTGCAGTTTGATCTCACAGCCAAGTTCTTCCTGTCGTGAGCCCCGATGCGAGCATAGTTGGCACTGCTGTATGGCAGGCATTATCCAGTTGTTCCAAATAAATAAAAATTTTTTTCTAAGTTGACTCTTCAAATGCCGCAGATAGAATAATACAGAGTGGACCCCTCAACTTTCCTGATTTCCATTGCTTCTAAAAGAGAAACCAAAAACACGAGGATTATTATTTCTTATTTCATCAGAAAGAACAACAATAATAAAGATAATACACCTTCATCTCCACCTTTCATATCTAAAAAACAAAGAATCGAGGAATAGAAACTCAATATGGCATATTTGAAATTTTAATGGCACCTGCAGCAAGGCAACATGAAGTGGTTGAATGCCAGATCTTCGGGAACTTTATAGCTAAAAGATGTAGCAATGTTCATCCATAACACAGAGCAAAGTCCAACATGCTATTATAAACGTTCACTTGATGTGGAATTGAGGCAGTGTGTCCAAACATGCCATCCAGTTCTTTCTACAGTTTACCGTATACATTGTTCTCAACATCATACTGTAATGTTCATCCACCACAATGCCCGTTACCATATTAAGAAAATTCCTTCAATTCCCCTAACCTTGTCAAGCAATGTACTCAATTCAAACCCAAATTTTTCTAGCATCAAGTACGTCCAATTGCCAAGATGTGGATATGAATTTTCAGGCTTTTTTAATTTTTAAAAATAGTGTTTCATGGTGTTACTTAACCTTTTATATATTGGTAGAAAATAAGAATACCTACCTGTAGACTTCTGACACATTACCTGTGCACTCGGGTGATGTCAGAATGGTGTGGAATTGCCTCGCTATAACTCACTACAAAAATATCAATTCGAGGAGGCTTACTTAGCGCAGCAGAAGCAGGAAATATACACTTTTGAGAACACGACAGGTAGACGTGTTATTTACTCCGCGAGAAAAATTAAAGTTTTCTGGAAATGTAGTAGTGTATGCACAGAGTCTTTTATCATTATTTTCTCCATTAACAGAAAAAGTGTCCGAAATCTAAATGTAAGATTGAATATTCTATTAAAATTACTATACTTGTGTATTTTGTTTAAGTCCTTCATTAACCCTCCTGCTGCCAATAGAACTACTCCACTGATGATTTGTCAATGTAATTTTCAGTTTTCTCCATATTTCTTTTTGAAATTCCATGTATTTCTCGTTATATGCCTACTAACAATTTGAATTAAAAATAACCTAAATAATTAATCTACTTTAAGATATAATTCACATTATTCATGTGGGGTGATCTTGTTACCCTCCTTGATAATCTATCATGAAAATTCCAGGGTATAAAATTCAATCTGTAGCTTAATTCTCTTAATTTCTAAGTTAGTCTGCTTTCAAATTATTTTATTTTGTGATATTTATACTAATTTTTATATTGTTATTTATATTATCATGTTTTTTTGTTCCCTATTTTTAATTTTTTATTTCTGTGTGTTATGGTTTTTCTAAAAGTGATTTTGTTTGAAATAATTATTAGTGGAGCCTCTTTTCGATAATGGTTTATTTAACGACCCTCACAACTGCAGAGGTTATATATAAGCATCGCCAATGTGGCGGAATTTTGTCCCGCAGGAGTTCTTTTACACGCCAGTAAATCTACTGACATGAGGCTGTCGCATTTAAACAAACTTAAATGCCATCGACCTGGGACGGGATCGAACCCGCAACCTCGAGCACAGAAGGTCAGTGCTATACTGACTACGCTACCCAGGCGGACTTCCTCTTTTTGATATGTTATTGTTATATAGGTGGTGCTCGAATATTTTAATTTCAACAAAGAACTAAAATTTGATTTATTAGTTTTATATTTTTATTATAACTTCAAAAAATTTTTATTTTATTTTATTATAAACAAATGTTTTTGAAATGTTCATTGTTTTATATATGGTGTTCTAATATTTAAATTTCAAAAATTAACTGAATTGATTTCCAATTTATGTTATAGTACTGTGACTTTCATTGCTTGTACAGAAGTGTTTTCTACCATGTCAAAATTATGTAGCATTAAGGAGTTTGTCTTGAAATGAAAGGGAGGTAAATTTAAATTTACTGTACATGTTACCTCATTGTGTCATTGGTAACATATCTAAAGTTCGTTAATTTTGGTATACTATGTTTTCAACAAAATGGAACAGGACTTTTGAACCACTCTGTATTTTTTAAAATAAGATGATTACTTTATATTTTTACACTTTTTGTCTATAGAAAAGAAGATCCCTCTACTTTCATACATTATTCAGGTTCTGGCACAAATCCAGACTTATTACTGGTAACATCAGATATCCATCACGAAACCAAGAAAAAAATAATTGAAGACCCCGGATCTGGCCATAGAGTCATCATTGCTTCTATTCATCTCCACCAAAACCGAAGAAAAGAACCCTACAATAACAAAACAACATGGAATTTTAAGAAAGCGGATTGGAAACTATTTACTACAGAACTAGACGAACACATCCAGCTCAACACACCACTAATGGAAAATAAAAACTCAGATAGATTGAACAAATATTTCTGTGAATCTATTCTTAAAATTGCAAAAAAGCACATCCCACGAGGCAAACCAAAAAAATACACCCCATTCTGGACAGAAAACCTGAATTTATTGAAACAAGATAGAGATAAAGCAAGAATCAAAGCAGAACATAGCAAAACACCAGAAGATACTCGAGATTGGGGGAGGAAGACTGCCATTCTTAAAAAAGCAATCATAACAGCAAAAAAGAACAGTTTTAATAAATTTATCGAAAATATTAATTACAGAACCGATAGCGCTAAAACATATAAATTTCTGAAGAATATTTCCAATACACAGGAAAATATTAGCCAACCTATTATTCACAATAACAAAACACTAACAGATAGTAGAGATATAGCAAATGCATTTAATAAACACTACTCAAACTCTCACAGATTACATCCCAATATAAAAAAATGACAAATTTATCAAAAGAGAATTACATAAATATATAAAAAAACAATATCACAAAACCTGAAATATTCCATCAAAATTTTACTTCCAAAGAATTAAGCATAGCTATACAAAATTTAAAAACCAAGAAATCTCCAGGTCCCAACAACATTCATTCAGAATTTTTTAAACATTTGAGGAAAAAAGCCAAGTCTGTACTTTTATCCATTTTCAATTTATCATGGAACACCTCAATTCCTGCAGCTTGGAAGAAAGCAATCATTGTACCAATTCACAAAAAAGGGAAACCTGCTCATGATGTTAATAGTTATCGACCAATAGCACTATTAAGCATGATAGCAAAAACCATGGAGTTAATGATCTCCAACAGATTAACTTGGTATTTAGAATCCCAAAATCTTTTATCACCAAGACAAGCCGGTTTTCGACAACTACACTCTACTAATGAACAAGTCATAGCCTCGGCCAAGAAATAAAAAACAGTTTTAACAAAAAAGAAGATGCCTTGGCAATATTTATTGACTTTCAGTTAGCATATGACTCTGTTTGGAGAAATAAATTATTATTAAAACTCCAGAAATTAGGTATCTCCAGCAATATGTTCAGATGGATATCAGAATTCCTTAGACAACGATTCATTGCTACTAAATTCAATAACTCACTTTCTAGTTACAGACAAACATATTGAGGTCTACCCCAGGGCGCTGTCCTCAGCACAACTTTATTCAATATTTATATAAATGACTTACTCTCCATATTAGAGGAATCAAACATGAAAACAGCACTATTTGCAGATGATATACATAGTTTTGTGGACTTCCAGATCTCACAGACATAGAGACAAAATTCAAAATTCTGCTCTTAAAGCTCTAAATCCACTACATGAATGGAATACGAGTACATCAAATTTGATGACACTCAATTTAGGCAAAAGTAACTACCAAATATTTTCACTTGGTAAAAAAGAAAGAGAATTCAATATCCAATACAATGGCCAACACCTTCCTAGGACTTATGAATCCAAATATCTTGGAGTTATTTTCGACAGTAAGTTAACATGGAACAACCATTTGAAAAAGCTCGTAAAAGATTCTCCCTTCTGAAAAGACTAGCAGGAAAGGAATGGGGTTGCTCTAGAAATACTTTGAACACTACATACAAAATGTTTATACAGCCAGTTCTGACGTACTGCGAGAAATTTTAATTACTTCACCTTTCATAAACGAAATAGAACGTGTTCAAAACCAAGCTCTCAGACTCATCACTGGTGGAATCAAAACAACTCCAATAGATTCTATGAGATTCCTCACTAATATTAACAGCATCAAAATGATAATTAATAGAATAAAAAGCACTGATTTAATATGAAAAACTTATCAGATTACCAGGAAACAATTGGCATTCATACAGTCCTCTCCGTAGATTAAAAACTCAAAAAAGTTTCATATCCATGGTTCAAGAATTAAAACAGAAAATCAACATCCCGAATTTAAAAGAAAAATTACAAATTAAACCAAACCCTTTAACACTATTATATATAGAGTATAATATAAATTTAACACAAGAAATACTGAAATCAGAAGTAAACACTGAAATAATGAAACAATTGTCTTTAGAGACAATTAATATTAGGTACCCTCCACAAAATTGGCTTCATTTATACACCGATGGATCCTTGATCTCCAGGGAACAAGGTGCCGGTGCAGGTGTTATGTGCTGTCTCTTCTCACTTTATAGATCTCTTGGATATGGAACAACAAGTTTTGATGGAGAAATCACTGCAATAAGTGAAAGTCTCAGGAATCTTCTCTGCCACATCAATAAATTTAAAAATGCAATTATATTGTCAGACTCCAAAACAGCTATTCTATCAATAGTCTCTAGACACACACCTTCATCTCAAATAGCAGAAATAAATAAAATGCTCTCTCAACTAATAACACTCAATAAAATAATTGTATTCCAATGGATACCATCCCATTGTGGAATCCTGGGAAACGAGAATGCGGATGCTTTAGCAAAGAAGGGCAGCACTGCTACTTACAGACCTGTTACTAAATCTACGTGTTCCTCTGTGAAAAGATTGATTAAATCTACATACTTAGACTTCAACATACAAAATTTGATGACAAATCTCAAGGGAAAAAATGGAACTTTGTGCATCAAAATCCACAGTTGATTCCTGATTTACTACGCAAATCGTCTGTAGCTGCATTTAGATTGGCAACAGGCCATGACTGTTTGGCCAAGCATCTGCATAGAATTGGAATATATCAGTCTCCTAACTGTCCATTATGCAACTCAAATGAAGAAATGGATTCAGAACATCTCAAAATCTGTGCGTCAGTGGCTAACCATGACAATATCTTTGAAAAATATTGGAGTGCAAGTGGTCAAATGGCTTTATTGTCAAATGCCTGGCATTAGAAAACAACAACAACAACATTTTTCGTAAGTCTATACATACAGTAAATTGTTTATATTTCAAATGCTTAACAAAGATCGGTATATGTTTTTGATGGTGGTAATTTTATTACCCCCCCCCCCTTGGTAGTATAGTAGTAAGTTGTAAAAAACCTTGGTAGCGAGATGGTTGAGAACTTGATACATTTCAGGAACAGTAACACTTATAGACTGTTAGGAAATTGTGACTAGATATTGCGGATAGTATATGAATCACCAAGCAATCAGAAAATGCATTGTCATGGTCAGATTTTCTTGGACATAAGTAGGTTCTCTATTCTATGTGGTATCCTTTCTTGCTACCTAGTAGCATCCCCAGACGTCCCAGTTTAGCTAGGATAGTCTCGAATTTCTAACATTTGTACCCCTGTCCCAAAAGAGTGTGTCTAGGATGCCAAATGTCCCAGTTTCCTCCAAGTATAATATCGTTTATGTGATAAGGCATTGCAAAAAATTTTTTTCTTAAATTTCCTAAGTGCACCCCCGCCATGTTATTACAATTATTGAAACATACTTATGTACAAATTTTCAGATGTTTAGGTCATATTTTGACCCCCGCCCACCTCAATAATCACTTTTGCTATAAGGTACACAACATGTACAGAGCAAGCAAGAGCTACTTTTAGTTTTGCAAATGAATGAGAGCTCTCTGATAACATGAGATCTCTCGTTTTTGATACTACAGCTTCAAATTCAGGATGGAAAATTGGAGCACGTGTACAGCTCAAAAAATTACTGGACAAAAACTTGTTTGTTTGCTTGTGTGCATCACGTTTTTGAGAGAATTTTGTGTTCGGTTCACTAGAAATTGTTTGGTGAAACATCAGGTCCTGAAAATGACAATTTCATTCAATTCAGGTACTCTATTTGGGAAACTATCAATACAGAAGAAAAATTTACGACCATACAAATCAAGGACAGGTCACTGAAACTCATATTGGAAAATACAATTCAATCACTGAAGAGAATACTTTCCACCTCAGATAGAAATAACTTATTACCTCGTGCTGATTATTGGAAGTGTGCTGAACTGATGTTGTTAATTCTGGGAGAAATACCTGAATGAGGAATACACTGGTTAAAACCTGGAGCAGCTCAGCACACTCGATGGATGCCATCCATTTTGTATCCAGCAAAGATGTTTGCTTTCAGTGCTCAAGCAGGATATGACAAGATCATGATCGATAAATTAGAAGCACTATGCAAATTCAATGCACTCCTCTATGTTGAAAAATGGCTCTCTTCATCCAATGGTGCCGATGCAGTCTACAATGATCTGAAGCTGTGGCATGACTTGACCAAATACCGCAAGCACGATCATCAAGTTGCTAATGCAGCCATACAAGCCATGGAAGGACACTTGTGGTATTTAACCAAAGAGTGTGCAGTGTTCTCCCTATTTTCAAACAGAGTTACTGATTCGGAATGGCAGAAAATTGCTCGGACATTATTTCGATTTCTGAGACCAAAAGAATTTGAGAGGGGCATTCCAACATTTCCAATCCTGAACCACAGTACGAAATTCTCGTCTCTTAGGGTACGGCCACACGAGCTACATTTGTAGCAAGTTTTCTGCTACAAATGAAGCTGCCGTAATTGTCGCAAAATGGGTGGCCACATGGGCGCTACAATTACTGCCAGTTTCTGCGTTAAATGTCGCTACGTGTGGCCACATGATATGCCACACGTAGCGAAATTTGTAGCTAGTTCTTTTGCATTTTGCAGCACTCAACCGTAGTGTAGTAGAAAGCTTTCTTCCGAGATGGATTATGAAGCCAAAGTCGCTTTGTGTGTGATGTTAGTGTACATTATTACGGTCACACACAATTGTAATGCGCATGAGAAGAAAATTTATAGCAGTGCCATAAAGTTAACTTTTATTCCTGTGTCGATTTTACAACAGGCAATATTGTTCGTCAGTAACAATCGGAAGTACGGTGTGGGTGAAGGGTTTGCTGGAAGGCTGTATGAAGACCTAATTTCTCGTGGTTCTGTAGAAGGGTCATTGGGATTGTACGACAGATTAGACATGCTCTTCCCTTTTTAATACATGAATTTCTGAAGCATCTCCAAGTAAAAAGGAGTTGTAAAAATGACCCAAAACACAACTCAAAGAGGCCATCTGTTTGTAACATATTTGAGAGATCTGTCTTGTAAAAGAATTGTGTTTTTTAACAAATGAAGTCGCTGTGAAGGGTTTGCTGGAACACTATTGTATGGATTTTATTATTGAAGGAAACCTTTGGTCGAAAATGAAACAAAAAAATGCGTACTCTCAAAGAACGGTATTTTGAATAGAGTATAAGTAAACACATCTATCATAAAAGTTCTCTTTTTCTTGGTTTTGCAGAATGCTTATTGGACGTTGCGGCAATTTAAACTTGACCCTTATATCGCAAAATACAACTAAAAGTGGAAATTTCTTTATAAACAATACTGATTTGTGAGGTCTGTCCTGCAAAAGAATTGTACGTTTTTTACCAAACAAAATTGCTGTGAAGGGTTTGCTAGAATGCTATTGTATACATTTTATTATTGAAGAATTCTTTAGGTCGAAATTGAAAGAAGAAAAATGTATGTAGTTTTTAAAGAAAGATATTTGGAAGAGAGTTAAAAAAAATAGGGCAACTCAGCTGGACTATACATAAGCGAAGCAATATTTATTGGCACCGTATTGTTAGTAACAAAATATGTCATATATAATAATAATAATAATAATAATAATAATAATAATGGCTTTATTTAACCTGGCAGAGTTAAGGCCGTAAGGCCTTCTCTTACACTCAACCAGGATTAAAACTTGCTTACACAGTTGAACATAAAACTGGATCGGAATTAAATAATTACATACTGATACAATTTAGGTACATAACGAGATCAAAAGAGGTAGTTACATAAAATTTACCTCATAAAATAAAAATAAACATAGTAAAATACATATTAATGTTGTTAGAATCAAATACGAATCACATAAAAAACAGAAGCCGATAATTCAATAAAAAAATGTACGCAGTAAAAATAAAAATAAACACATTAGTATACGTATTACTATTAGATTACAATTAAGTAGGATTTACATAATTAAACCAGAAACCGACAATTGAATAAAATGTACAGAAAAAAATAGATTAATAATAAAAAAACGACAACATAGTGGGATACATATTGGCGTTAAGTGATAAATAAACACGATTTCGATAATAAAAATAAGAAACAAAAAAAAAAATAAATACAGTGGAACACATTCCATTAAATATTTGCAACGCGTTAGATTTGGCAACTCATCATAAGATATTTTTCTAATTTACATTTAAAGGAAATTAAAGTTCGGCAGCCCTTGACTTCGGGCGGCAGAGAATTCCAGTGACGAGAATTAGCAACAGTGAAAGATGAAGAATAAAGAGATGATGTGTGCAGTGGTATTTCTAGCGTGTTATATTGTGACCGAGTATTTAAGTTATGATACCGAGAAAGACTGTGGAATCGGACAGATAAGTAAGAGGGAGTAGAGGTGTGCAAAATTCGGTATAAGAGAGAAAGGGAATGTAACTTTCTCCTCTCATTTAACCTGAGCCACAATAATTTATCGAAAGAAGGCGAAATGTGATCGTACGGTAGTAGCGGACATTACAAATGAAACGAACACATGCATTATGAACACGTTGCAGTTTCTGGGATAAATCCACCCTGAGATCACTGAATAAAGCGTCACAATAATCGAAATGAGGCATAATAAGAGTCTGTACAAGCATCTGCTTTAATTTAGCTGGATAGTGGTACAATCGTTTTAATGAGTGAAGAGTGGAAAATACTTTCTTGCATGTGTATTTGATATGCGTGTCCCAGGTAAGGTTAGATTCAAAATTAACTCCCAGATTTTTCACAGTTGAACTGAATAGAATGATCGCTTTATTCAGAGTCACAGGAGGAAAGTTCAGCTTATTAATATCGAGGATTAATCTTTTATTCGAAAATAAGATAGCCTGTGATTTATCTGTATTTAAGTTAAGTACGAATTGTTGAGACCAAGATGAAACGGATTCGAGATCTTTACTGAGTCTATTAATACAGTCACTTAGTCTATTAGGACTGGCAGAAATGTATAATTGAACGTCATCTGCATAAATATGATATTTGCAATATTTAAATGACTTGGCGATATCGTTAATATAGAGACAGAAAAGCAATGGATCCAATACCGAACCCTGGGGAAATCCTGACTCTACTGTCTGCCAGGAGGAGAACCGATTATTAAAGACAACACACTGCTGGCGGCCAGTGAGATAGGAGTGCATCGTACTGTTATAAATTTGTCATGATAATAATTTCCCATCTAAAAGTCAATCTCCCTCTCTACTTCACTCCCTCATAAACACAAGTAAATTCTGTTGTTATGATTACATATACATACTGAGAATTTCAACCATTAAAAAGAACGGGTTTTCCTTCCAATTTCAGAATGCCTTTCTTCCATTGTAGACCTACATCTTATCCAATAGAAAACAGAGTTTACGTTCTCTTAAACATGATAGATCACGTTTCTCAGATTATTAAATTTCGGGGGAGGGGGAAACTGAAAGGTGAATCTTAGGGTATGTTACAGTTTCATGTCTCATAAAGTTTTTTTACCAACAAAAGAAAATTTTAACGCTAAAAGATAAGCGGGGTGGTACAAATTGCGATAACTTATAGCTAATTCAAGAGACAAATTTCACTGCACTCATCAATGTCACTTGTTTTATTTTTAAATACATTAGGCCTGAATAAAATGCCAAGCTGTTGTATGCCTGGCTGCAAATTCAATTACCAGAAAGGAACTTAGTGGCGATATTTACTTTTCCTTCTGGTGAAGTAACAAAAAACAGGAGTAAGATTAAGAAAATAGTATTTAAAATTAGCTTACGCGTGTTTCCATACGCATTTGTAAATTTACATTGAGCTAAATTATTGTAATTCTCTACTGTAAAATGAATAACTTTGATTTGTTATTTCACTCTTTTTAAAGTCTTAATCTGTGTGTCCTTTACATGACATTTGATTTTCGCTTTCTATCTCATTCCTAAAAAATTAAAGCATAACCATTCATTTTACACGGTTGTTTGTACTTTTACTACAATTTTTTTTTTTTGTTTTCTTTTGCATGATATTTATTCTTTATTTATTGTCAGTTAGTAGATAAAAGTATTTTGACATGTATATTCTTTGACTCGCTGAGTCTCCTCTGGGAATTAGTAAAGCGGAAATAAATATTAATATAAATTTAAAGTTTAAAATATGGATTTCATAATAAATTCCCAGTAACTAACAACAATGTTAATTCGTTTAAGGTGGAAAATTATTGGTCACGAGTAGACCTAACATGTCAGACGGCGCCAAACTTGCTACACTTACTGCTCCGTGTGGCCGCTTCCATTTAACTCAATGCGGTCTATAGTTCCAGCTACATTTGTCGCAGAAAGTTGCTACAAATGTAGCTGCACGTGTAGCCACCCATGTCGCTACGTGTGGCCACCCAACAGCAGTAAATGTCGCAGAAAAAATGGACCCAGACCCATTCGAGTTGCGACACGACCTTGGGATGCGCCAAACTTGCTACATTTACTGCTCCGTGTGGCCGCTTCCATTTAACTCATTGCTGCCTATAATTCCAGCTACATTTGTCGCAGAAAACTTGCCACAAATGTAGCTCGTGTGGCCGTACCCTTATTGGCCCTAAATCTTGGTTCTTGAGGTCCAATGGCTTGGACAATCCATTAGCCAATGGCATCTAGATCCCAGATATCAAGAAGCTGAGGCATACATACGGCATTTCAAAGTGGTGAATGATCTCTCTGAATGGGCCGTAAAGGTGATTCAAGACTTCTCAACTAGTGTTATCAATGACGAAACTCAAAAATAATACTTAGAGACATTAAGGATGTTAACAGCAGCCTCCAACAAACCTTAAATTCAGTAAATCTAGTGATTTGATGTGGATATTGTATAGCTGAGAGCAAGATTTAATTACAGTACTTATTAATTACTATATATGTGGATTTACAGTATTGCATAATGACCTGCATTAAAAGAGAAACATTTAATATTACATTTTCACATTATTTTTCTATAAGAAAAGAATGTCTTATTAGTCAGTCATGTTGGGCGGGGGTCAAGACATGACCAAATTACCTAAAACTTGGTATACACTCATATTTTATCAAGTGAAACAACATAGAAGGAGTGCATCTCGGAAATTAAAAAAAAAAAAAAAAAAAATTTAATTTAATTTTAAAAATAATTTTCCCCATATCCTCATGCAATGGCCTACCTATTTAAAATTTCTAAATTTCATTAGCAAATATTCAACTGGTTGCAGTTCTATCCCCTCTGACACTCAATGAGAATATCTTAGTATGAGCATGAGTAACATTCTTACTATTTCCGATGTTCGTCATTCTGATTCTGATTGCTTCTCTAACTGGCATTTACAGTTGCAGTTCGGATACATTTGCACATGGGAGTTTTGTTTTAGTTTTATTGAATTTGAATGTTAATCATTATTAGATGAACATTAAAAGTGTAGACCACGTGTAGGAAGTGAAGTCTGTTCTTTGAATGTTGTTGTTGTTGTTGTTGTTGTTGTTGTTGTTTTCTAATGCCAGGCATTTGACAATAAAGTCATTTGACCTCTTGCACTCTAATATTTTTCAAAAATATTATCATGACCAGCCACTGAAGCACAGATTTTGAGGTGTTCCGAATCCATTTCTTGGTTTGAGTTGCACAATGGGCAGTTAGGGGACTGATATATTCCAATTCTATGCAGGTGTTTAGCCAAACAATCATGGCCTGTTGCCAATCTAAATGCAGCTACAGACGATTTTCGTGGTAAATCGGGAATTAACTGTGGATTTTGATGCAGAGAGTTCCATTTTTTCCCTTGGGATTGAGTTATCAAATTTTGTTTGTTGAAGTCTAAGTATGTAGATTTAATAAATCTCTTCACATAGTAATAGGTAGATTTAGTAACAGGTCTGTAAGTAGCAGTGCTGCCCTTCTTTGCTAAAGCATCCGCATTCTCGTTTCCCAGGATTCCACAATGGGATGGTATCCATTGGAATACAATTCTTTTATTGAGTGATAATAATTGATAGAGCATTTTAGTTATTTCTGCTGTTTGAGATGAAGGTGTGTGTTTAGAGACGATTGATAGAATAGCTGCTTTGGAGTCTGACAATATAACTGCATTCCTAAATTTATAGATGTGGCATAGAAGATTCCTGAGACATTCACTTATTGCAATGATTTCACCATCAAAACTTGTTGTTCCATATCCAAGAGATCTATAAAGTGAGAAGAGACAGCACGTAACACCTGCATGTAGTTATAGCCATTCGTTCTCTTGTAAAACCTACCTGCACATAAGAGGAAGAAGAAAGTGGGCTTAGAAGCTTCCCTCCCTAAAAGCTTCCACTTGCAGCTAGCTAGCTAGCTCACTTACCTCCACCATAGGATTTTTACTATGAGCAATGGTGCACACATTCATTTGGTTTCACAAGATAACGAATTGCCTATATCAGTTGAGTTTCTTACCAGCATGACTAAGAGAAAAGTGCCTTACTTGTTTTACTGAATTTGAATAATTTCAAGGGAAAAATTGTTCCGGGGCCGGGTATCGATCCCAGGACCTCTGGTTGAACGTACCAGCGCTCTACGTTAACAGAAAACCACAATTCCAAGTCACACAGAGATTGTGTGCACTCGTTGTGGGTCTCTGGCGTTTCGTCAGCCCACACGAGTTGTGTGGATATAAAGGGAAAAATTGAGACGGTGTCAGGTGGAGTTCCCGGGTAGCTCAGTGGTAGAGTGCTGGTACGTTCAACCAGAGGTCCCGGGATCGATACCCGGGCCCGGAACAATTTTTCCCTTGAAATTATTCAAATCTGCTTTACAGGGAGCTTCACCTGAAAGACTAGATTTGCATGAATTTGAATGTTAACTATTATTCAATGAACGTTAAAAGAATAGACCTGTTAGAAAGTGTAGTATTTTATTTTAAACAGTTTAATAGCTATCAATTCCTTACCATCATGCCTAAAAGAAATTATAAATTTCTAGACAATATAAAAGTGCGATATCCTTAATTGAAAAAATTTATTCAACTCAAAAGTGAAAATCAGTGTTGAGCATCAGTCACGTAGGTAGGACAGATATTGTAGACTATATCAAGACTACAAAACACAAAACTGCAAAATCGGCAAAATGCTCATGTCAAGCATTCCCTAAATTCTTCAGGTACAAATTTATAGGTAAGAAAAAGAAAAGGAATTGACTATCCAAGAAGCCACTTCTGCATTTAACACTATCGAACATAATCAGAGATTCATAATTGATGAATTTCATCTCTATTCTCTTTAACCCAGGAGTGGTCGCTAGGAAAAAGTCATGTGCTTGGTCGCACTTGTGGGATTCCCTTCACATTACGTTTTCTAGTTCTTTTTTAAAATAATGTTCAAATCTGTAATAAATAGTAAATTTGTACTTGCATTGACTGTTATATTTATTTACATTGAAGTGAATATGACTAGGCTAGTATAAAAAAGGACATGAAAATGTGGCACTAAAACAAAATAGTAATAAACTACGCAGTTACAAGACAGACAATTTTAATCAATACGAATAAAGTAGGCCTATACAAGTAAGAATTGAAGGTAACGCAGATCAACGTAAACATAGAAAAAAAATGCAATAATTTCCATAAAAGCCTGATGTCTACTACTCCTCCTCTTGGTCAATAAAATGTCACCATCTCTGGTTTTCTTTTCTCTCCTGTCATCATCTATTCGGTCATCATGATGAATTGTTGACAGAAGCAACACACTTTTATTCCTTCTTAGAATAAACGATGCCAACATGCCTATTTGTTTAAAAGCTGAACGTGCCGTTTCTGGATGATTGGCACACAATTGTCACACAGGTCATTGCACCTAGTGTAAGATGACACACAGCAATTGTCACATTTCGCCTACTCCAATATAACCTACAGCATATTTTGACATACTGTACGTATATGCAAGTTAAATAAGAATAATTAACAATTTTTTAAAAATATATGTACATACAGGGTGATTCAGGAGGATTTACTATCACTTACGGAGCTTATTTCCGAAGACATTCTGAGCAAAAAATGTCATCTAAACATGAGTCCTAATCTAAATATTTTCAGAGTTACACTAATTTGAAGTTATTTGTAAAATACCATTATTATTGAGTTTTAAGGGTAAAAGAATATTACAGATAAAGAATGAACTAATGAGAGTATCAATTCTTTAATTAGCTAGAATTCTGAATATTAAAGATATTATTAATTTGTCCTACAGAATAATATCTGTAATATTTCTCCTCAAATATTAAATAGAATTGTGAAGCTAAAAATGTGCTGTGAATTCCATAATTGCTTCGTACAGAATTTTTTTCGATTTTTAACTACAAAATTACATTTTTCTTACGTATTTATCACAATTGCTACAAATCAATTGCTTGTAAATTCTGTAAGATTGTACATTAGGATGCATAATTAAACTGCAAAGAATCAAGTTTCTAAAGTCGTATAATTTGTAATAATTTTTGTGAACAGTGCATGTGAATGATATACTTTTTGTTAAAAATTGAAAAACAAAATCTATACAAAGCAATTAACAACACATTTTTAGCTTCAGAACACTAATCATTATTTCTGAATAGTTCATTCTCTATTTGTAATATTCTTTTACCCTTAAAACTTAAGAAAAAAAGGTATTTCACTAATAATTTTGAAATTAGTGTCACTCTAAAGATATTGAGATTGGACACATGTTTACATGAAATTTTTTGCTCAGAATGTCTTCTGAAATAAGCTCCGTAAGTGGCGGTAAATCCTCGTGAATCATCACCATCATCATCATCATCATCAATGGCACGACAGCCCTTCATGGGCCCTGGCCTTTTTCAGAAGTTTTCGCCATTCCTCCCTATCCAATGCCAAACTTCTCCAATTTCTAACACCCAAAGTCTTGATATCATCCATCACACAGTCTTCCCAACTTTCCTTCTTTCCATCGGAATAAATTTGAAAACTCTCTTCGCAACTCTATCATCTTGCATTCTCACTATATGCCTGGCCCAATCCAATCTTCTTATTTTTATGAATTTAACAATATCCGGCTCATTATATAATCTGTACAGTTCGAAATTATATCTTCTTCTCCATGTTCCGTTTCTCTAACTGGTCCAAAGATTTGCCTAAGAATCTTTCTTTCAAATGTACATAATAATGTCGCATCTGACTTCGACAATGGCCAAGTCTCAGATGCGTAAGATAGTACAGACCTTATAAGAGTTTTATACATCACAATTTTTGTATTCCTAAATATAATTTGAGATTTCATATGTCTTCTAAGACCATAAAAGCATCTATTGGCAGATAATATTCGTTTTTTTATTTCAGAACTAACATTATTTTTGTTGTTAATTTCAGAGCCAAGATAAATAAAACTATGGACAGTTTCAAATTTAAAAGAGCCTATTTCCAGGTAAGGGGGTCCATTTATATTAGCTCTCGTGACTGGCATATACTTTGTTTTTTCTTCATTAATTTGTAAATGCATCTTTCTTGCTGCCTTTTCCAGCTTAATAAAGGCCTCTTTCATTGCTGCCTGACTTCTTCCTATGATATCTAAGTCGTCCGCATAAGCCAGCGCCTGAATCGACTTATAGAAAATAGTTCCTCTAGTATTAATACGTGAATCCCTCATGACTTTCTCCAGTGCTATATTAAAAAGGAGACAAGCTAGTGAATCTCCTTGTCGGACGCCACACCTAGTAGAAACAGAGTTAGACATCATGTTTTGAATTTTAACTATGCACTTGGTATTTGTCATCATAGCTTTCACCAGAGAGATCAATTTTTTTGGGATCTTCAATTCCTCCATTGCAGCATAGAGTCTTTCTCTATTTATGGTATCATAGGCTGCTCGAAAATAAATAAAAGGATGATGGGTCTCGATTCCAAACTCGTTGCACTTTTCAAGTAACATCCTCATGAATCACTCTGTATATTTGGAAAAGTTGTTGAGTATCATAAGTATTGTTTATAATTTTGAGGCTGATAAATTTTACGAGTATTATTAAATTGTATTTCATACTTAACAAATCGAAGTTATGCTCGCAGGAACATAGATAATCCAGGATTCGGCCCTCATCTTTATACTCATCATAACACTCAGCAATACTGTGCAACTGACGATTGACTCATGCATAATTCATTCTTTGTCTCTTCCTTATTCTTCTTCCGGCATTGAGTTCAAAAATCATTTGTGACATGTCTTCTTGTTCCGTTTTAATTTCATTCAGTACTGAACACAGAAAGGGTGACTTTTTTCAACCATTAGTTGGAAACATTGATGCCATCCCTCTGTAACGTTATTAGTTCTTGGCTCTTGCAATATGACTGCATTGTATTGGTTCCATAAATGGGGTGCATACCTCGTCTTCCCCTTCCATCTTCCTCGAATATAAGTTACATTAAAATAATCTGTAACTTTTAAGGGTAGTGGGTAGTGATGCCTGTATGATTAAATAATTTCAGTACAAAAGTTTAGTTCAATATTTTTAGGCACTTGAAATTTGGTGTTCAAATAATATGATGTCAGTGAACATAGAAAAAACAAACTTTAAACTCTTCTCATTAAGAAAGAAACCAGTGAAAATAAATCTAAACTATAGAGATGATAAGTTACAAAGAACTGAAAAAGTAAAATACCTGGATATACATTTCGACAATAAGCTGTCATGGAGAAATCACATTGAACTGATCAGCACAAAGGCAACAAATCGTTTTAAATTACTAAAAAGACTGGCGGGAACGAAATGGGGTAGCTCAAGGAGTACACTCAATACAACCTACAACACATACATAAAGCCTATCTTAATGTACTGTGGTGAAGCACTAATAACCTCATCAACCACAAATAAACAGACATTAGAACACACTCAAAACCAAGCTTTATGTCTCATCACTGGTGCAATCAAAACTACTCCAATTGAAGCCATGCAAATAATCACATCTAATAAACCTGTTGTAACAGATCTTGAAACACAAGCCCTTTTAACCTATGAAAAATTAAGAAGGCTTCCACATTGGGATAAATGGAGTAAATACAAAGATTCTAAATTTACATTGAGGACCCAAAATGGATACATACAAGAGGTAGAAAAGCTTAAGCAAATTCTAGAAATACCAAGTGAAAAGGAAAACTTGATGAATCGATATAATCCACTTAATAACTTCAAAGTAGATTGCTGCCTTGATCTTGATGAAGTCTTCAACAAAAAAGATATAAATCCAGAAATAGCAAAAGCCATTGCCCTACAAACAATTAATAGAAAATATCCACAAAAGGACTGGTTGTACATTTACACTGATGGATCTCTCATGGATCAAAATGAAGGAGCTGGAGCAGGAGCTACTTGCCAATACTTTTCTCTTTATAAAAATGTTGGCAAGTACACAACAAATTTTGATGGCGAAGTTGAAGCCATTTATACATCACTTCAAAATGTATTTGTTTGGCTAAACCAGTGCAAAAACATAGTCATCCTGTCTGACTCCAAAGCTGCAATCCAGTCCATCAGCTCAACTACATCCCCTAAAATGGAAAAAGTGAAAGAAATTCATTGCATGGTAAAACAAATTCAAATGCTAAATAAAAAAGTGGATCCCGGCCCACTGTGGACTGAACGGTAACGAGAAAGCAGATATGTTAGCAAAGAAAGGAACTTATATCAACTTAAAAACAAATTTCAAGTTCCCATATGAATCAATAAAGCGAGTCATAAAAAGAATAAGTTACAGCGAACAGGCAAAACATCAAAATTAAAAATGGAAAGAATCATTCAAAGATCCAAAACTAATTCCTGATCTACCTCGAAAATCTGCCGTGGCCATGTTTAGATTGATTACTGGTCATGATTGCCTCGGTAAACACCTCCATCGTATTGGAGTACTGAATTCACCTAAATGCTTACTGTGCACCAGAGAAGAGGACATGGAGATGGAGCACTTGGCTAATTGTGAAACTCTTAGGACATTTGTGGACCTTCCATCAAAATATTGGGAAGCAAGAAGGATGATGACTTCATTGTTAAATCCAGAGCATTAGACACACACACACACACACACACACACATATTTTTAGGCATTTAGTATTTAAAGTGGAACAAAAATTTCCATGGTTATACAATAAATCATTCTGAATTCAGTTCTATAAAAGACAACTAATTAGTTTCTTATCCAAGTGCAAAAGAAAGACCCTAACTGATAACCTGTTTTCCCACTTTGCTAAATGTACCCCAATCTTCAGGTGCACATCACTTGCTACAATCTTCACTCATATGCCTTGTATTTTTTAAAGTTATCAAGTATTGTATATTGTAAATTCTAAAGCAAAAGTTACTTAAATATTTCACCCGTAATGAAACAGAAAAATATTGAACTTTGATTAACCATTTTTGCCATTTTTTTAATGCATATATTTCCCCCCTCCCTTGTGTTATGTGTGTGATATTCTTAAACCCGTAGGTATACTTTGTAGAACACAGGCTGTAGAAAACACTGTAAAAGTTTCATGTAAATAGATTCAATAGTTTCAGAGAAAAATGCACTTAAGTTTGGAAAATATCAACTTACGAAAAACTGCATTAAAAATGATGCATGAATTACATGTGCCATCAAATTTAAAGAGGTCATTTAAAGGGATTATCTGCAGAGATACCCCCACAATATATTATTTAAAGAGCAAGTTTTGTACTTTTTAAACACAAAACAAAAAGTAGCATTTTTAACCACTAATCATAGCTGGTTCCCTTAATAACAGTTCTGAAATATCTTCATACAGCTAGTCATATGCTAAAAGGTATATCTGCTCTTGGAACGAACGCCAGACTTAACAGCTGATGTACTCCATTCCTAAATGCCCTATTGTCTGCAATGTTATATGAAGCTTGCAAATCTGTAGCCTTTACAGTCCTGTAACCTGATTGTCCCAAGTGAAAGAAACATAGGCCCCTAATCTGGTAGAAGCTGCAGGAAACACAGCTTGATGGGCATTAATAAAACATTGTTCTAATAATAATGTATGAAATATACCAGCAGGCTAAACAAGCAGTATGTATACTATATAATAGGTGAAGTGAACATAGGTTAAATGTATCGTAGGTTAAAATAACAGTAGGCAAAAGCTCCACGGAGTGTGCCAAATGTCACGGAACCGAACATGGTGTTACAGGATGACCTGATTACCGTATTCAGAAAAAATTATAGAATTTCTTTTTTATCATCATCATCATCATCATCATCATCATCATCATCTCCTTCAAGGCTTAGACTTTTCGACCTATTCCGCCTCCACCAAAATTGGTCTCGCCATCTCTTAACTGGTCTTCCTAGTGACCTCCCTCCTTTTGGATTATAATCCATGGCTGCTCTAGCAATACATATAATTGGCATTGTATGTAGGTATGTGTTCTTTTCAGTCCTGTTGTTTTGTTCTGATTATTTCTATTACTGTATATTTAGTGCCTTTCTTATATCTTCAATCCTCTTTCTATCCAATAAAGTATAGCCAGCTATGTATCTAAAAAATTTCATTTCTTCTGCTTCGATTCTTCGTTTGTGATCTTTGGTTAGAGTCCAGCATTCACAACCATACAAGAAAGCAGGGAATTGCCAAGACTTTATAAAACTTCAGTAAAGTTTCCTTTCGCACCTTTTCACCTACAGTACAGCGAATTGTACCACAAAAATACTGTAGTTAAATATATTTAGTTTAATATAAATTTCAAACTTTTTCTCATAAGTTATAGAGCAACCCAAATATTTAAATGTACTAACTTGTTCTATTATTTTACCACCTATAACTATTTTTGCTCTAATTGGGTGAGGTCCTAGAAAAGCCATTGTTTTTGTTTTACAGTCCCATTGTGAAGAATTAGATAGTGTTCTATATGAATGGTTGGCAATTAAAAGATCTAAGGGAATGTGCATTTCTTGACTGAGAAAGCCAAGGAATTGCACCAGAAAATGAAACTGCAAGGTGAGTGTGGATTTTTCGTTGGGTGGGTTAACAGATTTAAAGAGAAATATGGAATCCGAAAACTAGATGAGTCCGGTGAACAAAGGAGTGTCGACAAAGTGTCAGTGGATCAGTTTATTAATCAGTTCCAGAAAATTGTGTCTGAGAGTAATGTTAGTGTGGAACAAATACACAACGCTGACAAGACTGGATTATTATGGAGATGTCTTCCACAACACTGGCATGTGCGACAGAAACCTCACCTAAGGGCTTCAAACAAAACAAAGATCGTTCAGTGAATATGCTAAATTAGTGTATTTTTGTGTTAAGTGATGTTTTTTAATAAAGAAAATCTACACAGTTTATGTTATTTAGTTATGATCAAGTGACTGAGAAATAAGCTTCATATGACTGCGATTTCAATAGGTTGGCATCATAAAATACGAACAGGTAATTTGTTAAAATACTTGTTCAATTATCCGGAAAAATCTCGTATCCGGAATTTGCCTGGTCCCATTGGTGCCGGTTAAGAGGGATTCTACTATAGTTGTAAGATTTAGTTGTTTTTTCTTAAAGTTCTCAGAATTGAGGTTCTTTCTTCAAGCCTAGGGGGATAGACGTGGAGTAGTTATTCATTGCAATATTTCTCCAATTATTTAATATTGGAGACGCAAATCTCTTGACAAAACTACTTGCGCTATAGTCATCTATGTACGTCCCCTTTGGCTGCTCTCCAGCATAAATTACAAAAATGTCTGCATAAAATGTGCGGACATCTACCAGAGAATATATTTTTATGCTGTATTTTGTAGCTTTATTTTCAATATATACGCGAAATTTACACCTTCCTCGAAAATCTTCCAACATTTCGTCCACCGTTCCATATTCTCCAATCTGATAGCTTGCTTACAGTGTGATTGAATACTTCTCATATAGCAACCTGTGCCTGTCATTTATGTTATCCAACCTCAAAGCACAAAGGAGAAGAAAAAAATCTTTTCATACACATTGTAGCTCTCAAGCACTCTGGATAATCCCATAATTTATTAACTGAACAACTGAATCTACAATAATTTCATTTTGCAAAGAATGACATTCGTAAGACATTCTGAGAATTGGCAGAAAAGCCCAAGCATGGTTGGTCGCATGATAAGAGAATCCCTCACAGATGATGCAGGGGCTTAATGAAATCGCAATTATGGGTTTGGTGAAAATAATAGCTGCTTGTGACTAAAAGTCATAAACTCAACTAGAGAGAAAACCAGAATTCAGAATCAAGATTTAAAGAGATGTGAGAGTAATATTCATACAGCGACCACTGGCGGGTTAAAGTCATGGATAAGGAATTTACTTATGGACTAAATGCAAATCCATAACCATAAATGATTTGACACCTCATGCTCAAAAGGACATCACTGAAGATTTAAAAGGTTCGCCCTTTTGCATATTATAAATTGATACATCAAACCACATTGACAAGAAAACGTCATCAGTTTTTGTTGGTACTGGAAAACTCCAAATTTTGAAATTAAAAATTAAATTTAAAATTCACCAATACACGTGGAGAGACTTCAGATATTCTGGTTCATTATACAGTGCTCTCATTTTATGAGAAAACTTTGCATCATTCCTCCGTTGGCCGACTTCCTGCTCTCCCGACCGTATCGTGGGAAGCCAGTTCTACAAAACTTCCCAGCAGTTAGTTGCTTCTGACAATTGTACCGGAACATGTGAGTGACTGTTGCTTGTGTACTAAGTAAAGTGTACGCCGGGTAGGGTTGCCAACCCTCCCGTATTTGCCCCTCATTTTTAACACTCTCCCGGCTCCTGTATTTTTCTTCTCTTCGAGCATTTTTCTTCTTTATTTTTGCATAATGTAAAAATTATTATTCTAAGCATTTGATTTTGCCGTGAATGATGATTTATATGCTGAATTTTGTTGTTCAAGAGATGAATTAAAATGTGCAGTCTTCAGAGAAGATAATGCTTGTCAGAAATAGGTTTTTATTGCTGACTCGTTTAAAATCAAACCATGTTTATATTATAAACTGGAAAAAACTGGTGAGTTTTATTCTAAGCGTACCAAGTAGTAATGCTCATACAAAGAGGGTATTTCATTTCCTGAACAATAATTACACAGATGTTCAAAACAGGAGCACGATGCATCTAATTAGGCTGACCAGACGTCTCCGATTTCCTGGGATAGTCCCCGGTTTTGAGATGCTGTCCCCGGGGAGAAAATGTCCCTGTTTTTGTCCCCGGAAGTGAATTTTGTCCCCAGAAGCTTTGATTTTGTTTCAATAGCATTTTACTGAAACTGCTGTGATTCATGCACATTTCTGAAAGTTTCTCAGTATGAGACAGAAGAACCAGTGAGCACAGTATGAGATATTCTGCACTCTTTGAGAAGAATATAGCATCTTTCTCTTTGGTCATCTTAGCATTCGCGTTGCATGGAAGCGTTAGAACTGTCACAGCGTCCATTTTTATGTAATTCAAAAAATGAGGAATTTTGTGACAAACCAACAGATGAAAAGTGGTAAGATGTTTTTCAACATTTATAAAAAAAAATTCCATTGAGTTTGAAAATCTTCTCAAAATAGTGTCATTAATCATGTGTCTTTCAGTCAGTAATTCATCAGTTGAAAGACTTTTCTCCACAATGAACTCAATCTGGACTGATGAAAAGTCAAGAATGAAAATTGAAATATTTAAAGCTTTGTTACAAGTGAAAACAAACTTTCATTTCTCATGTGAAGAACTTAGTGGAAAGCTGTATGGGAATGAACAGATTCTTCAGACAAGTACTTGTAAAATGTGTGTTAGAGTTCAGTGTGTACAATATTATGTGAAAGACTTCCATGCATGCGTCAGAACTGAAATTGAATTCTTGAATTCTTAGTGGCTATAATTATGTATAGGAGTTACCTCTGTTTCTGCACTTAATTAAAAAAGTTAAGATATTCAACAAATTTAATGTGCAAAGTTCTATCATTGTATCTAATGTTACATGTATTTTCTGCAACATTTCAATAGAGCATGACTAGGTAAGTGTTAGTGGTTTTTCTTGAAATTGCCGATGTCCCCTGCTGGACCACAAAATATCTGGTCGGACTACATCTAATCATACCAGAACAGCAAACTGCTGACGACTTCAATTATTATGCGACACAAAATGTGTCTCAAAATACTCTTAATTTAAGCTTAGGTGCTGAAGTGCAGAATAAAATTCTGTGGCCGGGAGGAAAAAGGTCTTAAGTCAATTTTTTTGTGAAAATGAGATTTTTATATATTGTGAAAGCGGAAACAATTCTCTACAATCTGGTAAAATGATTAAAGTCAAATAAGACTCCTGACTGGATTTATAGAGCATTACTGTAAACAGTCCTATAATAATTGTTTAAGACCCATTTTGCATTCCTAATAATTTACATTTCTCATTTATTTTGACATGAAAAAGGTCTTATGTTTACATAGTCCCTTCTACTCAGTTTGGGTTCTAGTCTTAAAAGGGCTTAAGTGCGGCTATTTTTGGAAATAATCAAGAAAATTGTTAAATGAGCAACATTACCTATTTTAGAAGAAATATAAACAAATAATATCCAGGGAAAACCTCTTAATTAAAAAAACTCTATAATTGACACCAATTGCCATCTTTCTACTGCTCTCCTGAAAAGTATAAAATTTTTACTTAAGACCTTCTTCCTCCCGGCCACAGAATTGTTTTTAGTAATGGAACTGAATAATTTGTCAATTTTCTATGTGAAATTTTGTCGATTCCTTAGTCTCCCATATTTTCTTCAAAAGAAGTTGGCAACCCTAATGCCGGGGTTCTGTTGTAATCTAGATCCCTTGTAAAATGAGAGTACTGTATTATGGAAATTGTTGAAAGATTTAACATTTCAGACAAAATACTAGGAATATCAGCAGACAACAATACAAACACCAATTTTGGTTATTTAAAAAGAAACTTTTTATAGGCTAACTAATGGCGGGTACTTGACTTCTCGTCATTCACCCATATGAACCCAGTTGTGTAGACCAATTTACCAACAGAGTCATTGTCAAGGATGTGACATAGGAGGCTGGCATACACTACACCCATGATGAGGTGATAAGATTTGTTGGAATGCCACAGAGGAACCGGAACTGCTGGAGAAAACCCATGTTACATGGATCACGGGCTTGCCTAACACAAGTTATAAATTGAGGTATGTCGGGGATCGAACCCAGGTTCACAACATAATAAGTCCAGCACTCTACCACTAGACCACTGTGGCGGCTGGTAAAAAAAATATTTAATAAATAAAAAAGAACTGAGTAGGCAAATATGTGGGGTAGTTGTGCAGCCCATATAATACACAATACTGTACAGAACTGCTGTAGGTATTTTGCCACTTGACTTTCAGGCTGTTATAGAAAGGATTTTCCAATTTTTTTCGTTTGCTTACTGTCAAACTGGAGAGTTTAAAATCATTCTGTGAATTTTCTGAAGGAGAAAATAAAATTACGTTAGACCATAGCAAAACCAGATGGTTTTCTTTAAAGCCTGCTTTGAGTTGTTTGAGTGAAATGTATAAATCCCTCAGGTCTTGTTTCTTAAGCTTGGATAAATTTCCAAGCAGGCTTGTGGTCTTTTTCAACAAAAGGGAGAATTTTTACTATTTCAATTTCTTAAAAAGTCAAAAAGATATTTTCTGAAGCTGTACTGATGACTGAGCGTGAGGATTCCTCAGGTATTGAAGTGAAAAAATGAAGCTGACAATCTTTTGTTGAAGCTTAGGGCAGGACAAGATGAGGTCTTTATAAATAGTAAAGTACTTTATAAAGTAAATAATCTCCAGTCTGCTGATTGAAGCCCATGTGACATCTCTGGGATATGTGCAGCTCCTGCAGACAGATGCCACCTGTAGGCAAATTCCTCCTGGTCAACCTGTTAACTGTTAAATATGATTAATGAAATGATGCTAATGAAGGAGAAATGAGTCCGAGGTCCAACACCGAAAATTACCCAGCAATTCTGCTTCGAGTGGTTGAGGGAAACATGGAAAAAAACCCCAACCAGGTAACTTGTCCCAACCAAATTTGAACCCAGGCCTGCTCGTTTCACGGTCAGGCAGGCTAATCGTTACTCCATAGTGGTGGACATAATTACTGATTACTCTACACTGAACAAAATATAATCATGTCATTTAAACATTATTACTGCAAGAATCTTGTGAGAAAAATAATATGTGCAATTGACAAGTTGATTCATGATGCAACTCTGATTAAGGTAAATGTTCTGGATGTTCTGCATGTCATTGCAGAGGCTTGGAAAGCAATCACAGATTCAATAATGTCAACTATTTTCATACTATGTGGATTATCTATGGATGAAAGTGGATCTTTCAGGACTGAAAGTGGAACAGAATTAACACGACAGACGACTAATGTGATCAATTAAAAGCTGGTGTGTCATATGAAGAATATGTAACATGTGAAGTTCAAATCATGGAACAATTAATGTTAGAAAGAAATCTAACATTTGATGCATCTGAAAATGAAGAAAAGGACGAGGGAAATAAAGAAAACAATGAGTCCCCAACAATTTTCCTGTTAGTGCTGGAAGACATCAGCAATACTACTAAATACCTAATGAGATTTGATTGTGATGATAATGTAATGCCTGCACCCAGCAGTGTTGAAAATGTGGTATATAGGGTTTATAAGAAAGCAAAAACCAGCAACCTGCCTTAATGGATAGGTGGAAGAAGTAAATCAGATTGTAGGTAATATTATTTACCGTAATGATTTTATAATTAGTCTTTGTAACTTTAAGTAAATATACTTTTTCCTCCCTTTTACCTACCTATAGTTATTAGTAAACCAGTATTCTGTTATGTTAAAATGTTTACATTTCTCTGTTGTGTTAATATAACAGTTGAATATGTGTAGAACAACAGTTGCTGCTGTAACTGCGTTCTTCCATGTTTGCACCACAACCTAACTGATAGAATGCTGGTAGGTTCCAGGTTACATATTCTGATGCAGGTTTAAAAAGTTTATGCGGTAAACACATTGCATAACTTTGTCCTCTTTTAACCTTGGTATGCAATGTAGTTACAGAATGGGATTTGGCTCACATGTTCACACACAACATTTACAGAAATGTCAGAAAAAAAAGGTTAAAAGTGTGTATTTTACAATAGTAATATTCCGAAGCTTATTGTATGGTTTCGTAACAAGCTGTTTTTTATGTTAATGGGTTGTAGCCCTTCGCCCAACTCCAAGCTGGAGGACCACTCCTTATCGGCTGTCCACGACTGCTTATTCAATATATTCGCAGCTACCCTCCACATCTGGAGGCCACATAATAACTCGAGTGGGCTGACAAGACGCCAGAAACTCTCACAAACTCTGTGCAACTTGAAATTGTGGTTTTCTCTTAATGTACCTACGGTAATGTATTAGATTTGCAGAGGTTAAAGGTGTTTGAGAATAAGGTGCTTAGGAAAACATTTGGGCTAAGAGGGATGAAGTTACAGGAGAATGGAGAAAATTATACAATGCACCTGACATAATTAGGAACATTAAATCCAGACGTTTCACATGGGCAGGGCATATAGCATGTATGGGCGAGGGAAAAAGACCTTTGGGGAGGCTGAGACATAGATGAGAGGATAATATTAAAATGGATTTGAGGGAGATGGGGTATAATGGTAGAGACTGAATTAATCTTGCTCAGGATAGGGACTGATGGCAGGCTTATGTGAGGGCGGCAATGAACCTCCGGGTTCCTTAAAAGCCATAAGTAAGTAAGTAATAATTCATATTAGCCATTAACAATGAAATCCCCATTGAGTTTTCTAAGTGAAATAACATACCACTTCCTAATGAATACTGAAGTCCTTCAAATTAAATTCAACAAGTGGAACCAGTGTCATCAGTTTAAATTTATGATATGTTATGTGATGTATTCTAATGCCACTTTGTTTCTATTTCGCTCGTATTTCATTTTCATATATTTCTGTTCGTTTTCTTTCTTTTACATAGATGGCAGTCCTAGTGGCTTATCATCTTTGCTTTTGATTATATCAATTGGCACCTCAAATGAGGGTAGTAATTCACGGGTGCTTGTGTAAAGGGGATTAATTATGAATTGGCTAAAGTGGGATAAGTAAAGATTTGAACCCTCCATGATTATTTCTGTTAAATCATGCTTCCATCCATAATGCAGTTACAGTGCTCTGTATTTTGTGACAAAGTGGTTTTGTTCAATACCAAAGGAGAGAAGTTTACATATCTTATAATTTGACTTAACCCCCTTTACACGAGTACCCGCGAATTTTGCATGTTGGATAGCCAGTGTCTTGTATGATTTTTCTACTATGGGTGCTTTTTCAAATTTGTCAGTTAAAATCCCTACTCCTGTTTTTCGGACATCATCCATTGGAAGTGACTGTAGGGCAGCATTCGACTGGAGTGGTGGTGCATCATGGAAGAGTGATCTGCGATGTGTAGCCGAGTACACATCAGAATTTGATGTCTGACAACAGTGGTGGTTGTTTGTCCACCGAGTGAGGCGTCAATCGACGAGATGTGTAGCTGTACAGCAGCAAGTGATTAGTAACTGCACTATAGTTTCGCCTGTGTTACACGGGTTTTCAGTCTGCTGGAGCTGACTTGGTGACTCTTCCTTGGACTTGCGGATATTAATTCAGTGGCTGGAGTGGTCCGCAAGTAATGCTTGACAGTGCAAGTTATAAGTATGAATGTGTTTGATTATATGTTGACTTAATTCGTATTGGTTGTCTGAAATTTCTTTATCACTGTACAGTGAGTGCACTGTCGTTTGTTGACATCTGTATGTAGGCACTGCAGGGACTATGCGGAGCAAGAGGGAGGGCATGTACATTCCACTTCAAAGCGTTATTAGCACGAATGTTATCAGCACATATAATCACATGCTCTCCTGCACTTGGTACCAATATAACAAGAAAATTATTGTATTAATACCAGCACCTCTTTTAATGTCAATTATTACTTATAATTAGAGCCCGGATGTTTAGGAATTTATAACAGTTAAAGTAGGCAGGTAAAAAAGGCAATAAAACTTAAAAAGAGGCACAATAATCTTTGAAAAAGGCATCCCTGTCACTTTGATTTACTCCAAATCACATTTATATCTATGGAAATAATGATTTACTTCCACCAGTAAAAAAGCCATTTTGCCAAACGTCCTGGCTCTAATCATAATATTTCAGTTTATTTCATTTTACAATATTATATATTCTTACTGTGAAATCATTAATGTAATGTGTGCCGATAGCTAATTGTAATTAGTTCTTATCTACTGCTATATAGTCCTG
The DNA here is from genome assembly GCF_040183065.1 of Periplaneta americana. Lineage (NCBI taxonomy): Eukaryota > Metazoa > Arthropoda > Insecta > Blattodea > Blattidae > Periplaneta > Periplaneta americana. Next base: position 368,919 of record NW_027185502.1, on the reverse strand, counting down.
CATTCAAAGTGAAATAAATCATGTGTTTACAATATTCAAAATGTGTGCTGTCGAGTGATTAAGCTGATTAAGGTGAATGTTGATAACAAGAAATTGCTTCACAGCCTCTGTCTCCGCTTATTATTGTTTCAGAGGAGGATTGATTTTTTAGTATGAGTCACGAATTGTAGTATTTAGTAGTAGTCGGTGTAATGTTAACAGGCAGATTATTTCTCGTTTTCGAGAATGGCAGTGCCACTAATACAATTCTAGTAAATGGTGTTATCTGTCCAGTACTCTCGCCAACTATAATGATCGGTACTGAGAGGGTGCATATTCACTGTACTTGAGCAACAGCTGAACTTAATACTGTCACAACGATACACTGCATGGATGTGAAAATTAGACTGCAACGCCTGAGATAAGAGATTGTCACAGGTTTCATTTCGAGCAGTTGTCTCCGCTGCCACAGGTAATCATTCATCAGACAAGTAATATAAGAGGCATTTTATTTCTAGGCCACGTTAGTTATTGTGCAGTCACTCTTGTTCTTTTATTGAATTTACCCCATTGTCAGGAGGAATTGTTTTATGTTCAGCTTTACTAGTAAGTTGTTATTATTCCCTTGGTCGGTGGAGGATAGATGTACCTTGCCTAATTGTTTGAGGATAGATGTACCTTGCCTAATTGTTACACAAGTTGAGGACTGCTTTCTATAATGTTAAGATTGACTTTTATGTTATTAAAGTAGTCATTATTAGTACGAGTTTGTTAGCGTTTTATTTGCTATTGTTAAATCCCGAGACAGTTCAGAGCTTACTTATTATGTCATCATGTTCTGTATCCTGTCATGTCCTCGGCAGGGAGAAGGACACTATGCCACAGTTACAAAGACATATGTGTGCTTTAAAAGCATAAAAAGTCAAGTAATATGTTAAACTCTTCTGAAGTGTTACTTTTATATGGAAGCTAAGATGCCTGTTCTTCTCTCATATCTTTTACCCTTCTATAAAGAAATTCATGTAAAGTTTGTGACCATGGAGCTCATTGAAAAGTATTTCAAATGCTACCATACCATAAAATATATTTTATAACTATATATTTGATAACAATACAGGTAATGAGCATCATTATATTTCGAAAACAGTAGTGGAGCACCACAAGTGATTACAAATATTCACTTCAATTCTTAATTTTTTTTCAATGTTAATGTTTGAACTAATACAAAACATATATTACAGATATTCTAACTGTTACATAGGAAATGACATGTGAATTTTATGTTAAGCTGCAAAATACAAGGTGCAATCAACATATTTCCGAACTGTGCTTGTATTTATTATACTGTTAACCATATTATATGTATGTGTGTCACTGAAGATTGCTGCTTTCATGGCTGTTAAGTCAATCTATCAACAGTGTCAGATTGTCTTTAAGCCTTCAGTACTCGTGTGGGGAACACCTGTCAACCAGCGTGTTTCTTTTCATTGTTGTATTTCCTAGAAAGGGTTTACAATGGTGAAACTTTAGGTACCTTCAAAACCAAGTTCACGTTCTTTAGTTTCAGTCTTGAAGTTCCTCATATTGTAGCTAAAGTTTTATCCTTTGGGTGGCAATTGTCAACTATGCGACTTTTTACATTACAGTTTCTGTAAAGTTCTGGTAAATATTCATTATCACTTTTGTGAGTTATATACTGTATCTTTAGGGATAATTTGTTCTATTGAACTTCGAAGGATTGTGGATCTACGTTTATCAGATTTCTTCAGAGATTAGAAGACGTTCTCATGTATTACTGGGAATTCAAGAAACCGATATGCCAATCCCAGAACAAAGGAATGGATCCAGGGGCCGTTGTTACCTGGCGATCATACTAAGAATGATGCACCACATGTTTTAAAATCTAGTGCCATGGAACTAATCTGTAATAAATATGATAATTTTCTCCATATCTATACTGATGAGTCACGGAATCCTGATGATGGATTTTCAGACGCAGAGTATTATATCCCAAAATACAGGGCATATGAAAAGTCCGGTAACACTTTCAATATTTTATTACACAAAAACTACTAATAATAGCACTTCAAACAAACGTCAGTTTAAAGTCAAACTCTCAAAGTTCTGTTTACACCTTACAGAGATTCAATGTGTGAACCATGAGTGACTCGGCTGATGTCCAAATGATAATGAAACTCTTCCCATACCCTTTTCAACATATCCTCTGTGACCGTGGCAGCAGCTTCTCGAATTCTGGTTTTTAGTTCCTCTAAATCACGTGGCAAAGGCGGTACAAACACACGGTCCTTTAGGTACCCCCATAGATAAAAGTCACATGCAGTCGTATCGGGTGACCTTGGTAGCCATGTCATGAAACATCTGTCCCTTACTCCAGCACGTCCTATCCAATGATCAGACATCTCCGTATTGAGGTAAACACGAACTGCATTGTGGAAATGTGGCAGAGCCCCATCTTACTGAAAGATGAAATCGTCATCAAGATCTTGTCTTGTGTCCACAAAAGAGGAGTGGCCATCCCAGGGTGAGTGAAGAGAACGTTGAGCGAGTCAGAGAAGCATTCATAAGGAGCCCGGGGAAATCAGTCCATAGAGCGTCCCATGAGCTTCAATTTCCTTCAATGACTGTGTGGAGTATTTTGTGTAAGAGGCTGGCTATGAAAGCATACACACTGCAGCTTCTGCATATGCTAAATGAAGATGACAAATACAAGCGCTATGAGTTTTCTTGCCAGCTACAACAACAGGCAGCAGACAACGATGACTTATTCAGCCGCTTAATTTTCAGCGACGGAGAAGTCTGTATAACGAGAAATATTATATATCATATTCAGCTCCCTCTAGTCTCGAAACAGAACTACTGGCCATAGAGACAGCGCTTTTACATCTCTCTTCCTTATCTGATATAATTATATGCACTTTTAGTGACTTGATGGGAGCTATTCTAAATATCATGAAATATACTCCAACTTCCTATGCACAAATTACAATTCTATACAGAAAATATTAAATAAACTAAATCTTCAAAAAGAAATAGTTTTCCAATGGATACCTAGTCATTGCGGCATTACTGGAAATTAGATTGTTGATAATATTGTCAAACAGGCAACATCTTTTGGGCCCAAACCTATGCAAACAACTTCTTTAACCAGCGCATATTCTGCAGTTAATTCTCATTTAACAAATTTATGGGTCGAATTATGGCTTTCTTCTGATAAATGCAAAGTTCTTCAAAAGAAACAAAAGAAATGTAATGATTTACAAATGTTCCGCAGCATTCCCAGACACATACAAACTTTCTTAGCAAGAGCCAGGACAGGCCATATTATCACTCAGAAGTATCTTCACCGCTTTGATCTTGTTGACTCTAGTAGTTGTTGCTGGTGCAACAATAACGAAGAAGATTTGGAACATATCCTCTTAAACTGCCCTGTCACAAACATCCATAGAACTAATCTAAAATGTGCAATCCCTGTAAGCTTGGACAATTCTCTCCAATATATACTGAATACACCTCATCTTTGGAATGTGGCTGCTGAAATATACAACCAGCATCGTGCTTTTACCCATCATTTGCAAGAAGAGGAAATTCATAGTGAAACATAGTGGAACACGTGTTGTCAGCAAATAGCTGGATACACTATGAAGATAGATAGAGACAAAAGACTAGAAATGATGTGTGAAATGTTCAAAACAGACATGTGTCGACCATTTGAGGAATATCTGTTAGGTACTGCAAAGACATGTCTGTAGAAAGCATTCATGAGAATGCATTTAGAAGAATAATCCAAGAAAAATAGGACAATAGGACATAAGCTATTAAGGCATTATTGTAAAGAAAGATTTTCACAACAAAGCAAGGATTATAAACGTGTTTCCAGTGTTAATTTTGTAGGTAAATGTTGAAAGCATTTGAAATTTACACATAAATAATTGAATGGGTGAGTGGAATAAGGATAACATTCCAACTTCCCTAGTTTGTGGGAAAACAAAAAAAACAAGTTTGCAGAAAAAGCTTAGGGTTCTATTGGAAAAGTTACTAGTAGACAATTGTAGAACTAGTCATTCTGTATTCCTCGTACAATCTCAAAGTCAAATACTTATTTTTTTTAATAATTATTAATAATTAAATGTGTTGGAATATTATCCTTTTTCCACTCAATGTTTTCACAACAGATAAAATTTTTAACTATAATATTTTTTTGTGACATGAAATGTTTAATAGTACAAAAGACACTTTAAAATGGTTTTACTCTATACAATGATGACCATAATATGAGTCTTTATTCATCCTTATCACTGTCTGCTGTATTTGACACTTAAGGATGTCTTCATAGAGTGATTTGTACTCATCAGGTATGTAATGCGTGACTTTTGAGATGTCCTCTAACTTTTAATATCGGTTCCAAATTTTCCATTATATGCTGCAGTAATGGGGAGCTCCACATGATCTTGTTCCTTCAACCTGAATGTTCCATGGTGCAAACCATCAATGTACTCTGAAGTCTCGACACAGCCTTTCATCTTTCCGAGTGAATATAAGTTTCCTGTACTTACTGATGTTAAATGTCAGGTTTTTATTCTCAATATCTTTACATGTTTTCTTGAAATACTGTGCCATAGTGTTTGAAGTTGAGTACCTGGTTGTTTTGAAGTCCCTTTACTTGATATGGCGGAGGGGGTTGAGTTTCCTGGCATTTCTAATGATGTCATCATACTGATTTGGAGAGTAAATCCGATCTAATCTTCGAACTCGTCGTTTAATAACTGAAAATGTTCTGTCAAATGGCAGAATGTTATCCTTATTTCACTCAACTAAAGCTTCGACTGCCTCCGTGGTCTGTTGGTCAGCATGCTGGCTTCCAGATCAGGAGGTCCCGGGTTCGATTCCCGGGCTCGGTTCTCGGGAATTTTTCTTGAAGAAGAGGAATTCCTGGGCGTCTAGAGTCTGGAAATTTGTATGAATGTGAGTGTGATTGTGCCGGGTTAATATTAATTAACCAATCATCACAAATATAAAAATATATCAGGACTGTCACTGGGCAGTAACCTGAACACATGTTTCAGCGTCATTGTTGACAAGTAACTCCATCTGTTAGCACAACCATAAAAGCAAGTAATAGATGCTATAGAGTTACCAACAACGAAAAAAATATATATATAAAGCTTCAATGCTGGTTTTAATAATATGAGAGTGGAATATTTCCCTTTTTACACTCATTAAATAGCTTAAGGGGAGAGGATAGTAATTTTTAAAACTTTTTTCTTATTTGGTGTAAAATATTAATTTTTTGTATGTAGAGAGCTCATGGCTATAGCAACTCAACAAAATATAAATATTGTGAATAAATTATTTGGGAGGCAGATTTGAAAAAAAAAATGTACCCAATGCAGGATTTTACTAAACTCGATATATCTAAGCCATTTTTAAAGATAAATTCAAACACTATGTTACAATTTATTTGTAAAAGCACGCTCTACAAACTGTCTGTAACAGAAATTTGATATTAGTTCCTACATTTGTAAAATAAACAATTAAAATTTAATAACATTTTTTTTTATTTTCTTTCTTGCAAACAGAGAGACTTATTTTTAAAATGAAATCAATTAGGGAAATTCCGTTACAGAGAAAAGTTTCCCAGTAGTCTAGAGAATGTGTATTCTAAATTTCCTTCATATATCTTTAATAGTTCAAAAATTATATCGATTTTTGTCTGGCTATGTAGCGAAAAAAGTAAAGTTCCAGAAACAGCAATCAAAGGGGGTGTGATTTAATAATCCAGAGCGCAGGAACTTGAAAAATGGCGTCTCAATATCCAATAAGGGCACAGATACCCACACAATGTTATACAATGTATTCCACACACATCACAGAGTATTTTAAAGAAAAATTTGGTTTTGAAAAAAAAAAATGAAGTTCCGGAAACAACAAACAAAAGGGCGGTGTCATTTAAAAATCCAGAGCGCAGGAAGTTTAAAAATGGCGTCTCAACAATTGATAAGGGACAAATACCCACAAAATATTATACAATGTATTCTACACATATCACAGAGTATTTTAAGGAAAAAAATTGTTTTTTGAAAATTTACTCATTTTTCACCAAAAAATACCATCCTCTTCCCTTAAGCAAAAATCTACAAAATGGCTATTTCAGTTTAATTTTTCAATTTTTTGGAATGTTATTCTCTTTTTCACTCACCAGTTCAATTACTGTATCTATTAATTATAAATAAACTAATTCCGTTTCAAAACTATTTTTACATTTATTTATAAATGAACTCTGTATACTTCGTATTAACACATTTATGTAACCATTCATATTCAAAGAATGTTCAAATTCATTCTCTAAAGCAAGAATATAACTTCGGTGACAGCTGTTCCACACCTGACTGAATACGTTATGAAAAAGTACACGAATACTGAAGGGTTAAGAACTGAGCTTCTATACGTGATTTTGTGCAAACACTGAAATGCGATTTTTCCTGGAATCTCTCCATATATGCCTTATGGCTAGTCTTCTTCTCTGCATTTCAAGTGATGCATTAGTATAGATTCCAGGCATTTCCCTGGTTCTAGATAACTTCTTCGTTTCATATGTCCTATGCGTGTTCTACATTCCAGGCCAGTCTGGAAATTTATTGATTGCCCTTTGTATTTAAAAGCCTAATTTTAATTAAAAATTAACAGTAAGAACTCCTGAACAGAATGTGCAAACATGTGCAATCATAGTAATCATCCTCTGTACAATGAAACAATACAGATATTAATTCATGCTGCCAGACTCGAATGTTCTTAGACTAGTAACTAGGGCCCGGATTCTTATGTAATTACATATTGCATTCCTTTACTTGTGGACTACTGAAAATTACAAATGTTGGCGATTTGTGGTTCCGATATGGTTATAGTTGAGTTTCATTTTACATATTTTTACATATTCTTAGTAATATTACATATTTTACATATTATGCAAAGAATGTAACATTTTTGTAGATATCTAAACAATTATCGAGTTTTTAATACTTTTATTAAATTCGTTTTATTTTTCAGAGTACAGTATTGAATTTTCATTCATATATACTTGGAAATAAATCTTAACGTCCCTGTCCCATAACACCGCCTGGAGGACCACCTTTTGTTCTCACTACTGGGTGTTCATTTCAAAGTGTGTCATGACGTCACTGTTGTGAGTCAGCGATTTGAAGCGAGTTTCAGCTTTTATGTCAGAGAAGTTGCCTATTATTCAAGGCATTCTATCTGAACTTGAGAACGTATACGGTATAACTTGAACGTCGTAGCAACAGATGGCGGTCTGTACGGTCTGTGTGCTACCATAACCTCTTTCGAACTGTGTTTTGCGCGGGCAAGTCGTACGCAGGATATTTGTTATCATCGGTTCCGTACGGCAACATTCCACAATACAAATCAAATGCTCCGTGTCCATGTTGACCTTCGAAGTTAATGTCAACAAATACTGTATGTAAGTAATCGTCTTAACCCTCTCCCCATATCCCGCCAGTAAGAAAAAAACTCACCTCAGTACGTTTTTTCAAACAGTTCACATTCCTGCCACTACCGGCGTTACGGTACGTATCGGTAAGTACTCTTCTGAATGAACGCCATACTTGCCACGCAACTTCTCTGGCACATAGGTAATACGCCTCTGCGGAAATGTAGGAAGATTGAATTCTCTAGGCTCATCGGCTAGCCACATGACGACATACAGCGAGCCATGACACACTTTGAACTGAACATGCAATATAGTACATGATGATAGTAAAGAGAGAGGGCCTGGAACTGACGTCGTTATATTCTGTTCACAGTTATAGAAAATATTTCACTTCAATTTCTAAAGCTGGCTTAAGAGAGAGAGAGAGAGAGAGAGAGAGAGAGAGAGAGAGAGAGAGAGAGTAATTCTTTTAAAAATAAAAGTAAACATAAAACTGGGGATTCCAACCCTATGTCTGTAAAACACAGTAGTTCAGAGTTTGGGTCGGGTGTCAGGTAAGTCAAAATACCATTCTGTGTGCGACACAAAAATATTTTTATACGAAATCTTATGATAAAAGAAAAAGCATAGATTGTAGCAGAGATAATTTGTATTTGCAAGCCATACTATGGGGTGGAAATGGCAAATCGACTTGCCAGGCAGCATAACTTATTCACACTTCAACTGATCAGTTAAATTGTGACGACACTTTTGTGAATTTACATATTTCCCCGATATTTACTACATTTTTATGTACATATTTCGCACTTTGATATTACATAAAAATCCAGGGCCTACTAATAACAACAATATAACATTGGAGAACAATGAAAAAACACAGTCTAAAATAAAATTGAATCAACATAGAAAAGAAAATAAAGTGAGTGTACTTGATATCCATTAAATGGAGTTACTACACATCCCAAACTTGTATTTTTATTACCTACCAGAAATATATATTAGATATACTGCCCTTGCCTCACTTCCTGAGCTGTTTCTTTGCAGGGCGAGATGCAGAGGGGGGGGGAGTAGGAGGTACTGGGTACTGTATGTGCCTACTACCCTACATTCAATACATCGGCCTTTTCAGGATTCCTTTCGTCAGCTATGGAGCAAGATCAGCCATGGACAAGCGAATGTATAGGCTATCCTCCCACAAAACAGATATGTCCTCATCAATTCCTGTAACTAAACACTAATACCAGTGGTACACTACAGTCTCCACTCGAGATTATCGACCTAATCACGATTACAGTTATCACGTGTTTCTCAAACTTTTTCCACCGCGAAATCCCTTTTAATCTAAAGTGTAATAGCAGAATCCTTGTAATATTTTATTAATATTTAATAATTAACAGACAAGTGAAAGCTAGTATCTCAATAATTCTGTTCAGTAGGACTAATGTATTTGCTTTTTAAGCCTGCAATCTGGTTTTATGGCGGAAGGTTGTAGTCTCATTTCTACTGTACTTCTGCATTTTGTCTTTTCGATATTTTGTTTTAGTGAACACATACGCAGAGAATCCAGTAATGAAAGTGATGAGTATTATGGGTATTTTCCGTTTTAGATGTTCATTAAACATTATTATTAAGCATATTCTTGGGTTATTATTATTATTATTATTATTATTATTATTATTATTATTATTATTATTGGTTTCATGTTATTATTGATTCATATTTTCGTAACATTTATATATTTTTATAGTATCCACTAAGTATAAAATAGCTACCAGAGCAGCCCAGTCGGCTAAGGTGCTTGCCTATCGATCTTGAGTTGCGCTCGAGCGCGGGTTCGATTCCCGCTTGGGCTGATTATCTGGTTGGATTTTTTCCCCGAGGTTTTCCCCAACCGTAAGGCGAATGTCAGGTAATCTTTGACGAATCCCCGACCTTATCTCGCCAAATACTATTTCGCTATCATCAATCCCATCGGTAGCAGTTGATACAATGTCGTTAAATAACCAAGTAAAAAAGTATAAAATAAAATTTAAATTCACATAGGGCTCACGGAACCCCGGAACATACTTTGAGAAATGCTGCTCTATGGTAATTCAGCAGTTGTCCAGACTGAACGAAGAGTGGCCTAGTGTGTACATACATTTTAGGAAATCGCCATCAGAGATAATAGCGATAGTGGTAACCACGATTACAGTATCCAGTATTATAAACAGTAAAAACCCCTGTACTGGCATAGGATGTTTTCAGAACATGTAATATGCTGCCGTGCCGCACGCTGCAGCTGACGTGCCGGTCCGTGCAGACCAAAGAGGCGTGGTTATAAGCACTAGGGAACTCTCGGTTCAGGACGTGAGACACGGGCAGTAGAATGTATTCTAAATCCAATAATAATTACGAATATACCGGTGTGACATATCTATCAACATCAACTCCTGATATTATAAATGTATAAACAAAGAATCTGTACAACACACTACAAAACCTGACGCTTGACAATGATCTCGAAATATAAAGCAAGGCATACAGATAAGTAACAAACAATTTAGAAATAAAGTATAAGAACATTTTTATTAGGTTAATATAGATGTAAATATTCTCAAACGTTCAAAATAGGAAACAGGCTTCTATCATACAAAATTCATAATTAGAAAGCATATATAAGACGTTTTTGTGAAATGGAAAGAGATTTAAGCAAAAAGAAGAGATGTACAACCATCCAGAAAACACTAAGCACAATTACATATATTCCACCTAATGTCTTCGTGACTACAACTTAAATACATCATATTTGCTTGAAATAATAATCTCCGTACCGAATTTTGACCACGTAATTGTATACTCGTACATTACGAATTATTTTTCATTCTTCATTTGAATTAGTTGAAATGAAATCAATTAATCCACAATATGTTGCTTGTATATACATCTTGATTACATAACTTTTAACACATATAACTTCGGAAAACATATTACAGTATATGTCTTTCACGTGTTAATAAGGTACCATAAAATTTAACACGTGAAAGACATATAATATGTTTTTCAAAGTTGTCTGTATTACTTTAGTAAGCGAAATAAGAACAGGATTTCATTCCAACAAAAAAATTAAACATCAATTAAAAGCTAAATAATTATTTCAAATAATTTGTTGCAATTCATGTTAAGGCCTGAGGGAAAACCATCAATAATAATGCATCTTATGATAAAAATGGTAAGTTCTATATAAATTACACATTGCGCTGAGATTTTATGCTTCTGACAGTATTTAAGGTAGAATAAAACAAATTTTAACACAAACATGCTAAGAACAACCATTAAGAAAAACGACACGTGTGATAAATCCAAATAAATATCTCAATAAATAACCAAAGAAATAGGTTTTAGAAAAACTAACTTTATGTATGCCTTTTACAAAGGTGCAAAATTATCTTATGTATGAATTTTCACATTGATTTTTAAGAAAAGGAGATACAATTATTTTATACTTTTAACATACCCTAGCTCTTAAATGAAACAAGGATATACAGCGTGGACTGTAAGAAATGTTATTATTTTCAGAGGGTTATTCTTTGAGATACTTCAAACAAAAAAGTTTAACACAATTTTGCTCGTTTTTTTTTTTTTTGCTTCATAGTGTGTTTTGGGAAAGTCATTGACTTAATTTCCAGTACGCTCAGTCAGTTTAAGAGAGCAGTGTATTGCGATGATAAAGGATTGAAGGAATTTTACATTTGTCCTTTAAATGTGCAGAACTTTTATTTGAACAAATGTAACATTTCGTTCTAAAAAGGAATTTTAAAATATTACATTTGTTCAAATCAAATTTTTGCACATTTAAAGGACGAAACTAAAATACTTTTAATAATTTATTATCAAAATCAGACAGCAGAGTTTAGGTCCCTACACAACGACATGACGTCACGTCCCTTTCTTACAAAGGGAGCATAACAATGAGTTCAATTACCTCCTTGCAACTGATGTACACCTATAGTACAGGCAGAATCAATAGGCGGGTTTTTGGTTTGGTACGGAAACAACTCACTCCACACTTTCTCTAGCAGTTTATGACCTGAACAAAGAGACCTTTCTGTCGCTCCATTCGAATGTTAGTTATTGACAAGTGCTTGTCTGTGATACTACTGTGCTAAGATTGTTCGTAACTAAATTTATTCAGGTTACTTTTGACATGATATAATTCAAATAGAGTCCCCTGCCATGTCAACAATACGTTGCCAAATCCTTGGAAGATGATTGACTCCATCTACAGCATCATTTCTGGATATCTCTGTCACTGATCCAACTAAAGCTCTTTGGATACCAACTCTTGATTGATTGCCTTGCTTCCACCCAATCTTGTAATAGTTTGGTTACCCTAGCATTACAAAAAGCTTGTAAAGGCTCGTCTCCACTATTAAACATTTAACAACAACATGTTAAATGATTTACCATCAACATCCCAACATGTTGATTGATCATGTTAATGCTAATTTCATTTAACACTTTGTCCACACTGTTAAACATGTTAAACTTACAACACTGGGAAATTCTGATAACAGCCATGCCAGTTATCATGGATGTTACATTTTTACTATTTTCAAATTATATATATTGAAAATGAAGTGACTTTTGTCAGTTTTTATTATTAGAATCAATTTAGAAGATCAGTATCATTTTACAGAAAAAAGTTGTTGAATAATATTTATTATTATTGCAGAAAATAAAGGAAAGGTTCCGTCACAGATGTTACAAGATTTGTGAACTCACTTCACACCTTATTAACAAAAAGTGTAAAACTCAGGTCTCTGCCTCAAGCAAAAGGAAATTCATTCTCATAGTGTCCATGTGAAAGCTATGCAAATCTCATGGCATCTAATTAGTTCACAAAAACATAATCGCTAAATATTTTATAGCTGTTTCTTCCATGTCACGGATGTTACACACATTTTGTCATGGATGTTACAGATGAGTTAATGTCCTTAATTTGTCAAGTTTCAAAACAACTGTGACATTTTTAAGTCAAAAAAATATTCACTTGAACTCTTAATTGTTATTAACTCAAACTACTGAAAATGAATGGCAGAAAGAATATAGTACAGAGTAAAAAGTTGATCCTGGAATTAACAGTGCAGACCCTCAAAACATTTCTTCAACAATAGCTCCTTGAAAAGCATACATTAACAGCTGATCTCTCTATGAGTAAATGCTGCAAACTTTAGGGAAACAAAACAGTACCTATTACCTAGCCAAGATAACTTAGATTCAATGTCCAAAAACTTGTAAAATATTTGGCCTTTTGAAAATAAAACATTAGATCATATTAATCTACTAATTATCAACATAATGTGTGAGAGGTCCGGGAGAAAAGTATACTTCACAAATTATTGAACCATTTACAAAACACCTCCCAACATAAAGATGAGATGTGGTAAATAAGTACAGTAGTGGCAAAAAAAACCGGACCGACCCTTGTAGCTGATTTCAGAGCCTTGTTCACTCCAGAGCACGATAGACTGGTAACTAAGACTTTCGTGGTTCGAATCCTGCCTTGGAAGGAAACTTTTTTTTGTTCCTTATTCATATTTATTCCCAATACTTTTCGATTGCAGCGATATTTTACTACTTAATTAACTTATTATTCCCAGAACATGAATTTTTACCAGCAATCGAAAAGTATTGGGAATAAATTTGAATAAGGAACAAAAAAAAAGTTTCCTTCCGAGGCAGGATTCGAACCACGAAAGTCTTAGTTACCAGTCTATCGTGCTCTGGAGTGAACAAGACTCTGAAATCAGCTACAAGGGTAGGTCCGGTTTTTTTTTGCCACTACTGTGCATAAGCAAGACAACGTTATTGTTAATACTACAGTACATTATTATTATTATTATTATTAGTATTATTATTGTTATTATTATTATTATTATTATAGTACAAGGCATTGTGATTTTACCCTCTTTGGTGATATCTGGTATTAGTTGTCAATACTGAAGAGACAGTCAAATCAGCAATTTAAGAACTGCTCTTAAATGATCCTCACTATGATATATGCTATTTTTTTTTAATTAGTGCCTCTAAACGTTTCAGACAGATCTTAAATACTGACACATATAAAAATTCTGATGGCTTACAGGAGTTGAACGAAAGAAAACACACGCACACTCACATGTGCATGTATGTACACACGAACACACACCATCACTATCACTCTACTATTATTATAAATTTGAATGCCTGACTATGGCATTATAAATACCTTCGCTCTCTTTGTGTGCACTTCTGGATGTATCATCAACTCTATTTCCATTTTCTTCTCCTGTACCAGCACTAGATACTCCTTCCTTTTTCTTTTCAAGTCTTGCTTTTTCCTTTTCATCAAAGTCTTCAGCATACATATCCAATGCATCATCATAATTTATTGCTGATCTACTCTCTTTCTTGAAATTTTTACGTTCTGAATCCTCAATCTGAAATGAACATAAATACAATAAATAATAATTACAAGTTACCAAAATTCTAAAAATAATAAAAAAAATATGTTTTATTTAACGACACACTCAACTGCCGAGGTTATATAAGGACCGTTGGTGTGCCAGAATTTTGTCCCACAACAGTTCTTTTACATGCCAATAAATCTACTGACATGAGCCTGTCACATTTAAGCAACCTCAGGCACAGAAAACCAGCACTCTACCGACTACATCACCAGGCCAACTCTTAAAATAATTAAAAAATGTATTTTCAACTAAAATTTTTCCAAATATCCATTCCTTTTATGTAATATAATGTTTTATTTTAATTGACAGAGTTAAGGACATTCAGCCTTCTCTTCTACTCAATCAGTATGATATAAAATTAGTATATTGCTTAAAGTGTGCTTAAATGCGACAGGCTCATGTCAGTAGATTTACTGGCATGTAAAAGAACACCTGCGGGACAAAATTCCAGCACACCAGCGATGCTGATATAACCTCGGCAGTTGCGAGCATCGTTAAATAAAACATAACATTTAACATTTATAATATAATATAATAGCTACATAATACATCATTAATGTAATACAATAAATACAGTTTCTTTTGTCATTCCAAAATACCAATACAATAATTATGTAATAATAATAATAATAATAATAATAATAATAATAATAATAATCATCATTATTAAGCCTACAATATAATGAAATGATTAAACTCAATCATGATTACAATTATAACTTCAATTTGACTATGTTCGTAAGAAATTGCTTAGCCTATTCTTGGAAGTAGTTATTGTCTGGTAGTCCCTAATATTCTGAGTAGAGAATTCCATTGACGAGGGACTGAGACAATAGAAGAGGATGAATAGTAATAATAAAAATAATAATGGTTTTATTTAACCTGGCAGAGTTAAGGCCATAGAGCCTTCTCTAACATTGAACTCAACATTCTATGACGAGAAATTGCTAGGACTGGCTCTCCTGTGACTTGTGGTAGTGACTAGACTACCAAAAGGGCTCGGATTTCTATTACTAAAAACTCTGGAAATATGTATGCACTTAGGCCATAAAAGCACTAAAATATAGCAAAAAAATTGGAAATATGACGCAAAACAAGTTATTGGCTATTTTACAAAACTGTTTTCGTGAATATTAACTCCTTGTACTGGCCATAGCAGACTGTTCAGCCTATAAATATAGCAGGGCAAAAGACGGGTGAAAAATATCCAACGTCTGTCCTCTGCATGACAGCTATGTTAACAGGGTCACTGAATGTTATGGCAACAGTACAGTTAGAACCTCTTAAGTGTCACATGTTTGGGAGGGTGAAGAGGATGAAGGTGAGACCGATCAGCAACAATTTGACCATAATCCTAACATTCTTTTGTCCTCTGTATTTTGACAATTTACTGCTGGCGAATCCAGTTATCTTCAAACTTCATTTAACCACAAAATATTTCTAAAGAAAATAAATCTAAATAAATAGCCAAATGTAAACAAAATCTCTTGCCATTATTGACAAAAAACATGTTTGGAGAACTGTTAAGACTGTTGTAATGTAACTAAAAATATGCTTTTCTACCATTTTTGATCAAATATGACTTAATGCTAAAATATGGTAAAATATGGACTTTTATAAACAATAAACAATGATTTTTGGAGGAACTAAAAAATTCTGAACGGAAACTCAAAACACAATCTGGCTTCTTCCAGGATATTTATAAATTACAAAGTAAATACAATGTACAAACAACTGATAATATAGAAAAGCTTCTACTCTCAGTACAGCCACTTTCTCAGCCTGAAATTAAATGTGAAAATGATCTGATACAATACATCACTGCAAAACGTGACGTCGACCACTCAGTATTAAAATCATTAGCTATTGAAACCACATGTACAAGATATCCAATATCTGAATGGCTTCATATTTATACAGATGAATCTCTGCTTGATAAACATAGTAATGCTGGAGCAGGAATCTACAGTGACATTTTTAGCTTTTACATATCTCTTGGAACACTGTCCACTCATTATGATGGTGAATTAGAAGCCCTGAAACAGCTTTTTCATCACATACATAAATTTAACAAAGTGGTTATACTTAGTGATTATAAATCTGGACTCCAAGGACTAACATCAAGTCCTCCAGGAAACAGACTCGTAAGAGAAATTCTTTCTGCTCTTAAAATGCTACAAGGGCTCGTAAAGAGGTAGTTTTTCAATGGATACCCTCACACTGTGGAATAGTAGGTAATGAAAAAGCTGACTTCCTGGCCAAAAAAGGAACAAACATCAGACAAACTCAAAATAATACAATCTCTTTTCATGCCTCAAAAGTCAGGATCAAACACATAGTTCAGTCCTTTTGTAAACAGGAATTCCTGAAGAAAAGCGAAGGCAAACCTTGGAACATTCTGCTAGAGCTAGACAGTAATAACATCCCAGATTTACCACGAAAAAAAGGCTGTTGCTATATTTTGTTTAACAACTGGACATGATTGTCTCGCCTCTCATCTACATCGAATTAATATCTACCAGCATCCACAGTACACCCTCTGTAGAAATCAGAACTCCATCATGGATAAAGAACATTTGCTACAATTCCCAGCAATAAAGAAATTAGATGCTGATTTACCATCGCAGCTCACCAAATACTATTGGGACGCCCGCAGGAGAATGGAAGAAATCTAAGATCCTTAGTATTGGCCAACAACAACAACAACATAATCAATAAACACTGTGACATGTTTAAAAAAAGCTAGAAATATGTTTAATTTAACTTAAGCTTATAAAATGAGACTGGGATAAAAATATGACTTGTCACAGAAATCCAATCCCTATTCATAAATACCAAGCACTGAGTTATGCATATAGCTTGGAATTATTATGGGTGAGAGGTACGACATTTCAGAATATTCTTTTCAGGAGGTGTGAGATGAATCTGATGTTTCATTCCCAAACAACTAGAGCACAGACTTTCCAATCCAGGCAATCTAAGTAAAATTTGTAATGAGCAATGATGATGATGTATCAAGTTTTTCCAGAATATTCCCTTTTCCTGTGCTGTCATTCCACCACTGCTTCATAATTCACACAGTCATCCAGAAATCAATGGAAATCTATTACATTGTACCTATAATTTTTCCAGGAGACCAATGCCATGAGAGTTTTGTGATAAATGGTCTATGGAAGAAATCCCTGATAGCTAGCACTACTTGAGTTGACAGTTATGGTACATTGAGAAACACAAAGTGAACCTACTTTACTCTACACAGATTAAAGCCTCCTTTACACAGCGACAGTTCTCTCATGACAGTTGCTATAGTCCACTCTCATGATGGGAAGTGTTTATACGAGACTCAGAATGAGACCATACTATCATAAGAAAATGTTAGAAGTGGTAATGGTTGAAGCCATGGCCAGAATTGTAAAAATTAAGGGAATCATCAAGACCCAAAATGAAAAAAAATAAATAAATAAATTTTTATTTTTTACATTTTATGACAGTATGGTTCATTCTGCTTAATATGGTATTTGGTTTATGAAAATATTCGAATATTTAATATTTTAAATGTTTTTTTAAAAAATATTAGTGTATTTATGTTTCAGAGAAAAAAATTTATCACTTTTCACAAAAAAATTATTATCTCAGGAACTAAAATTGTCTTAGAAGGCTGTGGTTCGGCTTGTTTTATAGCAAAATTAATGCTTCATAAAGTCTGTGTTTTAAGATCTTGTCCATTCTGATTTGCTAAAAAAATGTTGTTGTCTAGTGCCTTGCATCTGGCAATGAAGCCATTAGCAGTATTAGCTAAAAAAATGTTTGAGAGGAAGAACTCAGAATACTAATGAATCATTCAATAACGTTGTTGGGTATCGAGTCCCAAAAATGGGTTTGTTGATATAATCGTCACCTGAATGCAAGAACTAGGTAACTTGATTCTTCCTATTTTGAGATATTGCCTATTTACTTACATATTGCACTAAGGAATATGTCTCGTTTTCTTTTACTTATTTGTTACAGTGGAAAATAGATGTCGCTGGTATCGTTTGATCAGTTACCTAGTTCTTGGATTACATTCTGTGCGATTTTTGCTATGCTATGATAACTAAAAAACGCAAATTTCGAGTTACCTAGTTCTTACATTCAGGTGACGATATCATCGTTGGAACTTGGTGTACTAGATGCTATACTCACATTTAATGATGAATACACTGCAAGAATACAGGCGTTCAGGGATCGGTATTCAAATAGGATACAATACCTCAAAAAACATGGCGGATGAGATAGATGTAACAAACACAACCTAGGAGGCAAGAGCCAAGAGAAGGGGGGCAGTATTAGGTGAGCAGGATAGGAAGAAGACAAGGACCACCAACCAGAAGGGTTTTAAAACATTTTTTCTGTAATAGGTGAATTTTTATAGAAATTTTTACTTGAAACATGATTTACTTAAAACTACATTTTTCAACATAAATGACCTGTTTTCTCAGAAACTACTAGGTCTATCTGCATGAAATTTTTACGATACATTTCAGGTAACAGTGTGATGATATGGAATTCCTTTGATTGAGTTTTCTGTAATAGTTTATTAAAAAAATAATAATAATAAAAATAAATAAAATGTCTAATTCTTGTTTTTAATTTTAGAAGTTTATAAAAAAAATATTGTTTTTCTATTAGATATTTTATCATCAAAACGAATCAGTGCACTCAGAAGGAATGCATAAAAATCCTGTACAATATCACATTTCTATAGCTAGTATGTTCTGTGATAACGGGTCATTAATATTGCTGTTTTAACATTAGTAAGATAGGGCTTGACGACTCCCTTTAATAAAAGTGAAAAAATAAATATAAGAAACAGAAAATAAAAGTGTGGGTTAGGAAGTGGATAGGGAGAAGTGAGAAGTGTGCTTGATGCTTTCAGCACTCTTATGTTAGAGGTGACAAATGAAGATTCAAAATTGTTTTGCAATTTCGTTGAAAATATTCAGTTCATAGTAATTTACAGCAGAAAATTGTATTATACACCATATTAGTGTGGTGTATAGTTTAATACATTATTAATTATTAGTAAAAGTTCTTGTATAGTATTGTGGAATATAAAGTTACAACTCTACTGTTGTAAGTATGGAGTAATAAAGTACAAATGTACAAGAAATCTTTGTGAATCTTTGTGACTAATAACTGTTACAGCTCAATACACTTGTAACGTATTAGACCATACTTTTGTAGAATAGGGTCCATGTTGGATGCTAGCCGAAAGCTGGCCTCTTCATTGCACTTTTGGTCGTCCAAGGTCTCGCTTCCCACAAGGATTGTAGTGAAATAGCCTCTGAGGCAGCCTGTTATTGGGCGTCCGTGATACATGTTCATACCCGTTGTTTCTGTATGTTGATATGGTATCAGTGATGCAGTTATGTTTAATTCATTACTGTTGTCGACATTCCATTTGTGATCATTAGGCCTGTGACATTGGAGCATGTTTACAGTGAAAGGAAGCCAATTCACTACAGGATATACACGGAGTATGCAAGTGTATGTGTGTATGGAGACGACACAACCGCCGTGGTACAGTTCATTCAAGTATGATACAAACTGTCGTGAAGTGTAGTGCGCTCCGCAGTATGGCTCAGAAGGAAAGAAACACGTCTTGGAAACTAGAATATTTAGTTTCACAGTATGGTGCAGATGTATTTTGCATTCTAAATAGCAATCTGTATTGTAAACTTTGCAATGTCAGCATTACGTCTGCTAAAAACAAGGAATATAATGTTCAAAGGCACATAAGTACAATGAAACACAAACAGCTGGAACAGTAAATGTGCAGAAGGACCGTATATTAAATTCAACATTTTATGAAGACATGTGTAAAGCATTTATACCTGCCGACAAACCATTTAACAAACTCGCAAATACGGCATTCCGCGAGTTTTTACAGAAATACACTAGAAGAGAAATTCCACATCAGACTACGTTACTGAAGTAATATGTCGAGAAAATTTACAACACATGCATTACTGAGATCAGGTGTAAACTAACGAACCAACACATATGGTGTCAATTGATGAGACGACGGATGCTGTTGGACGGCATGTAGTTAATGTGATTGTTGGGGGCCTAGATCCAGAAGGCCCTGCTGGATCATACCTACTGTCGTGTGATGTGATAAATGCTGTGAACAATTGAGGCGCACAGTTCCAAAACCCTCTAAATCCACTTTTTCACCAAAATTATTTTTTATCTCTTTATAGTAAGGATTAATGCACTCTATTGACCTATATATCAATAATGTTCAAAAGAACTCTACATATAGTGAAAAAATTCATTTGAAAAATAGTTACTATTCCAATATCCTCTAAATCCAATCTCTTACTTACTTACTTACTTACAAATGGCTTTTAAGGAACCCGAAGGTTCATTGCCGCCCTCACATAAGCCCGCCATCGGTCCCTATCCTGTGCAAGATTAATCCAGTCTCTATCATCATATCCCACCTCCCTCAAATCCATTTTAATATTATCCTCCCATCTACATCTCGGCCTCCCTAAAGGTCTTTTTCCCTCTGGTCTCCCAACTAACACTCTATATGCATTACTGGATTCGCCCATACGTGCTACATGCCCTGCCCATCTCAAACGTCTGGATTTAATGTTCCTAATTATGTCAGGTGAAGAATACAATGCGTGCAGTTCTGCATTGTGTAACTTTCTTCATTCTCCTGTAACTTCATCCCTCTTAGCCCCAAATATTTTCCTAAGCACCTTATTCTCAAACACCCTTAACCTATGTTCCTCTCTCAGAGTGAGAGTCCAAGTTTCACAACCATACAGAAAAACCAGTAATATAACTGTTTTATAAATTCTAACTTTCAGATTTTTGGGCAGCAGACTGGATGATAAGAGCTTCTTAACCGAATAATAACACGCATTTCCCATATTTATTCTGCGTTTAATTTCCTCCCGAGTGTCATTTATATTTGTTACTGTTGCTCCAAGATATTTGAATTTTTCCACCTCTTCGAAGGATAAATCTCCAATTTTTATATTTCCATTTCGTACAATATTCTGGTCACGAGACATAACCATATACTTTGTCTTTTCGTGATTTATTTTCTAACCGATCGCTTTACTTGCTTCAAGTAAAATTTCCGTGTTTTCCCTAATCGTTTGTGTATTTTCTCCTAACATATTCACGTCATCCGCATAGACAAGAAGCTGATGTATCCCGTTCAATTCCAAACCCTTTCTGTTATCCTGAACTTTCCTAATGGCATATTCTAAAGCGAAGTTAAAAAGTAAAGGTGATAGTAATCCAATCTCTACTTTTCCAAAATCCTCTAAATACCATGCGACTTTTCCAATATTCTCTATAACCAGTATTTATTTTTTGCATATTCTAGTAGTGTAGGCCTACTGATTGTGAGATCTGGCACTTGGTATGCCTTATCATGTTTTCCCGCAGGTAGAGTCTTTGGTAGATTAGAAAAAGAATAAGGAAAATAAATACGATCACTGATTCTTCTGAATACATCAGAATTTATGTAGAAGAAGGAACTGTTAAGAAGCTAGTATATGATGTTCCTGTCAACAGCTGGAAGGAAAGGAGTGACACAGGTGCTGAAAGCATTTTCAACTTAGCCCCTTCTAAGAGAATTTTCTTCAAAAAGGGAAGTCAGGTGTATTAGTGAGAGGAGAATGCCACTATCGTAACGATTTTGGAGTTTACCGAAGTCTTTTGAAACGAGGAGAAGCGATCCATGACTTGCAGTTGCAAAGAAAACAGTTTGGGGTGGCAGTAATAAAGGAGAAAATTCAAGATATTGATAAACTTTTTTCAAAATATTTCGGTCCTTTGTGGAAAACAAACAACGATCTGGAATTTTATGCCCATCTCATCAATGAAAATGGAGAGCAAGCAGAGGAAGCAGAAGAAGACGAAGGAAACATTTTGGTTACCTAAATCTGTGCTTCATAGGCTGGTCATGATGATATCTTTGAAAAATATTGGAGTGAAAGAGGTCAAATGACTTTATTGTCAAAAGCCTGGCATTAGAAAACAACAACAACATTTTGGTCACCTGAAGCTGTAGGAGTAAATGTCAATTTATAAAATGATGGTTCAAAGTAAACCCTGGACTGAGTTCTATTTTTTATTGCTGGAATTCCATTATGATATTTGTGATTATTGCATACATCTGGAGATATTTTTGGTCGATGAAAGTGACGACCTGAAGCTGTAGGAGCAAACATGTATTTGTAAGGAGATTGTTCAAAGTAAATCCTGGACTGAATTCTATGTTCTTTATTGCTGGGATTCCATTGTGATATGTGTGACTGTTGAAGATATTTTTCTCTTGGAATTCAGCTCAACAGTGTTCTATTAAGAGTTGAGTAATGATTACTTTCGTATGTATTCGAGCACGTAGCCCACCATATCCAAATTTGTAGCATGATTATAGATTATTTTCTTTATTTTATTGGGTTATTTTACGACGCTGTATCAACATCTAGGTTATTTAGCGTCTGAATGAAATGAAGGTGATAATGCCGGTGAAATGAGTCCGGAGTCCAGCACCGAAAGTTACCCAGCATTTGCTCGTATTGGGTTGAGGGAAAACCCCGGAAAAAACCTCAACCAGGTAACTTGCCCGTACCGGGATTCGAAACCGGGCCACCTGGTTTCGCGGCCAGACGTGCTGACCGTTACTTCACAGGTGTGGACTATAGATTGTTTCTTGAGTAATTCTTTATCTTCAATCTGCATTCTTATTTACGTGAACAGTATAATAATCAATAATATCCTTGTAAAGCTTCTATAAAAAAATATGTTAGCTGAAATCTACTAAGGAAGAGACGAGTGAAGTGCTTTGTGTGGAGTGTGCCATTGTATATTTGCTGGCCTGGATGGCTCAAGCAGTAGGGGCATGGCATGTCTCTATCACTTGGTCCGAAAGGTTGTGGGTTCGAGTCCCGCCTTGGGCATGGGTGTTGTGTACGTACTAGTTTAAGAAAGCGGAAAACAGAGAAAGAGAAACGAAAAAGGGGGAAAGAAAAAATGGATAAGGGGGAAAAAAAGCAAAGTAGAGTAAATTTCTACAAAAAAAAATAAAAAAAAGAAAAATATGGCGGCAGAAACATGGACATTACGACGAAATGAAGAGAAACAAATAAAAGCATTTGAAATGTGGATATGGAGAAGAATGGAGCATGTGAAGCGGACAACAGAATAAGAAACGAAGCTGTGTTGGAAAGAGTGGATGAAGAAAGAATGATGCTGAAACTGATCAGAAAGAGAAAAAAGGAATTTGTTGGGTCACTGACTGAGAAGAAACTGTCTACTTAAGAATGCCATGGAAGGAATAGTGAACGGGAGAAAAGTTCGGGGCAGGAGAAGATATCAGATGATAGACGACATTATGATATAATGATGATATGCGGAGACCAAGAGGAAGGCAGAAAATAGGAACGATTGGAGAATGCTGGGTTTGCAGTGAAAGATCTGCGCATGGGCAGAACATTTATGATTGAATGAGTTGAAATCTTTGTTTTCATAGGCTTCATCTCGTGTCTAAAACTTGACATATTTAAAGTTCCTTTCCAATATCCGCTAAATACATTTATTCCTTTCCAATATCCTCTAAATAAAGATTGAGTTCCAAAACCCACTAAATACAAAAAAGAACATTAATTTTTGGCAATATGATTTATAATATTTATATGAAAAATTATATTGATGTTTTCTACTTTCAAGTTAAGTTCACTAGAAAAAAAATCAGTCATTTCAAAATAAAAACAAAAGCAGTAAAAGTTTTTTTCGTTTCCTGAAAAATTTGCTCAAATCGATTTAGAGGGTTTTGGAACTGCATGCCTCAACTACAATATGCAGGGTTTTTCAACATGCAATGCAATTATTATGGCCATCAGGTATAGAGCATGACAAGGTACTTCTGATTGTTACCGATGCAGCATCCAATATGTTAAAGGCAGTAAACATACATAAAGATGGTATACATCACATGTCTCGCCCGAACAGCAGAGGAGGTTAGACGCCATTCAGAGAGATGTATGTATTATTCTCTTTTGCAGACTGTACAGAACAGAGTGCTGCGTACTCTGTGTACCTATATCCTGGAGTGAGTTGGCTTTCTTTCACTGTACACATGCTCCAATGTCACAGGCCTAGTGATCATATAAAATATATCCGACCAAAGGTCTTAGGAGTTCTCATTTCTGCACTTCTATTCTCTGAAGTTGTCAGAATGTTAAGGTTCATGTTTCTGAGCTATATTACAAAGTGGGAATTGCCATGACTTTATAACATTTCGAATTGTCTCTGGTAGACTTTTTTATTAATGTCTTACTAATAAAAACTCTTATACAGACATTTAACTGTCTTATACTTACACAATGAATAACTCATTCATAATTCGTATGTAAATTCCAATAATCACTACATATGTCATGTATAACAGTACAACTGTTACATAGCTATGTCATAGTTTCGTCATTACTTCATTACAAAATGTGATAGAATAATAAAATTGTGGTTCTCTATTGCATCCGATTCTGAGCATTAGTGTGCCACGCTAAGTATCAACAGTACAACTGGACCTGGTCGATTACCACATTATATTTTGGTCAAAGAGTATAGCTACAGCAATATTATTCTAATTCTTCTGTGCTCCTTGGTTTGTTCTTCTGTGGTTACAAGGCAAACATAATCGTAAAATGACAATCTATACAAACAGCTGTTAGAGGGGTGCCCATTTTTTTTTATCTCTGTACAACACTCAAACAAGGGATTTCTGTATATAACTACTGCAAAGCAATTCCCATGTATAATTACAGGCTGTTTATACATCCATAGCTTATGCATGGTTTATTAGTAATGTTTTCTGTCCCAACTCTACTTAAGTCTCGTATAAAAACTATATATGGTTTATTAGTAAGACCATATATCTCTGAAATTTATGTAAGAAAGCCATTCTAGATATTTATCTAAATGAACTTACCAACTTCGATATATGTTCATAGCTTTCCTGGTAAATATCCATGTTACCAGTTTCAGTAAGGAGACGATTAGCCAGTTCTGTCAAATCCGTTAGTTGCTGTTGGTTTCCCTGTTGACCATCATCTTGTCCAGCTTTCTTTCGCCACCCTCGCTCTGATGCTGACATAGTTTTGTTGCCTCCTGAGGAAGTAATAGTTCTAATTTTTATTTTGCATTAAAAAATTTAAAAGACCATAAATTAGTGAAGAATAATAAACAGAGCTACCTCTGATTGAAGTTCTGGCTGATATGTACATCTATTATCAGGCAGTACATCACTTGATATGTATCAGAGGAAGATTAATTGTTTGTATACATCTGAAGTCTGATTAGTGTAATATGTAACTAGTCAGCGATGTATGCAATTATCTCCTGGCCTAGATGCCTCATGAGTGATGCTTTATGGTGTCACTTATGAGGTTCAGACCTGTCTTCGGACAGTTGACTAAACAACAATAATAAGCAGATCAATATTAAGATACAGAGATTGTATAGATTGTTTAAGAAGTAGGAGGAAAAGAGGAAAAAATGGAAAAAATTGGATTTGGACTGATAGATTCTGCCCTTGGGCAGACAATTACGAATGAATGAAATAAACAGATACATAGAAATTGAAAATAAGGACTGCATTAATAAACAAGGTAAAGGAAAATATAGTAATGGATTATCTGCATCATACAAAATGAATTCAAACATGAGTTGAGAATATCTTAGAGAGAGAAAAGTGTCGCTTTAAGAAGAGCACAAGTTGTATACGCAGTATTGTAAAAGAACGACTTTTATAACCATATATCATATTTTATTGGTTGTGAGAAACTTAAGGTAACATGAACAGTAATTTATTAATACTTTAAAAAAAATTTACAAAATAATATTCCCAATAATTCTGAGAAACGACAATATAAACAAGTTGAAAACAGGAAAACAGAAGTCCGTAAAGAATTTAAGAATAGCATGATAGCAAGATTTCAGAACCAATAAAAATGAAAAGAAAAATGTGACTGAATTGTGATCTACAACGGATATTAATGCTTATTTTATGAAAGAGAACACAGCTAGAATATATTCATGAACAATACAATTAATACAATATTGTATGATGTTACTCTTACGAAATTATGGAAAAATTTAAGATCATAACACATTATATAAGTACTGTACCACATGTCTGGCTTATAGGTTTAATATTACGACGTTTTATAACTTTCACTGTATTAAGATTCCAATTCGAAATTGTTGTAAATATGATGATATCTGTGACAATTTATGAAAAATACCATACTTTGGTGCTGGTGTGGTGTGCATGATCAGAATGAGCAAAGATGACGATATGAACACCTCAACAGAAATTGTTCTGCATTCTTTCACTGATGGAAATGAAATCTGTGAAGTGTAGACAACGTGCATTTCAGAATGAATTTAACTTTGGCATCACAAAGATGTTCCTACCTAGATGTGAGCATAGTTAAATGGGACAAGCATTAAGAGAAATGGGCTGTATTGTGTCCGTGCATGGAAAGCATAGTAAAAGAAAGGTCTTTGAGAAAAAAGTGAAAAGATTCACACGACCTTTGCAAAAAGCCTAAGGAAGTCAATTCGAGCCGAAGCATTCACTTGTCCTCCATGCTCACTGGATCTTACTCATCTGAACTTTTTCCTGTGGAATTTTGTGAAGGACCAAGTGTATCATGTACCTCAGGATAACTTCAACGATTTGTGACACAAAATTCGTCAAGCTATCCACAGTACAAATGTTTCTGAATATCTGGTTGGAGGTGGAGTACAGGTTGGATATCTGCCATGCCACTGGGGGGGGTTTGCACATATGAAGAGGTGGATTCCAAAGTGTCCTAAGTTATTTTTTTTTTTTTTTTAAGATTTTAACTTGCTTTATTCACATTTTAATTTATCCTTTTCCAGTTTATAGGGCTATAACTATGTAAGTTTATTTAACACTCTCCTAAGTCTTGACTTAGTGTCAGCATATGTTTTTTTTCAAACGGATCTAAGGGTGTTAAATTTATTTTACCATTTTTCGTCATTTCTCTCATAACTTGTCATTTGGACTTATGCCAGTTTGGAATCCACTTCTTCATATCGAAGTTCCTTGAGTGTGACACAAAATGCTTGAGTCTCTGTACCAGAATACACGAGGTTTGCCAATAAATTATGGTAACTTTTTTAATTCTGTTGAGTCTAAATCGACATTTTTGTGTATCCTAATCACGCACACTATGCCAGTGTGACGATGTGGTATTTTGCATGAAGCCACAGATATCATCACATATACAAGAATTTCGAGTCTGAATCTAAAATCTAATACAACTAAAGTTATAAATAGCTATGATGTTAAACCTAAGCTGGACTCACTATATTATAAGATAATGGTACAAATACATAATGCAAGAACTGTAAATGTTTCAAATGCTCCTAGTTGCTTCTCTTCACTTCATCGTAATGTCCATGTTTCTGCCCCATACAATGATACACTCCACACAAAGCACTTCACTAGTCTTTTCTTTAGTTCTTTCTCCAGAGGTCCGCATAAGATGCTCCTTTTCCTAATAAAAGCTTCCTTTGCCATTGCTATTCTCCTTTTGACTTCTTGTTACTGCTTATAGTACATCCCAAGTATTTGAAGTTGTAAACTTGCTCTATTGCCTCATTTAGATTTCGCAAGTTTACCTTCTTTATTTTTCTTCCTATGACCATGGTCTTCGTCTTGTTGGCATTTATATTCATTTCATATCGCTCACAGCTGTCATTTAGCTTTAGTAGCATATCCCTTACTATCATCTCCTCATCTGCTAACATTGCCATATCAGCAAATCTTATACACTTTATTCTTCTTCCTCTTACTATCACTCCGCCCATGTTCTGAAAACAGTTCTTCACTAAGTCCTCCAAGTAGATGTTGAAAAGGGTAGGTTATAAAGGGCATCGTTGATGTACTCCTCTTCCTATTTTGCTTCCTTCTGACATTTCTTCTCCTATCCTGACTTGACTCATTTCATATAAAGGTTACTGAATAGCCTCTGCTCTTTCCAATTCACGCCAGTTTTCTTTAGGATCCCCATCAATTTCGTCCTATCCATTTTGTCAGACGCTTTTTCTTGGTTCAAAAATACTATAAGAACTTCTTTATTCTTCTCTAGGTATCTTTCGTTGATTGTTCATAGGACTCCAATTGCATCTCTCGTACCTTTTCCCTTCCTGAAGCCAAACTGCTCTTCTTTCAACTGTACTTCCATTTTCTGATTATATGTATACTTACATGAAGTACAAAATGTTATGATGTAGTACAATTATCACAAGGGACCATACTTTGTCCAACGAGGTTATAAGATTAAGTATTACTGGAGATTTAAGTAGATACGCGAGTGCATCTAGCAAGCGAAGTACTTGACAGATTGCTCACGTGACTGTGTTCGGCAGAACAAAACATGGACCACTTTAACAATTACACTAATATTTACAATTTAAATTATTTACATTATGTATACTAAACTATGCTATTTATATATATAATTTGAACTGGTAATGGAAATTACGGGACAATGGCTGAATGGATTTTAATAAATGACCCCTCATTTTGAAGCTTGAAGCTCAAAAGTTTTTCAGAAAAATAGTAGTATTCAGTGAAATGTCAGTTTTCCTACATAATTTTCCTATTTTCCAAAATCCATCTTTCGTCAGTTTTGAGAAATAATTGCATTTCAAAATAAAACAAAACACACACTACAATAAACTACAAGCTATTACACCAAGGCCATGATCTGCAGCATTGCTGACATATTTAGAGTTGAAATTCAATTGGTTATTAAAAACTTCAAGATTTACTAAAAATAATTTACAGGTCTGATTCTCCGGTGTGTAATTTTCTGAGTATAGCTGTGTATTGGATATTAAAATCTACAAAACTTGAGGTGGTTTGATGACATCATTACCATTAGAAATTAATTATTAATATAGTTAATGCCATGCTGTTAATATATCAACTACAAAACTTGCGTAAGATAATAATATTATTATTAAAAATCAAATATTTTATAGTTATTAATAAAGTGGGTTGGGTCTTTTTCATATATTTAATTATTTATTTCTCAAACTATTTATTTATTATTTAATTATTTTTTCATATATTTAATTATTTATTTCTCAAACTATGGTCCGAGGACCACCTGTGGTCCTCGAGGTCTGCCCTTTTGGTTCTTCAAAAAAGACAGAAGAAAAAATAAAATTCAAACGAATTTCTTATCACGCTATAGCTGAAAATCTCAGTTTGGAAATGAACCATGGCAATCGCCTTTCACTTTTTCTCCCAGTACTGACATTTTATGAAATTTATTACCCTACTCGTCTACCAAATTCGCACTCTACCGTCAGCAACAAAAGAGGGATGTAAAGCACTATGAACGTGGTGTTTCTCGCCATCTTTTCCCTGCACATCCCGTGTCTGTAACCCAGCCAGGGACCACCCGAATTCATAACAGAGGTCCAAAGTACCGAATCTTTTCATGTATTTATGACTTTCTTAATAGTTTTGCCGACACCCAGTCTGCACACTGAAATGGTCACATACTGTACGTCGTACACCAATAATAGAACGTGCCAAATTGCATATTTACTTGTTGGAAATCAGGCATGTTTCTGCATTAATTCTTTTTATTTCTGTTTTTCCAGATGACGATATAAGAAATTTTAGACTCTGTCTATTTTAAAATCCGGGCAAATCAGATCCAAAAATTCAAATTACAATACTTTTCTAATTATATTTTTTGTACCCAATCACAAGTAACTTAAAAAGGTGGTCCTCACTTCAAAAAAATTTGAGAAACGCTGTGCTAGAGAAATTATGTAATGGACAACTAACGTCTACTTTTAAAATTCCCTTAAAATGGGAATGGAGATGATTGTAACTATAAGGGAGATTTAGATGCTGTTGTGGAATGTGGTTGTGAAGATGTTATTTTTGTTTCTGAGGATGTTGAGTTAGAAGAAAATAATATGATGGCGCTGATATAGGCCTACTACATTGTAGGTTATGTTACCAAGTGTGTAAGTGTAGTAGTAAAGTGTGTTAGATGTTGACAAGTTTATACAGTGATCAGATATTAGAATATTCCAGTGATACAGTAGAATTGAATAATTATTTAAGAATAATAGACAGAGGAGGACTCATGTGGCGCACACAATTCGTAACAAATGTGACTGTACTTGCATATAATGTATTCCAGTGTTTAATTTCGGACAAATATGAGAGCGACTTCATTAATGCAACAAATCAAAGGCGTCTCTTGAAAACATTAATATGTGAACAATGTGAAAGTGTTGGTAATAGTGGTAACTTTACAGTGGGTGATTGCGAACATTCCACAAGTATGCTAGTTTCTAGAGCCACAACTAGATTGGCTAATATTCTAAAATGAAACAAGATAGTATTGCCGGTGCTTCAGGAACAAGAAGAAAATTGCAGAGTTTCACAAAAAAACAGGTACCGATAACAGTGTGTATTTAAATGACATCTCATGAATAACTATACTGCTTCTACTTCTTCAGAGAACTGCGCATTCCTGTCAATTTTCTGCTTTATTAACTGTCGTTTTTCTGTACTAACAGTAGTAAGAAACGAGCTTTGAATGACTTCCGCCGAATTTGGAATAGACATCGACTGACTTGAACTGCCAACATAGAAAACAAAAAATCACTACCTGTTTAAGAGTTCCACACTCAATCGCTTTCACCTTCATCTTGACAATAGTAAAAGCCTAACCTAACCTAACCTAACCTGTCACTAAAATCCTAAACTAATCTAACCTAACCTAACTTGTCACGGATTCGCCTATACAAGACATAACAAAAGCCTAAACTTTCCTAACTTAACCTGTTAAAGTTTCGTATATGCAAAGCATAATAAAAGCCTAAACTAACCTAACCTAACACTAAAATCCTAAACTAACCTAACCTAACTTTCCACAGATTCGCCTATACACGGCATAACAAAAGCCTAAACTATCCTAACCTAACTTGTCACAGTTTCGTATATGCAAAGAATAATAAAAGCCTAAACTAACCTAACCTGACCTAACACTAAAATTCTAAACTAACGTAACACAGATTTGCCTATACAAACACCCTAAACTACCGTAACCTAACCTGTCACAGATAAGTACGTAAGACATAATAAAAGTCTAAACTAACCTAGCCTGTCATAACACTCTATTTTCTTACCCCTACACACTTCCCTGAGGTATGAAAATGGCCGAATTTCTATGCAAACTAGCGTGAAACGTTTGTAATGTCTCGTAAGTTATGTTGGTACGACATGTAAGACTGCTGAACATGCATATATCCACAATAGGAAAAGAAGTCAATCAACTCTCGTTTAACAACCGCAGTACGTAGTAGTAGTAGTAGTAGTAGTAGTAGTAGTAGTAGTAGTAGTAGTAGTAGTAGTAGTAGTAGTGGTAGATAAAATAATAATTATGCTGATTACTGTCTTGTTAATATAATTTACTATTAACTAGAGTAAATAACGCCAAGCACCGCTATTAAATATACCCAAGAGAAATGGCATGCGGAGCATGCCCCGTTTGTATGACGTCACGATTCTGCTATCCAGTCCTGATAAAGAACTTATAGCAAAGGCCCCGGCAGAACCCTATGAATGAATGAGTGTATGCCCTCTTGTTCTCTTTTGTATCCACTGTCCACGTAGAACTACGTCCCGACCGGGAATCGAACCCATGCCCACTGGGTTTAGAGTTAGACTCGCTGACCCCTCAGCCACAACGGTGGACTAACTCTGGAATTAACTGTCACTGTCCTGGTGGAGTGGAAGAGAAGGCCTGATGGCCTTAACCTTACCAAAATAAATAAATAAGTAATAATAATAATAATAATAATAATAATTATTATTATTATTATTATTATAAATAACCCACACTTGTTCTCCTTGTCTCCTTAGCAATTTGAATAATAGTTGGAGCAAAGGCTAGAGAATCGTATAGACAATTTTTTTTTTAATGAGAGATTGTGACCTTAACAAATCAGTACATATACTCTTTAATAAATTTCCTCTTATGTAATAAAGAAAATTTTCTAACTAATTAAGCCATACATAGCACTAATACCCGCAGAAAGAATGATTTTCGTATACCATTATCAAATTTATCATGCTATCAAAGGGGAATATGTTACATGGCAATAAAAATTTTCATTGGTCTTCCTGAAGACATTAAGAATCATAACCAAAACCCTGCATTATTTAAGGTAAAACTAAAAAATTACTTAATATCTCACACTTTTTTATTCTGTAAATGAATTCTTGACATTTCACTGTACTATGTAAATGTTTCAGTACTATTAAATGGTAAACATATTGCATTGTATATATGTTATTAAGGTACCGGTATTAATTCTGTATATATATTTCATATTTGCATTTTTGTATGTTAAACGTAAGAATTGGATATGTTAGGCTATATTCTATGCTATAAAGCAACTGTAAGAATATTATGGAAAAAATTAAACTATCTGCCTGCCTTTCTGCCCATCCATCTGTCTTCACCTTGATCATCTTGTATTTTCTTTGTTTCTGTATTCTCTATTTTCTCCATGTATTTTGAGGAAAAAATGTTACATTTGTTCGTACCAAATTTTCTCTTTAAAGGACAAAACTAAAATTCTTTCAAACATCTATTATCATAATACACTGCTCTCTTAAACTGACTGAGCATATTGGGAATTCAATAGATTTCCAAAAATAGGCTATGAAAAGTTTCATATAAAACAATGGAAGATAAAATTAATGTGCATTAAATTGTGAATTATTTGAAAGAAACATCATATATTCTATGTGACAATGTCATAAACTGTGAAGGAACGAAAGTACTTGCATAATATCATATGAAATATACACTGTCTACATATCGAAATAATGGTCTTTATACATTGGGAGGAAAAAACAAAACAAGAAAAATATATATTTTCGCTGCCAAACACTTCACCATTCTATTTCATCACATTCCTCTTAAGACATTCAACTTCTTATGTAGGGTTCCAAAACAATTAACAAGTATGAAAAATACGTTCGTTGTATCCTGGCAGTAATATTAATGCAATTTTTACACACCAAAAAATGTTGTAAAGTGACTTTTCAATACATATCATTACAGCTTTAAAGTAACTATTGAAGTAATGTCTATAAACTACAAACAAATATTATATGTAGGCTACAGATATACTAGGTTTGAAGATTATGCCAATTGAGACAAAATACACACATATGGAGTGTTGACAAATTTATACAGATGGATTTCTTGTGTCATATTCAGGAATGCAGAAACTGGGATGAATATGCCCTGTCTTTTCATTTGACTATTCTATAGGAGAATATACAACAAATTTTTAAGTTACTGCTGTTTACATATTACTTACAAATGGCTCTTAGAGAACCTGGAGGTTCATTGCTGCCCTCACATAAGCCCGCCATCGATGTCTATCCTGAGAAGATTAATCCAGTCTCTACCATCATAACCCACCTCTGTCAAATCCATTTTAATATTATTCCCCCATCTGTGTCTAAGCCTCCTCTAAGGTCTTTTTCCCTCTGCCCTACCAACTAACACTCTATATGCATTTCTGGCTATTTATTTATATGTTTGCAAAATTTCTTATATAGATTAAATAAATACAGTAACAAATATAAATGGCACTCGGGAGGAAATTAAACGCAGAATAAATATGGGAAATGCCTCTTATTATTCAGTTGAGAAGCTTTTGTCATCTAGTCTGCTGTCAAAAAATCTGAAAGTTAGAATTTATAAAACAGTTATATTACTGGTTGTTCTGTATGACTGTGAAACTTGGACTCTCATTTTGAGAGAGGAACACAGATAAGGGAGTTTGAGAATAAGGTTCTTAGGAAAATATTTGGGGCGAAGAGGGGTGAAGTTACAGGAGAATGGAGAAAGTTACACAACACAGAACTTCACGCATTGTATTCTTCACCTGACATAATTAGGAATATTAAATCCAGACGTTTGAGATGGGCAGGGCATGTAGCACGTATGGGCGAATCCAGAAATGCATATAGAGTGTTAGTTGGGAGACAGGAGGGAAAAAGACCTTTGAGTAGGCCGAGACGTAGATGGGAAGATAATATTAAAATGGATTTGAGGGAGGTGGGATATGATGATAGAGACTGGATTAATCTTGCTCAGGATAGGGACCAATGGCGTGATTATGTGAGGGTGGCAATGAACCTCCAGGTTCCTTGAAAGCCAGTAAGTAAGTAAGTAAGTAAGTAAGAAAGAGTAAATAAATTCTAATTATCAGATTGAAGGGCAGCCATACAGACTATAATCTTACAACAGATCACGAAAAAGACTAAAATAGCCTACAAGATTTAAAAAAGATGCGTTATCTAACTAAACTACAGAAAAAAAAAATAGTTGTTTCCTTCCCATTGTGACATGAAAGAAATGAAACAGTAGACTTTTGGCTAAAAAGAAAACTGAAATTTTACAACAATTCAATAACAATTATTCTGTAAAACAACTAATCAGAAGTAAATTCAGATCTGCCCAAAACAATAAAATTCGGATGGGGCAAATGACACACCCTGGAAATTTTGAATGGTTAACCTCGAGATAATCCCTCAAGGGCCACATAAATCAGATTGATAACAAGTCAGGTCACGACTGTTTGACAAGCCACCTGCACAGGGTAGGTATTTCCCATACATCAGCCCGTGTATTGTGTGATGCAAATGAAGAAATGAACGTGAAACATGTCCAGGGATGCAAAGCATTGCTAGAACAAGATAACATCATACAAAAATATTGGAGTGCAAGACAGCGATTGACTTATTGTCAAGTGCCTAGACACTGGACCAACAACAATATATCACCTGTACAATATAATTACAACATTCGTATTTAAAAATATGTAACATTCAGAGAGGTAAATATTACACTACAACCAGACTTGCAATCGAAGCTCATGCTGTAAACCTGCTGCATTCCCATGTGGGCTGTACTTTATAATTTGGGTGCGCAACTTGAGTCCATAGCTTGAATAAAATCGATTACACATGTTACACATCGGGTGATGCAAGCAACATGATGCACGGCACATGGAGCATGACACATATCGCCATGTTATTTGATCTAATGAGTCGTTCAGTATTGAGTCATCGGATGATGAAGATCTTCTGCTATAGTCAATAATAAGAATGTGAAGATAAAGGTGTAGGTTTTGGATTCATTGGTTGAAAATCGTGGTGCTTGTAATGTTTTATTGGTAGAGTTAGCATAGCATCCAGACAAATTCACAGAATATTACAGAATGTCGAAAGAATTATTTGAAGATGCGACAAATTGTGAATATTCCTAATAGATGGAAAACATGTATGAGTATTACACAAGCACATGGTTGCCAACTATTTTTGAAGAAAATACGGGAGACTAAGTGGTCTACAATATTTCACATAAAAAATTTAAAAATTCAATTCAATTAGCGGTACTAAAAACAATTTTATTCTACATTTTGGCAGTTAGGCTTAAATTAAAGTATTTTGAGATATTTTACCTAGCATAATAGTTTCAAACAAATTGTAAAAATTCCCTGCATGAGTAGTTGAAGTTGACTGTGATTTGCAGTTCTGATTTGATTAGATGTGTCGCGTTCCTGTTTCGAACATCTGAGGATGGTGAGACCTCATATGTGAATATATGTATATATCAATGTTAACAGTATTCAGAAACTGTTGTTGAATACGGCCATAAAGTTATTTAAATATGTGCTCCTGCATATATGACTTACCGGTATATGTCTAAAATGCAGGTAGTAGGCCATTGACGATACAATGAGGAGAGTTCGGCTGGCACCGTGGATCGTGTCCCAGAATAGCTCAATTGGAAAGAGCGATCAGCACACAGAGCTGAGAAGTTCTGGATTCGATTTCCAGTGCTGGAACGAATTTTTCTCAAAATTAATAGGTATCTACATGTTGACTACTAACAAAAAATAGTAGTCTTGATTATTCAATGAGGATGCGAGACCTTATATACGAATGTATGTATATATCTGTTCACTTACTGTTCATAAGAGAAAACATTCTTTGTATAAGCTTAGATGCACATTTCAGTGCATCTCTGGAACAACAGAATCCAACATATAAATCACCTTCAACCATGTAAAAATTAAATGTTTCAATTCATTTTTACATTATGCAAAAATAAGGTAGAAAAAGGCTCGAAGAGAAGAGAAATGCTGAAGTCAGGAGGTTGTTAAAAATTGGATGGTGCCGTATGTTCAAAAATGGGCGAACCAATGTCCATGATGAAGAGAGAAGTGATCGACCGAGTATCGTGAATGCAGACCTGATTCATTTGGATGACGAAAGGATTAGAGCAAACCGCAGGTTTACCATATCAGAGCTTAGTGAGGATTTTCCACAGATTAGTCGTACTCTTCTGTACAAAGTGATTACCGAAGATTTGGGCTACTGGAAACTTTCTGCCAGATAGGTGCCTAAACTTCTTTCTGAGGAACAAAAGGCTCAGTGGATGGGAGCAGCACTGTCCTTTCTTGAGTGTTACGAAAGAGAAGGTGATGCTTTTCTCGATCAGAGTGTGACAGGAGATGAGACTTGGGTGCGGTATGTGAATGCAGAAACAAAGCTTCAATCAATGCAGTGGGACCATACTCACTCCCCGAAAAAATTTACAAAGTGTCGTCAAACACTTTCCATGAGGAAACTTATGGCAACTGTCTTCTGGGACAGAAAAGGAATTTTGCTAGTGGAGTTCTTGGAGAGGAATGCCACAATTAACGCTGAGCGTTACTGTAACACACTAACAAACTTGAAAAGGGCCATTCAAAACAAACATCGTGGCATGTTGTTATCTGGGGTGATTTTCCTGCATGACAACGCCCGACCGCATACAGTGCGTCGTACTGCAACCAAACTGCAAGAGTTCAACTGGGAAGTATTGGATCATCCTCCCTATAGCCCAGATTTGGTGCCTAGCGATTACCATCTCTTCATGCACATGAAGACGTGGCTTGGCTCGAAGTGCTTTAACGATGACGAAGAGTTGAAAACCAGCATCATAGGTTGGCCGAATTCTATGATTGCGGAATTTCAAAGCTCATCAAACGCTACAACAAGTGTCTCAATGTGACTGAAAACTGTGTGGAAAAATAAATTAAAGTGTACAATTTCAAGCGTATTGTAACCCAATTCTTTAACGTCATTCACAGGTTTGTAAAAAATAAACGGAAGTTACTTTATGAATAGCCCTCGTAGAACAAAGATACATATTGCTTTTTTATATAAAAACATTCTAGCATCCCCAGAAAGAGTAAGTTACATAACTCGTGCCCAGAGGGCATTCCACATAATGTTAAGATATTTTATTAAATAACAGAGTAAAAAGTAAAAAAAAGGAAAAAGAAAAAAGAAGAAAAAAACACATATCACAATAATTTAAATTTTCTCTCTAAACAGCAAATTTAATTGATTTTTTTAAATAAGGAGCATTAATAAATTGTATACTTAGGAATTTAGCTATTAAGTTATCATGTTATAAAGCCTTGGACCGAAGTTGCTACTGTGATTATATGCTACAGCTATGATACATTTAGGTTCTGTTAAGCATAATGTGTTTTCTGATCTTTTGGTTTTATATTTATGTCAGTGATGTCAAAGCAAGCGCATTTTTCTGACCTTGACGTCGTGCGCAGGCATCAAGCGCTAAGTTGGAAAGAGGAAGGGTTGTGTATATCAATAAGCAGCCTATAGGATTAAGAAAACACTGGTGCACAAACTTCAAACGGAACGTGACATTTTATGTCGTTATTTTTATATGGCTTCTTTCTGTTTGATATTATCTATATTGTTTGTAAAACAAAAATACTAATACCAATTTCTTAATATTGCAGTTGTTTTTAAATGTTAATAACATAATAAAGAGATAAGAAGGAATATTCACATAAATTCCATAGTAGTACAACTATACTGTACTAAATGGATGAAACATGTCATTCATAAAGAAAGTGATATCCCAAAAAAAGAGATTGAGTATGACATGACAAGTTGTAATTGATATTGATGATACCTTTAGCCCTATAAAAATAATCAATCAACTAATCAAAAAAATATTACAGTACAAAGCAGTTACCTAGGTGCAGTATATGTTTTAAGTGTAACTAATATTCCATAACAAAACTCTTATCGCATTATGCTTTTAAGGTGATATTGGTGAGCAACTTCCTATCATCAGAATATTAAATTATTTTCTCGAAACGTGCTGAAGCTATAGAGCTGACATTTTTACAACACATGGGGACGTATCTTTTGCTTATGATGTAACAGTAGTTGCTTTGTTAATAATTCACTTCCATGCGAATATTTTCAAAACTTTTAATACACTATCTTCAGTAATACGCATTTACGGTATATTAAATTAACGAAAACATTCTGTAAGGCTACTAAATAAATAGGCCTATATCTGAAAATTTCACTTTTCTACAAAGAAAGTTGAGAAAATACGGTATTTCTTTTGGACAAAAAAATCAAACTTGTGAAAAATGAACATTAAAATTAAAACTTATATTTTTATAATGCATTTATACTTCCAGACAAATCTAAAAATTAACATGGATACAGTTTTAATAAGTTCTCTTCCCTTTATCTATTGAATCAGTGCTGGCCATCCCTGAACATAGCTCGGCCAAGTGGCATATACTACTTCTTTCGTCTGTCTCTTTCCTTTCCGCTGTAAACTGCTCAGGCTCTCCTCAGCTCTAAAGCGCGCGCTTGTTCCTGTGGGCATCAATTGACATGACTGATTTATGTGAATATAAATTAAATATATTTCGGTTTTTATGTACGAAATTCAATAATACATTGTTATGAATTTGATGGAAGTCAAATACTTTAAATCCTGAATACAACAGTTCTGAAGGGTAATCAAGAGTTTATTAAGGCATAATTGTATTATTCTTTTCTGTAGCAGAGTTGTTGGCATGAGGGAGGTACTATTAGCACTGTATTAACTTCGCACTTTCTTAAACATCAACCATAGTACACCAACTATTTACTTTTCTTACACATACTGCTACCACCATTAAAAAGTTTTGATCAACACTTCAACCATTAATGCTTCATTATACTACTCTGATTGCTCTCTGCAATTCTTTTAGTTGGTTATTTAACGACCCTGTATTAACTACTAGGATATTTGGCATTGATTGTATTGGTAATAGCGTGATGGTATTTGGCAAGATGAGGCCGAGGGTTCGCCATAGATTACCTGACATTTGCATTCGTCTTATGGTTGGAGAAAACCTCGGAAAAAAAGTACCAGTAATGAGCACAAGCTGGAATCGAACCCATGCCCAAGTGCAACTTTGGATCAGCAGGATCCTTGTCCTTGTAAGCTTTTTATTTGTTATACACATTAATGGTAACATTTTCACAATTCACTTTTTTGCTTTAAAAACCCAACAATTATTGTGTCTACTTACTGACTGATGTCCACGTTTGTCTTCAGTGATATCGTACACCGCATCATAGAATAATGAATCCACAGAGAACTTGATTTCTTCTTTTCACTTTTCATTGAAAAATATTCCAGCATAAACTTTTCAGAAATATTCTCTACTTTTGTTTTTTACACCACTCTTCAAACTTCTTATATTCCTCTTCATACCTCTGTCGCGATTTTGTTGGAATTAATAAATCAGTACAGCTGTTAATGCAATACCATTGACACTTATATTTATAAATAGTCATGGTGACAATACCGACAATAATAACATTCTTCAAATGTTTCTTGTACATGGCCCTCTATATGAATCAATCACCTACAAAGCAAATGTATATAGCTTCAAATGTTTCTCGTACAAGCCCCTCTATATGAATCGATCACCTACAAAGCAAATGTATATATAGCTGGCAATAAAAATTTTACATTTAGACAATATTCAATTTTAGATTATTTTTTTTTTATCAAAGCGGATAAAACTTTGTACGATACACATGTCGTAACTTCATATTACAATAGTAGACTGGTTATCAAACTCGGCCTGCAGCCTTGTTTGGTGTGTTGTGTGCATTTATAATCGTTAGTTGAGTGTTTAGTTTTGTGTTGTGGGTTTATAATCGTTTTCTGAGTGTTTCATTTACACAGAAACATTTGCATAGACCTAAAAATAGTGAAATAAGTATAGTTGTAGTGTTCAGTTTATTTATAGTTGTTATATTTAATTGGCTAAGTTGTTAATTATGCCTAAGAAGAAAAATATTAGATCTGTACTTAGTTCTGCTCTAAATGAAAGAAGATGGGGTCCTAAAACAGTGAAACAAATTGAGAAAAATTTCTCGTTTTTCATGAAATTGTAGCTTATTATAGGTGTTCAAAGTGGCCACCATCAGCATCCAAAAACTATTGATGCCGCCGAACTGCTCCACAAACTAAGTTCTGTATGTGTCCAGTGTCATAGCTGCACATGACGTTAAATTTTGATTTGTTCTCGTAGCACATCCAGTGTAGCTGGCGTTTCCCGATAAACAACATCCTTTAGGGTCCCCCATATATAGAAATTGGTGTTAGGTCTGGGGACTGTGCTGGGTACTCGACAGCACCTCTTCGACCTCTCCATTAAGCTACAATTTCCCCGAAAATGAGAATTTTATCTGAATTTGTTCTAAAGTTATTTATAAACAAATAGTGTATACATTTTTTGGGCTAATCTGTATTTTAAGTCATGTTATGTTACACTGCATGTATTAATATAGTGCAATGTCTCTGCCATAGTAATCAGCCACTGTACACTCACCTTGCTGTACAGCATTCTCTACAAGCATCGATGAATCTTTGATGGCACGACGAAATGTCAGGTGTGTTATAGGACAAGACAGTGGATCTTTATAGAAATAGAATTCCTTTATTTTTATATCAGACATTCTTTAAACAGTGAGTAGGTCTTAAAATGGTAACAGAACTAACTTCAGATCAAAAATGAACAAATATTTTAAATATCTTAATATCAAATCTTTTACCTAATATAAAATAATAACTTGTTCAGTAACTAACAGAAACCATTCTTTCAGTAACAATTATCTTAGTAGATTGCCCTTAAGGCGAAGATATTTGAGCTTTAGTTTCTTTAATGATAGATAATTAGAAAAAATTAAGGCTCTGTTTTGAATGATGTAACAGGCATGACATAGAGTAACAGATCTGACAGGTAACAGACATGACAAAGCAAACATAAGCATGTGCGAACCTAAAGTTTTTTTTTTCTTAAAAATCTCCAAAATAGCAACTTAGCTACTGCACACGTGTACTATTATGTCCTCTTGATCTTGACTTTATATCTTGTTATTTGTGGAAAACACAACACTAACAGATCTGACATAGTAAAAATGCATGCTTAGACTAAAACACAAAGCAAGAGTATGACACACAAACTCGCCAAATCAAAATGGATGAACATAGCAGTACAATCAAGATGGTTTTTGTGCATCATCTGGGCTTGTGCTAACATCTGTGGGATTTATTTTTCAACTGTGTACCCATAGGAACAGAATGGTGTAACAGAGCTGACTGATTTACTGGACTAGAGTAATTATGCAATCATATACAGTGAAACCTCTCATTTACAGACATCGAAGGGACGTAACAATCTGTCCGCATCTGGGAGGTGTTCTTTATTGGGAGGGAGGCTCCCCAATGTAACAGTAAATTTATAATAACTTATACATTATGTATTTCTTCATGCTTTAAATGAAATGTATTACTGTAGTTTAATTCTAAATATAGTATACTACAGTAAATTCTTTGCAACTTTCAACTACAGTAGATAAGACTGAAAAAGGAAAATACAGTACTATGCCATGCAATTTTATTCTAGGTCTACAGTTATGCAGTACTGTAATTTACTGTTTTCAACTTAACCTTTACGTTCAGGTGCCATGTCTCTCGAAACAGAACAACTGATTGAAGTGAAGAGAATAATCCTACTAGCCCTATCATGTGTCGAATACAATTTCACCTTGGACCCATCAGACAGGTTAAATTTTATGACTTTGTTTATCCACCCACTTCCAGGCAACAAGGGGTAGCCGGTTGGGCTAGTGGTAGCCTACGAGACCCTTATTGTCTTTTTTCATGGTAAGGAATTTCTGTACAGTTCTCAAAACTCAATTTTCCATTTTTGTAACACATTAGGTTTTGAAATCAAAGTTCTGTCCGCAGTCAGGAGGTAAAGCAAGCTTTAGGACTGTGAAACAGCTGTCCGTGTCCATGTCTGAGAGTGTCCGTAAACGAGAGTTAAATTGATCATTATTTCTATATTATTTCAGTTGGGACATAAAAATCTGCCCTATATGAGGAGTGTCCGTATCTTGGAGGCGTCTGTAAGGAGAGGTTTCACTGTATAAGGAAATATAAAGTCAGACATAAATGAAGTTTTGAAGAAGTTTTGATAATATCAAATGTTCATAATTGATTAAATGGCGATCTTACTCGTGTTAATTGTGTAAGCATTTGCGGCTTACAGCTGTTTCGGTGCTTCTTCACACCATTCTCAGAGCCTACTAGATCTCGGCGTCATCTCGAACTTCGCTGCCTGTTGTGTGGGTGCGTTTGATGATTTAATCAATTATTTATATTCAAGTGTTAAAAGTAGTGTACGAAAGATTCAACTTGGATCAAATGTTTCTTTAATTTTTTTTTTCTCAATTACCGGTACATTATTAAACAGTGCTTCATCTGTACATAATCGTGCTCCATTTTAAATACTTAACTAGTATGAACACGGGATTTTAGCTGTTACTGTGAGAATTTTATTTTATTCTCATGAAATATTTCACATCAAGGAAATAATTCTTGTGACGTTTACTACATTAGTATTGAAACTACTCACTGTTAGGAATTTATAACTCTATTGTTACCGATGTAAATGCAATAATTGGAAGGATATGAATTGATGGACCTCATTTATTATACAAATTCTGAGAAATGACACTTCTACAACCTAAAGCAAGAAAAAGAGCTAGTGGCGTACTAGTTGGCATCAAAAGAGAATAACTTTAACCTTCAACATTATTAAACAAATGACTGAGGAAGACAAATCTGAAGTAACGAATATATTATGCAAATCTGACTTTCAGGTAGAAGCTCCCTGTGAAGCAGGCATAATATATTCATTACTTTAGGTATGTTAACAGAAAGCCACAATTTACGTCACACAGAATTGTGTGCACTCAAAGTTGGGTTTCTGGCGTCTTGTCAGCCCATTTGAGTTGTGTGGATATAAAGGGAAGAATTGTGACGGTGTCTTGTATAGTTCCTGGAGTAGCTCAATCGGTAGAGCATTCATGCGCTAAGCAAAGGGTCCCACGATCGATACCTGGCTCAAGAACAATTTTTCCCTTGAAATTATTCACAAATCTGAAATTTGTAAAATAGAACTTTGGATAAATAACACTTCAAAATGTATGGCATATATAACCCCTCCCCCAATAACAAACCCAATTTGGACAATAGAGTAGTTACACCAAAGACTCTCATAATTGGAGACTTCAGTGGTCATTCTAAAGAATGGGGATATGTAGG
The DNA here is from genome assembly GCF_040183065.1 of Periplaneta americana. NCBI lineage: Eukaryota > Metazoa > Arthropoda > Insecta > Blattodea > Blattidae > Periplaneta > Periplaneta americana. Next base: position 325,309 of record NW_027185502.1, on the reverse strand, counting down.
CATCAATTCTGTTGGCCGTTCAATAGAAGATTTTCTTAACACCCAATCAATCCAATTATTATTCAACCCAGAAGATCCTCCAACATTTCTTCATTCCCATGAAACATCTAATCCAGATTTAACTCTAATATCTTCAGACATATATAACAAGGCAAACAGGAAAGTTTTGGAAGACCCTGGACTTGGCCACAGAATCATTGTTACTTCTATTTTACTACCATCAGAAACCTACAAACAAATCTTATAACAGATGTTCTTGGAATTTTAAAAAATCCAATTGGACTAAATTCAGAGAAGACCTAGAAAATAACCTCTCCATTAATATGAACGAATCTCCAGAAAAATGTAACAATATAATTTGTGCAACTATACTAAAAGCAGCAAAGAAATGGGTGCCCCGAGGAAAGATCCCAAGCTACAAACCTTTCTGGACAAAAGATTTAGAAACATTAAAAAAAGATTATTTCACACATAACAATAAATATTATTCACGAACTGAAGGATTACCAATGGGTTCACCTATATCAAGTATATTAGATGAAATCTTCATTCATAATATAGAACAAACACACATATCTTTGAAAAATATTGGAGTGCAAGAGGTCAAATGACTTTATTGTCAAACGCCTGGCATTAGAAAACAACACAAAAAAAACAACAACAACACACATATTAAACACTGACAACAACAAACACGCAGAGAGAATAATGTACTGGCATCGATATGTAGATGACATACCGTAATAGTCCTATATAATGGAAACAAAAGACAAATAGAGAACCTACATCAATAACTCAACAAAATACATCCCAAATTAAAGTGTATAATAGAAACAGAACATAACCAAGCTATAAATTTCTTAGACATCACCATAACCAAAACAAATAACAGACACGAATTCAAAATATACAGGAAGCCCACCACAACTACAACACACATACACAATTCATCAAATCATCCCATACAACATAAACATGCAGCTTTCCGTACAATGACATACAGATTAATTACCATACCAATGAACAATGATAACTATACTGAAGAACTAAACACAATAAAATATATAGCACAAGACAATGGATATACCCTAACATGATAGACACACTAATAAAAAAGACAAAACAAAAACAGAACAAACCAACACAAACACCACGCGAGAATAAATACATAACATTAACATATCACAATACCAATACTCACAAAATTGCAACTTCATTCAGAAAACTAAAAATGCAAGATAGCATACAAAACAAATAACACAACACAGAAATATCGAAATAATCACATTAAACATTCAAATAAATATAATTCAACTGGGGTTTACAAACTAAAATGCAACAGTTGCCCACATTTTTTCATAGGACAGACAGGAAGAAACATTCAAACAAGGTATAAAGAACACATTAAAGCTATAACCAAACCACACATCACATCAAATTACGCAGAACATATTATCAACAATAATCATGACTACAATAATATAGAAACAGATATGGAAATTCTACACATCACACCAAAAAGTCCACAGTTAAACATCTTAGAACAATACGAAATATACAAACATACAATAACACACCCACAACATATACTTAATACACAAATACAGTTCAATACCCACACATTATTCGATATCATGATACATAACACACAAACAAACACCCCCCACCATAGGAGCAACACACCCCCACCCCTACAACTGACGAATGCAAATGACAGTATGCAAGATCAACAGGAACATTAGTAGTTCGTAGGACACTGAAAATGACACAGAACCGGCGTCGAAATGGGCCGTCTGTCTAAGGTACATAACCTTTTTTAAAAATTTTAACACTTTTAATGTGTCGTTAAACAATTTTAAGTTTTTTAAACAAAGTGTCAATGACATTAAAATTAGCTCGTGATACAGCCAGAAAACAAGCAGAAGAGAACAGTAATAGAGACAATTTTATAGACTGGAAGCTTGTAAAGTGGCCACATTTAAGAAAGATGTACTCTCAGCCAAAAGGCAAAGTTTTAACAATTTCATCTCTAAAATGGACTATAGAAAAGATGGTATAAAAGCTTACCCGAATTTATATCTAATATCACAAAGAGTAATCCACCAAGTAACTCACTCATAATTTACAAAAATACACAACTAACAGACCCCCAGGTTATTGCAAATGCCTTACATATACCTACAATAATACATAGGATCACAACAACTCACAAAATGTTAGAAAAAAAAAAACATGAAAAAAATATGAAGGTGAACAAAAGAAGTGTGTTTACATGAAACACAAGAGAAGTGTTTGTTGATAGTTTCACAATCCATGAACTAGATGCAGCTATTGGGACTCTTAAATCGAATGAAGTCCCCGGTCCAGATTTAATTCATTCAGAATTTATCAAGAACCTTAGAGACAAGTGTAAAAAACCATGCTGAACTTTTTACAGTACCTGCTAACTGGAAAAAAAGCATTACCGGTATTATACCCATTTTGAAGAAAGGTAAAACTTCATCTAATATTAATAACTACAGACCTATTTCTCTGACAAGTCAGATATGGAAAATATGGAAAGAATGATTGCTGCACGTCTCAATTGGTTCCTTGAATCCAACAACTTGTTTTCAAAACAGCAGTCTAGCTTTATACAGTACCACTCACCCAGTGGTGATATTCAAAAAGTTTAACAATCTGTTCTCTCATGTATAGAAAAATTGCATAAAATAGGAATCTGAGGTAATACGCTCTGTTAGTTACAAGACTTCATCACACAGCGATTCAGCACAGTTAAATATCTATCATATTTTTCAAAATACAAACAAACAGCTATGGTGTACTTCAAGGAGCAGTGTTGAGTATAACATTATTTAATATATTTATCAACGATCTTCCCAGATCTTTGGCAAAGAAGTAAAGTTTACATTATTTGCTGATGACCTCCTCATCTGGGTTTCAAAACCAAAGAATAAGCTCAAGTCATTGGAAACCCAAATTAACACAGCATGACTAAATTGGAATATTGGTGCTCTACTAACCTAATGCAAGTAAATGCAGACAAAACTAAATATCAAATATTCACAAATGTCACTAAACCAGTTAACATAAACATCAAGCTTAATGGACTTCCCTTACAAAGAGCAATCAATTCACAATATCTAGGAGTCATATTTGATACTGGTAACAAATTATCTTGAAAATATGATATTAATACTGTAATAGAAAAAGCCAAAAAGAGATTAAATCTGTTAAAAAGATTAGCTGGCTGCAAATGGGGAAGCCAGAAATGTACCGGTACACTAAATTCCACTTATATGTACATGAAACCTGTCCTCAAATATTGTAGTGAAATACTCATCACATGCACCCCACAACAATGAAATAAAATAGAACAATTTCAAAACCAAGCACTACGTTTAATTATAGGTGCAGTGAAATTCACACCAATAGATTCAATGAGACAACTTACTCAACAAAAACCACTGATACACGAGTTTCAAGAACAAGCAGAAATTAAACAGACTGTCTAATGCAGATTATTGGAGAAAATACAAAATCTTGCCTACTAAATTAAACACACAAGAAGGATTTATGCAGAAAGTTAAAAGATTACAAACGCATCTCATTCCCCAAACTAACATTGAAATGTCACAAATCCGACAAAATCCCTTGGAATACATAAATATTCAAACAGGAAACAACTTATTGGAACCAAACCAAACCAAACGCTCTTTTCTTAAACACATCCAAAACAACTGTTTTTCCGTTTTCACTAAGGTCCAATGGTCTTAAATCTCCTCAATCTTCTTTTAGGCCAATATTCATCATTCTGATTGTTCTTCCCAAAATTTTATTGTGAATGTCCCATATTAACCGAACAGAAGTTAAGTATTTAGGCATTACAATCGACCAACATTTACGATGGAATAAACATAGTACATATTTATGCAATAGATTACGTAAAACAATTTATATCTTTGTTATACTTCGGTCATATTTACCAGCTAATAATTTACGTCTCATTTATTTAGCTTTATTTCAATCCAGTCTTCAATATGGAATTTTAGGATGGGGAAATGATTGTAATTCTAATCTCACTCCACTAATACTTATTCAGAAAAGAATTATTAAAATATGCCTTAATAAACCAATTGCTTACTCATCCGACCTTTTGTTCACTGATTTTAATGTTTTGAAAATTAAACAGATTTATTATATTGCCTTATTAAACTTCATACATAAAAATCGTAATAAATTCAAATTGTATCATCATAAATATGGAACTAAAAGATCCGATTTTATACGACTAGAGGAACCAAAGTGTTTCACAAGCACAGCTCTTAGCCATGGTACCTACTTTGGTCCAAGGTTATATAATAAAATAATTGAAAAATACCCGAATTTGGAATATTTTTTATCAGAAATTTCAAAAGTAGCGTTAGGAATTTAAGTTTTAAAGAATATATGAATGGCCATTTGTTAAAAGGGCACATGTCCATTAGGGTAAACTTTTCAGTATTAACAAAAAACTGATTTGTATCCATATTTTGCTCATTTCGCAATTACTGCACAACTCAGGACGTAGTATTTATGTTCTTGAAAATGGCCATGGACTTGAAATCTCTTAAATTTAACAAATTGGCACTTCAATTACACTTTGAAAGTCACGGATTTCTGCCCTTTTAACAAATGTTGAAAAAACTTACAAGTGATGTTAATTTTAAAGACTCATTTATTGGTTTTCTTATTTTTACAACACAGTAAACTTTTCAGTATTAACAAAAAACTGATTTTTATCCACATTTTGCTGATTTATTAAATACTGCACGACTCAGAACATAGTATTTATCTTCTTGAAATTGGCCTTGGACTTGAAATCTCTTAAATTTAACAAATTGACACTTCAGTACACTTTGAAACTCAAGGGCTTCTGCCCTTTTAACAATGTTGAAAAACTTACAAGTGATGTTAATTTTAAAGACTCATTTATGGTTTTCTTATATTTTACAAAAATATCTCTTTGTTACAATTTATTGTTTAAAGATAGTTTTTCAATATCATAATCTTCAGCAAGAACTCTAGCTGCTGGTTTCCTCACTCATAACAGGACCCTGCAAAATGTATATATATATATAAAATTCCCGGTGACCATCTTCCACATACTGAATAATTTTTTGAAGGTCTCCTACTTTTTCCTTTTTTAAGGGCACTTTATCTATAGGATAACTTACATTCTAAGCTAGTTCAACATGTTGTTGTAGGCCAACATTAAAGGTATGTTTGACCAGACCGTTAATGAATGCCATTGCCACAATATAGCCAGGAGTATCTGAATCATAAATGAAATGATGCAGTGAAGTTATGCCAAAATGGACCCTCTCATCCCTCCGATTCAATGAACTTTCCAGGGAAATAGCTATTCTCTTATAAAACTTTGTCCACCAGTCTTTAAAGTTTAAAATAGTATAACTATCTACTTCTCTCACAGTAAATTTTTGTGTGGTGCTACTTTCTATTATTAGTTCTGTTAACTGGTGTACAGTATAAATTCTATCTGTCTTTTCCAACCTCCTCTTCACTATATTGAAATCGCGGTCACAAGGGAGATAACTATGTCCCCTTGTGGGAAAGAAGTGTTGAATTATTTTCAATTGTTTTGTGTCAGTTAATGCTACAAGTAGTCTGGAAAGAGGGTGATTTTTGTTCTGTCCGACACAATTGTCACTAAACAACCGGACTACTTCAATATGAGCAGGCAAATAATGTTGTAAATAATCTAACAAATATGAATACACTTCGTCTGGACCTTTCTTGGCTTGTTCCTCATGATATAAATAGAATACAGCTTTGTTTTTCTTTATATCATGTACGCAGAACAAATTTACTGTCAATTGCCTCAGATAAAAAAGATCTTGAACTAGAACTTTTGGAAGTGAAACATTCATCATATAATCAAAAGACAGTGATAGAACATTATTGTTAAGCCCTTTTAGTTCATCCAAGAATTCTTCTTTAAGTGCAGCATAAAACTTTTTATTTTTTCTATTATGCACAGCAAGATCTGCTATAGCATAGCGTTTAGCAGCATCATTAATATGTGGTGATTTGATTTTAAGTTTTAGCTCTTCACAAGTGCAACAGCAATCAACTTGTGGCTGACCAAACTTATAATTAAAATCCTCCTTGAATATTTTGCAGAAGCCACTATAGCTGAGCTTAGCATCTGGATGTTTTTGTCTGAACAAGTTATACATCATTTTAATAGTCAAATCTGCACTTAGATAACGATCTACTTTTCCAGTATAGTGAGTTTCTTTTAATGGAAATGAACTTATATGTTCATGAATTTTGATATTTATATCCACTGGAAGAGAAAAACTAACATGTTTACCTCTCCTATCAGTAAGGTTTTGTCCCTTCAGCTTTAAATTTCTGAGGCGTCTAACACTCTTAGCAGAAACAGCATATAGTGAAAGAAATGACTTCAAACATACCTGGATGCGTTGAGTACCCAATAACACATGATACTTAAAAGAGGTTCTATCTAATTTTCTTTCACCTTGTCGTAGACGATTACGTGCTATGTCTTGCACATCTATTAAACCCTGCAGAAATATGTCTTGTTCATTCTTTGTTTTAAGAGTGTAAATTTGTTTGAAGATTTCCACGTAATCATCATCTCCAATATTCTGTGTGCACTGCATTCTGCATCTACAATGATAATATTATATTATGATTATTTTGTACTTTGATGGATATAAAAATGGTGCCAATGATAAATAAAAGTTAATCATTAGCGTGTTCATAGTCTATAATATGTGCAATGGAATTATTAAAGCTAATAATAATAATAATAATAATAATAATAATAATAATAATAATAATAATAAGAAGAAGAAGAAGAAGAAGAAGAATAACAATACCAATAAAAAATAATATGCCTACATTCAAACCACCTAAATATAAGGACTACGCTAAGTTACTAATATTGAAATATTAAATTACCTGCAATTTTCACCGACTGTTTTGGCATCTATTTTCTTTCCAGAGTAATTTGTGTAAGCTTCTCCTTTCAGTCTTGCTTGTTTTACAACATTTCTTTTATAACTTTGAGGATTGGCTTTTCTTTTTCCTCCAAGAGAAAATTCATCTTCTTCTGTAGAACTCATGATGCTTAATGATGCTGTTCAAGGTTTCAAACTTTGAAGTTTACAACAATGCAAATTCCACACAGCGTGAGTGGGTTTTGATTGGCCTTTGATCTAACTGGTGATATTTGCTCCCAACTTAACAATACAACTAATTATTGTTTAAAAGGCAGATGTCCAGGACATCTGACTTTTTAACAATATCTCAAGATCATTACAGCATTTTTAACTTATTTGTAACTAAGATATTGCTGCCCTTTTAACATAGAATGATGTATTTACCCTTATAGTTTCATTATCTGTGAAAAAGTAAAAAAAAAACAAAAAACAAAAAAAGTGACATCTGCCCTTTTAACAAATGCCCATATTATGTTCATTTAATATGTGTATGTATTTGTATGATTTAAATTGTTAAAAATGGAATTGTGTTTTTAAAGTTAATTTATTCCTATAATTTTTTTTTCCTTGACCCACTTTGTGTCAAATAATTATCTCTGTTTGTGTTAAGTACGAGTATGTGTTTAGAACTCCCTGAGCACGAGTTTTTTTTACTTCTTCAGGGAAGAATTAAGACTGTATTTTTGTACATGTTATTTTACTAACAATAAACAACAATAAACAATTGTTAAAAAAATACAAATCCAAATGTAGCAAAACAATTAACATTAGAAACAATTAATAGCAAATATCGTTGTGAAACTTGGCTACACATTTACAGTGATTCATCTTTATAAAACGATTTTGATGCTGCAGGAGCTGGAGGAACTTGTAAATTTTTCTCCTTCTATAAAGAAGTCAGGAAGGACTCCACAAACTGTGATGGAGGAGTTGAAGCTGTATGCACTATTCTAACCAAACTACTTCAAATAAGAAATAAATTGTAAATTTTTTTCCTTCTATAAAGAAGTCAGGAAGAACTCCACAAACTTTGATGGAGGAGTTGAAGCTGTATGCACTATTCTAACCAAACTACTTCAAATAAAAAAATAAATTTTCCAAACCTGTAATCTTCATTGACTCAAAAGCAGCTATACAAGCTACAGCTAATAATAGTTCACAGAAAACTGACACAACTTCTCAGTGCTGCACCCTCATCAAGAAGCTCCAAAAACTGGCAAGAAAATAGTTCTGCAATAGGTTCCAGTGCACTGCGGCTATACAGGTAATCAATTGGTGGGTCAACTGGCTGCAAAAGGCTGCACCCTAATAGAAAAACATATTACTAAAAAATCATTTATTTCTGTCATATTAAATAAAAAATTTCAATACAAACAACAATTTTTGAACAGAATAAAGGAATCGGCTAAAGATAACTCATGGGAACCCCTCCTCCAAAATTTAAAGATCATCCCTGAAGAACCAAGAAATTCAGCACTGATAGCCTTCCGTCTTCTGACCGGGCATGATTGTTTGGCAGCTCATTTATATATAATTGGCATCTCTATCTCACCCAATTGTGTGTTATGTGGAAAGGACGTAATCATGGATAAGCACCACCTGGAAAATTGAGAAGCCTTGCCTGTTCACCTCAACACCACGGAAAAATATTCGACTGCAAGACGGCTGATGGCTTCATTGCCATTATAGCAGAACTTTGGCTACCTACCAACCAACCAACCTTACTTACTTACTTACTTGCTTACTTACTTACTTACTTACTGGCTTTTAAGGAACCCGGAGGTTCATTGCCGTCCTGACATAAGCCCGCCATTGGTCCCTATCCTGAGCAAGATTAATCCATTCTCTATCATCATATCCCACCTCCCTCAAATCCATTTTAATATTATCCTCCCATCTACGTCTCGGCCTTCCCAAAGGTCTTTTTCCCTCCGGCCTCCCAACTAACACTCTATATGTATTTCTGGATTCGCCCATACGTGCTACGTGCCCTGCCCATCTCAAACATCTGGATTTAATGTTCCTAATTACGGCAGGTGAAGAATACAATGCGTGCAGTTCTGTGTTGTGTAACTTTCTCCATTCTCCTGTAACTTCATCCCTCTTAGCCCCAAATATTTTCCTAAGCACCTTATTCTCAAACACCCTTAACCTATGTTCCTCTCTCAAAGTGAGAGTCCAAGTTTCACAACCATAAAGAACAACCGGTAATATAACTGTTTTATAAATTCTAACTTTCAGATTTTTTGACAGCAGACTGGATGATAAAAGCTTCTCAACCGAATAATAACAGGCATTTCCCATATTTATTCTGTGTTTAATTTCCTCCCGACCATATTGGTGTTCTCTGAATGAGCTGCGTTTTGAGTATTAGTTTAATCAAAAGTGAATATGTGTTGTGTATTGCATATTAATTTTGTGTAAAATGACACATTGAAGTCATTATTTGTACAATTAAAAGAGAAACTGTTTCCAAGTTGGACATATGAAACAAAATGAGCTTACAAAGACAGAAGATCGACACCGAATTTACATATTAAAAAAAGCACATGGAGGAAAACAAAATATAAATTTTCAATTTTCATGGTATGAGAAATATCCTTCGCTAAGAGTGTTATGAGACATATCGTCGTTGTTCCTGCAATAACTCCTATGTGACATATTTATCGATTTTCAGGTTTTTGCTCTATTAAATAACTTAAATAGTGATACAGCAAACAATAAAATCTCCTATATGCAATTATATTTCTTTGTTTCGAAAATGTAGGAATTCACAGTCTCCTATGTACGGCTGCCATAGGATGAATAAATGTGTTTTTTCTTCCTACTGAAAACTTTTATATTTTGCACATAGGAGTTATTGCAGGAACAACAACGATATATCTGTATTCTCTTCTGGGGTGAAAATGAGTGGACCTCATCTTCTTGAGGGGTCTGTCACAAAAACAAATGATAGAAAATCCGAGAATCTTCTGCTTTATAAAAATATATAAAGAAAGCAAATTTTTTCAGCTTAGGTACCCAGTATTTATACCTTAGCTTCATCACTGGTATGTAGAGCCCGGATTTTATGCAATTACATATTTTGTTCCTATATATGTAGCTATAAGGAAAGCTAAAATGTCGGCGAATCATATCAAAGGGATAATTATTCCAAAGGTTTAAGTTACTTATTTTTAACATTTTGGTGCATAATAAATATTTTGGAATATTTTACATATTTTGAAAGAATACACATTTTTTTCACCAATTTTCCCTCTACTTAATTCTTAAGTTATACATTTTAAAATTGTCTTGATAAAAACTCAACACACTAGAACAATATGAAATATACAGACACACTAAAACACAGCCAGATCAAATTCTCAACTCACAGATCAATTTCAGAACACACACACTATTTGACACCACATTTCAACAATTTTCACTTATCGAACGCACCCACACAACAGGCAGCGAAGTTCAAGATGACGCCAAGATCTAGTAGGCTCTGAGGATGATGTGAAGAAGCACCGAAACAGCTGTAAGCCGCACATGCTTACACTATTAACACGAATAAGATCGCAATCTAATCAATTATTTAGTTTTAAAATTGTTTATAAAGCTTATTTCTTCGTCTCTAGTGCGTAAATATAATTTAATAATTGAAAATAATAACGTATTCTGTGAAAAAATGGACATCTGTTTGCAATGCTAATAGTGTGTATATCCCTTAAGAAGTAACGGTAAAGTAGGAACAAATACCACTGCGAAGGGTGGGTCATTGTACTGCTAACGCGATGAAGGAAAAAGTGAAAGTTACCCTGTGGATATGACCATTTCGCACAAACATCGTCAATCAGATTGCTCTAAAAGAAAACAATAGTTTTTTCTGTTTTCTTAAGAAGCTTATTTTGACCTCAGGTGATACAAATAGCTAGTCTACTGCTATTCGCATCCAAGCTTAAAGACCGGATTTCAATTGACGATTCCTTTACTACGATGATAAAATCGTGCTGTGCAAAGTTTGTGACACGCATTGGGTACTCCATGAAGTCACAATTAGAACAGCATTTAGAAACTGAACTTCACATGAGAAATAAAAGTCGTGCTCCGTCGAAAAGAAAGAAGTTCTTCTTATACAAGTGGTGCTGAAACATTCTTCGTCTTGTACCAGTGAATTTAATAAAAATTTGTGCATGGCAATGGTTGCTGCAAATAAACCATGGTATAAACTTGGAGTTCCAAAGTTTCAAGCTTTCCTACGCAAATACTACAACTTCAATATTTCGCATGAATCAACGCTCCATAAAAATTATTTGAACTCCTGCTACTCTGACACAATGGAAACAATTAGTGCTGAACTTGATGATTCCTACTTATGGGTTGCCACTGACGAGACAATCAATGACAGCAGAAAATATGGAAAAATATTTAATTATTAATTGCGCCACCAAACAATAATTAATTGACGTTGGATCACATGTGCACCTGTAATTTTTCATTAGTGTGCAAAAATACATCTAATAAAGTTTAATTTTTAAATTACATATTTTTTTTTTTATTACATATTTTGCCATTTTTAGCCACATATTTATGTACATATTTCTCATTTCCATATTACATAAAATCCGGGCTCTACTGATATGTGTGTCAATTCATTATTATGTACTAAAAGGAAGGTGGGTATAAAGCAGATAATAACAACACATACTTATTTCCTTGTGGAAGTGGAATAAAATAAAGTTCTTAATGGAAAGCTTACAGTCCCAAAGCTGATATGAATATATCTTCTCTACAAAGTAAAGAAGTATGTGTTTAAAAATTGATTTCAATCAGAGGCGTATACTGGTTAAAGGGTTTGGGCTACCGCTGACCCTATTATTACACAAAATATATCTAACAATTACTTTAATTTTAATTACTATGGTAAAACTAATAATACAAAATTATTACATTATGTTATATTATAAACTTTTTCTTTTGTAATTTCCTTGGGCTACCGCCGGTAGCCCCGGTAGCCTGCAAAATACGCTCCTGATTTCAATAAATGTTTGTCATATGAAGATCCAGTGTTATAACAATTATAAAAAGTCTGTCAGCAACATACATTTTGATTTATGTAACTTATGTATACTAAAGTATTACTTACTTTCCATACCAGTACTTTTCTCAGTCTTAGAATCTCCTTGTTTTCCTTAGCAAGACTGTTGTGCAGAATCTCTTGTAGGAGATCCTCCTTTGAATCAGATAACTGCAATGCACCACTCGGCAGCTATGAAGAAGAAAAGAAAATAGTAATAATTATGCTGGAAAGAGTATGAGGCATTGTGGATACTTTGTATTAGGAGCAAACTTGAAATCGTGATTCTTTGTTGAGTTCACCCTACTATACGCAATGCCTCATATATTCCATTGCTTTTTTAAATCAATTTTCTGTATTTCTCCTTATACAGAGTGAACCGTAAGTAATGTCATTAATTTCTCGTTCTCGTTCTGCAAAAGAATTTTACAATCTAGCAGGATAGAAGTGGGGATGCTCTAGGAATACTTTCAACACCACATACAAAATGTTTATACAGCCAGTGCTGACATACTGCGGAGAAATTTTAATTACTTCAACTTCCATAAACGAAGTAGAATATGTTCAAAACCAGGCTCTCAGGCTCATTAATGGTGAAATCAAAACAACTCCAATAGATTCTATAAGATTCCTCACTAATATTAACAGCATCAAAATGACAATAGAAGAAAAAACACTGATTCAATATGAAAAACTTATCAGATTACCAGGAAACAATTGGCATTCATACAGTCCTCTCTGTAGATTGAAAACTCAAGAAAGTTTCATATCCATTGTTCAAGAATTAAAACAGAAAATCAATATCCCGAATTTAAAAGAAAACTTACAAATTAAACCAAACTCTTTAACTCTATTAAATATAGAATATAATCTAAATTTAACAGAAGAAATACTGAAATCAGAAGTGAACACTGAAATAATGAAAGAATTGTCTTTAGAGACAATTAATATTAGGTACCCTCCACAAAATTGGCTTCATTTATACACCGACGGATCCTTGATCTCCAGAGAACAAGGTGCCGGTGCAGGTGTTACGTGCTGTCTCTTCTCATTTTATAGTTCTCTTGGGTATGGAACAACAAGTTTTGGTGGAGAAATCATTGCAATAAGTGAAGGTCTCAGGAATCTTCTATGCCACATCAATAAATTTAAGAATGTAGTTATATTGTCAGACTCCAAAGCAGCTATTCTATCAATAATCTCTAAACACACACCTTCATCTCATACAGCAGAAATAAGTGAAATGCTCTTTCAATTAATATCACTCAATAAAAGAATTGTATTCCAATGGATACCATCCCATTGTGGAATCGTGGAAAACGAGAATGCGGATGCTTTAGCAAAGAAGGGCAGCACTGCTATTTACAGACCTGTTTCTAAATCTAAATATTACTTTGTGAAAAGATTTATTACATCTACATACTTAGACTTCAACAAACAAAATTTGATAACACAATCTCAAGGGAAAAAAATGGAACTTTGTGCATCATAATCCACAGTTAATTCCCGATTTACCACGAAAATCGTCTGTACCTGCATTTAGATTGGCAACAGGCCATGTTTGTTTGGCCAAACACCTACATAGAATTGGAATATATCAGTCCACTAACTGCCCATTGTGCAACTCAAGCCAAGAAATGGATTCGGAACACCTCAAAATCTGTGCTTCAGTGGCTGGTCATGACAATGTCTTTGTAAAATATTGGAGTGCAAGAGGTCAAATGACTTTATTGTCAAACGCCTGGCATTAGAATACAACAACAACAATCTTACATTTATCCAGATTCAATTTCTGCACATTTAAAGAACAAAACTAAAATTCTTTCAATCATTCATTATTATAATTCATTGCCCTCTTAAATTGACTGAGCATATTGGGAATTAAATCAGTGCCTTTCCCAAAACATGCTATGAAATGTTTCATATAAAACAATTTTTATCTCCAAAAGGAAGCAAAAACGAGCAAAATTGTATTAAACTGCTTTGTTTGAAATACCTCAAACAACTCCCTGAAATTATTGATAGTACTTACGGTTCACTCTGTGAATATTAAGCTCTAGTAGACTCACTGTATCATTTAATGATATTGAAATGAATATCTGTTCCCTGTGTTTCTTCTGGTCAGTAACAGGTTGGAAGGATATTAATAGAGCCTACTTTCAGATCTCCTATATGTTTAAGCCAGAAAATTTATAGTAAAGCAATTCTTATTTCTTTTAACGTGTATGAGTTCTGTTCAACACTAGGTAATATAGAAATTTGGTCGATACATTTTCAGGCCAGTTTTGTCGTGCATATAATTTCTAAACTACACGACACATTCCAATAAAGTAAATGGAGACCGACAGAAGGATAAATGTATCCAACATATCATTGAGTTGGAGTGAGTGACATTATCTATCTTCACTGCGGTAAAGGGGAAGTTTAGGCACGTATTGGCAGGTCCCATAGTAGCCTTGGCAGTGTAACTCGAGAATGCAAAGCGATAGAACATTCACAATTGAGAAGCATTTTTGCTAAACTCGATCAATGCACAAACTACTTTTCTCAGAAAACGAGTTTTATTGTATACACAGTTTATGTTGTGGGAAGGAGATATTTCTAATCATCCTCTACGGACGGTATGAACCGAGTTGTGCAAAATCTGACTGCATGGGTGATACAGAAGCTAAACATCATATGATTGTGATATATAACTCATTTTTGCAAAATTTTGCATCTATCGAGTTTAGCAAAAATGCTCCTCAATTGTGTAAATGATTCGTAACGAACCAGGCTACAATTCCAATTGAGAAACAATCAATAGTCGACAAGTTAAATTGAAAAAATTCCGAAGTGCAATTGAATGAAGAGAGAAAATTCACAATGTCGAGACATATGCAGCGCAAAGGGGAGTGGGAGTACAAGCAATGGGTAGCAAACGATACAGTACAATGGTTAATGTAGCAACCAACATATTTACTTTCAATGAATACAAGGTTGGGACAGAATTTCATGTAACTACTAAAACGTTGAATTATATGACAAACAAAAATCTTTATCCCTCGCCATCTGTTGTACATGATTAGCTAAGAACTGCAGACCTGCCATTTAAAAAAAAAAACAATCCAAGCATCCCTGCTTTGTAAATATTGATATTGTAATGGTATGTGTATGAATGATTTGTCTTTGTAATCCGGCAGGATGTAATGACATGTATGAGTGCTGTTTATTTATAATTTTAGAGCATGTGCATTCAGAAAAGGATTTTCGATGTGGTAAATTCTTATATGTTTTCTTCTTTCTATGCGCATGCGTCGATGGCCCTTTGGCCACCAGTTCGATGGTGCAGACTGAGTCAGTCTGTAGTTGACTAGAGCCATCAGCTCAGACCGGAAAGGCTTGGTGTCAGTGTTTGGGAACCTTATATCTCAACCTATGGTGTGAAGGTAAACTGGCCACTGTACTTGGGTTTTTCTCTAAAACTAATTAAATTATAGCCCACCGAGTTTTTCTTTTGTGTATATTGTGGGATTTTGGTGAAATTATTTAAATTCTAAAAGATGTTTTCCTTTCCCTTTGAAGATTGGCCGTGGCACTTAAAGATTTTGCTAGGCTGAAACGAATCCACATCGTCAGTCTGCGTGCTGTAATGATTAGTTAAGATTGTGATTTATTCTGATAGAATAACAAAGATCATGAGCTGATTACATATAAATATGAGATGAATAATGTTGAATGACTGAATTTTAATTTTATTGTTATTGTTAAAATAAATTCTCAGTGTCAGTTTAATGTTGCTCAAAAACAAACACAATTTTGTACATTTAGCTTGTCTAATTTTTCAACATTATGAAACTGGTTTAATCAAAGGTTTTGAGGTTTAAAGAGAATTGTTGGTTTAAGGCTGAGTTTACTTAGTGAAAAATAAAGTTTTGATACAAACTGCATATTTCGTAGCGTAAGAATTTATTATAATCTTTGGTAGAAAAGGATAACTTCAGTACCATGTTACCGTAATATCACTCATCATCTGGCAATCCTGTGTGTAGCTACATGTCGTCTTTGTTCCTGCAATAACTCCTATGTGACATATTTATCGATTTTCAGGTTTTTTTCTAGTGATACAGCAAGTAATAAAATCTCCTATATGTAATTATATTTCTTCCTTTCGAAAATGTAAGAATTCACAATCCCCTATCTACGATGATGAATAAATGTGTTTTTCCCCCTACTGAAAAATTGTGTATTTTGCACATAGGAGCTATTGCAGAAACAATGACGATATAAGTCACTCAGCACTCCTAGTATAATGGCAGTTGACATTGGGTCTATACTTCAACGTATATGCCTAACTTGGAGTCAGGCCATAAAGGGAAACATTGAGGGAAGAGAATTCGATCCGGTGCTGTGGATTGAATTCGGCGTAGCTCAGTGGTCAGAGCACGTCAACGTATATGCCTAACTTGGAGTCAGGCCATAAAGGGAAACACTGAAGGAGGAGAATTCGATCCTGTGCTGTGGATTGAATTCAGCATAGCTGAGTGGTCAGAGAACTTGGTACGTAGAACCAAGGACCCGAGTTCGATCCCCAACACTGGAGCGAATTTTTCTCCTCAAATATTAATAATGAATTTACTTTGATTGATATATTTTGAATTTTAAGGTCATTTCAAAGGTCAGTTTAATAATATATGAGGTGTCACTGTATAAGGATCATGTGCAGAGACTAAGTAGAAGGCAGAGAATAGGAAAGATTTGAGAATGCTGGGTTTGCAGTGAAAGGCCTGCCTTTGGGCAGAACACGTGTGTGTGTGTGTGTGCGTGCGTGCGTGCGTGTAGTTTGAGAAGCCTCTTACAAATCCTAAGGAATTGAAATGAGAGAAATTTTACCAGTCTATATATATTTTTGGGCAGGCTGAAAACAAACCATCATCTTTCTTATCATTCATCTCGGGGAAGGATTACAGCAAAGAGAGAAAATACTGCAATGGAAGAAAACTGGATTTGCAAGAATTTTACAATGGACAAATATTTAACATATCTTTCCGTATAATGGCAAAGAACATCATTTTCATGACATTTTTATTTCATATTTGGAATTACGTTGGTAATTTTAATATTCTTATTACACAACTTAATACAACATTAGCCAACATTTTAAGAACTTTAATTGAGTCACATTGTAAAATGTTGGTCATACCTGAGTATATTCATCAGAAGTCAATATCCGGTCACTGTTATCTGGTATTTCATGAGAAGTCCCGGTACATGAAGTATGATGTTCAAGATTAGGTTTCTGAAAATATACAGAATTTGATATTATAAATTTAATAAGAATAATTATAATACTCATTGGTCATTCCACAAAAAGTATTTCACATCTAGGTCTACAATATCTTTTTAATAGATATTATTGATAACTGATTAAATGGCGATTTTACTCGTGTTAATTATGTAAGCATGTGTGGCTTACAGCTGTTTCGGTGTTACTTGACACCATCCTCAGAGCCTAGTAGATCTCAGCGTTATCTCAACTTCGCTGCCTGTTGTGTGGGTGCGTTCATGTGATGAAGAGTTGTGTTAAATAGTGTGTGTGTTCTGAAATTGATCTGTGTGTTGAGAATTTGATTAGGGTGTGTTTTAGTGTGTCTGTATAATTCATATTGTTCTAGTGTGTTGAGGTTTTGGTTTTTGGGTTGTATGTGTAGGATTTCCATGTCTGTATTTATGTTATTGTATGTGTGGTTGGCGTTAGTTACGTGTTCGCCATATGTAGATGTATTATGTCCTCTGGTTATTTAATGTGTTCTTCTCAGATATAACTGTATTACATAATATTTTATTATTTGCAACAGGTTTTTCCTTATATGACTATGTAATAAGTTCAGATAATACAATGGAAAAATATGCCAAATATAGATTTAGAAACAAAATGAGACTGGTTGGTATCAGGATTATTACAACAATAAAAAGAAATAAATTACACCAACCAGGATGACTACAACAACAATAATAATAAATAAATTGTATCTTGTAATGAGAAAAAGCATGTGTTTATTTGTTAGTCAAATGTAGCTCTATTTTCTAAGATGTCTGGTACCGGTATATCTAGTTCATTGACTTTGTACATATTGACTTTTCTCTTGACCAATTTCAGTACTGGTACCTACTGCGTTGGCAGTATAATAGGTCCTCCTTTAAGAACTCTTCCCACCCCCACGTTCAATAGTAGAATGCACAGAGTCAATCTCATTCTGGGTATGCCCTGATTAAAAATTTCTGTGCTATGACCACGGAAAGGAAGTTCATGCCCTGAAAACAAGAAGAATATGTATGCATTTATGCCGTAAAAATAGATAAATATGCTACAAAATATGCATTATCAGTCTGAGATTATTTTAACAGAATAATAAGGTACTGGTATAGGTAACTTACATTTAGTCTATGGATTTTGAAGTGGTTGCCTCATTGCTGTATGCTCCATTTATGCTGTTACAGTTCACAACTAAGCAGTGACGTATGTTTTCTGTTGTCATTCTTCGCCTGTTGTCTCTCAGCATAGCTTTGTAGCGTGAAAAACTTCGTTCTACGTCACAAGAAGTAAGAGGGGCTTGCACAAAAGCTGGGAGCTGTTCTATAGAAAATTTTCTTGGTTTTTGGAGTGTTTTTCCTTCAAGAATATCTTGAATTTCTTTAAGTTGATAATAACCAGGGTTTTTGGAAAGAATATTTGCTGTTTTCTCGTTCACTTTATCTCCTACATTTCCTAGAACTGATGTTAAACTGGACATTGTTCTATCGAAATCTGCTAAAGACTGCAGTAAAGGAATACCAATTGCTAACTTGAGAGGCTCTCTATGAGGGCGTCATCGTTACATTCAAAATTCATAAACATAAATTAGTCGTGTTTACGAGGTTACACACTTTTAAAAAGGAGGGAAAGACTAATAAACATACATAATATGCAGTTTCCCTGCATAAATATTAAAATATGATGTTTTATAAATAAAGGCAAAATATGCACTGTTATGCACAATAAAAGTAATATCATTGTATTCGGAAATTTGTGATTCATGTAGATAATCTTTCAGCATATTCACACAACAATAGAGAACAAATATGCAAGTGCATGAAATTCCTTTCTCTAGTTATGACATTATATGACTCAGGTTAGTTACGCAGTACAAAAGCAATGAGGCAATGGATTTGTTCTTGTTTTGTCCACCACAATTGTCTAAAAATAAAATTACCTGGTTTTTTACTGTGTTGGGCAAAGAAGTAAGAAATTTATAGAGACATGTGTCAATCTGATTTGAACCTCTTTTGGCCAAGCCCTTATATCAAAAATAACAATGGCCCTGGCTGTTTGTGATGTCATTCATATATATATATATATATATATATATATATATATATATATATATATATATATAAATCCCCCCCCGCTGTTATTTATACTTGCTTTAACATCTTTGGTGACATCGCGGGTTAATCTTCTGGGTGAAATCCGAAGGCCTGTGTATTATTGTTGAGACTAGTTCTATTGTTGTGAACTAGATGGCGACTGTATATGTATTACTGATTTGTTATGAATACGATTTAGATGATGAATGAGGCCGGTGATTTTCAAAGACATTGTGGCCCGAATTTCCTGGCATTTGGCTTACGTTTGAGGGAAAACCCTGAAAAACCTCAACCACGAAATTCAACCCGACCAGGAATCGAACCCGGGCCCTCTGCGTAAGAGACCAGCATGCTGACCCCTACACCACAGAGCCGGTCATATTCATATATTGTGAGATTGTAACAGGACAGTTTTCTTTTATAGTATAAAGATGAACACTCACCACAAGATGAAATAAGTAGCCTACTACCTGAAGATCAGAGTAGCACAAAACTTTGCTTGGAGCCTGTTTTGCTGATTCAATATCTTTAGTCTTTGTAGCCCTTGATGTTTCTTTCCTTTATATCTCTACTAACTTAAATTACCCGGCGTTGCCCTGGTTTTAAATTTTGGTCTATATCTAAATAAACTGTTTGTTAGACTTATCGGAGACCTCGGCAAGGGAACTATATAAAACCAAAACGAACCATATTTATTTATGTTTTCTCCTCCCTAGTGACGAATATTAAAGAAAGTGCCACTAATATCCAAAGAAACTGACTAATCGAAATAATTCCATCTCACCTATGAATAGAGTTTTAACAACTTTAAGACCTTATGCTACAGGGGTATTTAAGATATTTAACATTGTGATTGATGATAACATTTATCGTACCACGGCATTATGCATTTTTAAGCCTTTCTGCCCACAATATATTTAATTTCCTTCAAGGCCAAACTACAATCTGTAACGGATGGATTCTATCAAATACATGGATTTCAGGGTGTTTTGCAGTAACGGAGACTATACTCATCAGAATTCACTCTCCTGGAGAAGGCAATGTAGAACACTACCACAACAGAAAATCATATTTTTCTATTAACGGCCAAGTCATTAGTGACCATAACTTATTAATAAGAGACGGATTAACAGTTACAGTAAAATAGGCTCTATATTATTATTGCAATATTATAATATTGTAATATTATCACAAATATTACTATAACTTATAATAATTGCTTAAAATCGAATGGCTATAATAGCAATACGTGGGATAAAAACATCATCTTCTTTCGTTTTTCCAGTTAATATTGCCACTCATATTACGTTTCGCATGAGTTTTTGACACAAATTTTTGTTAGTGCATAATTTTGGTGAATCAATATTTCGCAATAGTAGGTCTACTATGGCTAGTCAATATTAAGTAAATTATGTGGTAGCAATCCTTGTAGTTTGAAAGAATTCTAGAATTCAATTGGATAAAACAGTCTGCTCACTATCTACAAAACTGCATTGAGGAATTTCATAATACGGTCCTGGACTGCGTAAAGATACTTATTGCATGAATTATTTAGTTTTAGCCTTCGTGATGTGTAACAACAATGTAATTTAATTTCGTGTTAAAATTTCCAAGGCCTCGTGAAAATCTATGTTGAATACAAGAGACAATAATAAAGAACAATTGACTGTAGAAGATTTTGCATTTTAATATAATACATGAATATTTGATCTATTTATTTTTATTTTTTATATATTTAATTAATTTAACTTCCATTTACACAATTTTAATGTAGCCCATGTTCTTCTCCTGGTTATGAAGGTTAAATGTGCAAACTTTGGCACATATCGGTCAAAGCGTGTAGATTTGTATAGAGAACATACACACACATACATACATACATACATACATACATACATACATACATACATACATACATACATACATACCCACATTCAATTTTATATATTAAGATTATAACTTTCTTGCAGGTTTAATTTCTCTGTTTCTGTACCATTCTTATATGCAGTATATACACAACATTGATTTTTCTTAAGGATATAAAATATGAAGGATTAAAGTGAATTAAATACTGATCTGTAAGAACATGCACGATGATTAATATTTCAATACTACTTCGTTGGTGAAGACAAAATTAATAACAACATTGTTTTTAAACAATGCAGGCAGCATTATGCTACCATTATTGTAAGTACTGCAAGGTGTGCAAAATTTAAACTCGAAGCATGGATATTTTCAGTACGAAAGTGTCACAAGTCAAAATGGAACATTGCTTTTAGCAACAGTTGAGAATGGAAAACTGTTACAACGTAAAATATAACACTTTCCAATTGAAAAAAAAGACTAAATAGCATAACTTTAAAACTGTTATATGTGCATTTATGTCCTAGTGGGAAATTTTTAGAGTTGTAACTGTTGCCCTCATCTAAAGATTAAGAAGATTAAAATTGAGATAAAACCTAATATTTTTACCCTTCTAGGGAGAAGATCTAAAAATATCAATATTCATGCACGTACATAAGAATTATAGAAACACATACTTAGTGGTCAGTAATAATACTAATAATAATAATAATAATAATAATAATAATAATAATAATAATAATAATAATAATAATAATAATAATAATACATTATTAAGCGTGGCAATTAATGTTTCTATATACTCCTAATTGAACCGTTGAGCAAAGTAAACATAATATTACATTTTGTCCGAAAGAACAAGAAAAAAGTTCTTCATTCTTTACGATACAACCTCTTACTGCTTGTAGAGATAGAGTTTGTAGAGCGACATGATACTGCTACTGCTTGCCTTCAGTACATGAATGAAACACACAGCAATGTACAGTAAACTCCTCGTACCCGTTTGAATGTCTATGATTACAAGATGTAATCACGACACCCACTTTGGTCACCGCTGTTCTAGAGGAAGAGAGGAGAGAATGCGTAACTATTTTGTATACCAACGTACCTGAGTTATGTATCCCGACCCCGGTGGTCAAGCTACGAGCCCCAGAGGCCCAAAACTTAGGGTTCTAATAATTTAATATTAATATCATTATAATACACGAATAAGAATCATTCTGGCCAGACATATAGTCTGGGATTTATCGCTAAGAAAATAACTCATGACTTTAAGTCGTGCGTCTTATCGCCTCACAAGGGTACGAGTCACAGTTCACCCTAGCTGGACTCATACAGTATAGGATGACACCCCATCACAGGGCCATGACTGTCAATATGCAACGTCATTCTGTCAGACCATGTAAGTTTGACACCAGAATTGACACATGACCCAAGCCTGGAAGAATTGAATAAAACTGAGGGTTTTCAGCCACTCACCCTCTTTCGTTTAGCTGTCGTCGAAGTTGTAATAACTGACCAGCAGGCTTCACGTCTCAAGTCTTGGGTTCAAACCCTGACTGATTACCTAGCTGACACGTAGTTCAGTCTAAGGGAATTGTACATTTCAGAACCGGCTATACAGGATTGAAAATAAACCAAGTATCATAAAACCTGGCTTCTCATTTCGGTTGAATAAGATATCACACAGTGCGAAGTGAACCAATGGAACCGTGGCTTCAAGTTCGCGATATACCGTACAAATACTTGTTAAGCTGCAAAACTTAACTCCTGTACCTGCTCTGTGACGTCACATATACTTTGTATCAGACAACCTCATTCCAGTTTATAGGTAGCTGAATTACAAAGCCTAATTATTATTATGGGGTGTATACAGCAGTAGCGGCTCATACCTGAAAAAGTAGGTGAAGCACAAAATTGTTGCAAAGTTTTCAAAGCCCATGTAGGCTAGTTGTATTGATAATCGGAACTCTATGTAACTAAAGTAATTCCCTCCCATAAATTCCCATGATATTCAATCGTGAAAGTGATTTCATTGCATTTATTTCTGCAAGTTATCAATGCACTTACTGGTACATATAAATTAAGATACGGAGAGTCCACTGCAAGAATGATGGATGTCATTTGGAATACATTCTTCAGGAGAAACAATTGAAAGTTTGAAATGCTTAGCGCTCAAAGCTTAACTGTGATTTTCCGATCATTACTGGACAATGACTATCAATGTTAATGTCATATAACTCTCTATGTATATTCTGTATGTCTTAAGCTATACATTGACAGTCTTGGTTCATTTTCGACAAGAAAGTAACATCCATCATTCTTGCAGTGGACTCTTCATATGCTTATTGCTTACCTATCTTGTACACTAAGTTGATTCTCCATTCCTTCAGGGCTGCGAATCTGCCAATAACGTTCTCATGGAAGGGCTGTGATTCCATCATCTTGTCCAACATATCTTTTTGGAGCGAAATATTCCCTAACGCTGACAGTCTCTACTGTGTCATTGAGTTTCTTTGTTTTGTTTTTATTCGTTTTAAACACGAGAAGCTCCTCTCAACCGGTACGCTAGTAAGACGGTAGTATTGAAATGAGGGAATATAACTTATACACTTCTCCAAATACATCTTTGTGTCACGAAGAAGTCTAGCACTTTCTTAATTGGTTTATTCCTATATTCACTGTTCCGGTATAAAACTCAAGTTCAGTTTTTGGAACCTGCGCCTTTTTTAATATGTTGAAATAGCTAGCTTATAGTGAAAAAAGCGGATCATGTGGGAAATTTCTACTATAGGTAATAATTGTCAAATTTGGAAGTATCAGCAAGGCTGACGAAACGAAGTTTTTCTAAATCCCCAAATCTTTTATCGATCTGCATGGTGATGTTGTCAATGATCTCAAAGAACAATATCTTGTAATGACGATCATGTTCTACATCACTTTTTCCACTGTAGCCGCAGTCTGTACTTTCTCCCTGAGAATTCACTTCTACTTTTTGCTACGTTCAAAATTCTAGCATAGTGCAGTAGGCCATCTGAAATTTCCACATTAAGCGAAGAAGTGCTTTCGTCATGGCCCCGAAATGATAATTCCTGCTTGCTTAAATACAAAGCAGTGTCGATGACTGACCGCATAACATGTCTGTTTAAACTAACATTTTCAATATATTGCACTAAAAATAGCCTAGCATTTTCTTTCAGGTTATTCCCAATAGTGTTCATATTTTTCTGTAATTTTTTTAACTGCAGCACGCAGTTTAAATGTTCCGCCGAATTTTCATGTTTTTGTAGAGCACGACTAACATTATTTTAGAAAATCACTGAATCCAATTTCATTCCACACATTTTTTTTTAACTCCAAGTAGTAGGCATGACTAACAAAATAGTATTTCAATGTAGTGGCTCCCACACAACCACTCACTGATGCTTGCAGTACCATGAAGTTTTAAAATTAAGTTCGTATGATTTACCAGCTTGTGAGTTTACCTTTTTTACAGTTTATGTCTAAAATTGGTTGAGTTCTGTCTAGAAACAATAGATATCTCCTATACTGCTCACACGATTAAACGAGGTTTGAATTAATGTACACACTGTGTCACTGAAGGGATTCATTTTCACATTGCAACATAACAATACAAAAACTTATAGGGTAGGTCCTAACACACTTATTAGAAATTAATTAAAAACTGAAATGCACTTAATATCTTCACCTATTAAAGTGATAAGTAAAATAAATTATATTTTAAAAATTAGGCCTATCATAACTGAATAACTCGACATAGGCATACCGACACAAAACACGACAAAAAACAGACTGAGGAAAGGCAAAAATCCATTCTCAACTTCCACTAAAAAGGCTGTGTTCAGAATATCAAACTTTCTTTCCATTGCTTTCATAGTATTAATTTTTAATGGAATTTTCCTATGAGCAACAGTAAAATTGTGGCCAGAAGAATAAAAAATGAAAGGAATGAAGATATCAGCACAAAAATTAAAATCATAAAACATAATAGGACCTATATAGGAAGAAGAATTGACGAAGCAGAAATTTTAGGAAAGAATTTTCTTTAGGACGGGCCATGTTGCTGGACAGACAAGTAGTCGTAAATCTACGTGTCACCCATTATAGAAAGCGCATTGGCTGGGCTGAAGACCAAATACGTGTTCGTCACAGCAACACCCGTTTCTTGAAGAATGTGGAAGTGCGTGTCATTGTCATAGCAACCACCCTAACATAGAAGAACAAAATAATATTTTAAATCTGAGAATCATTGCCTCGTCGCTGCCGCTCAAGGAACTGAGACGTGAACAGCGGGAATATTAAAACAACCTGGTGATGCTGTACTTGACATTATTGATTTATAGCGCTATAGTTTTTAAATTGAATAATTTAATACATGAAATATAAATCAAATGGCTCGCAAAATAACAAGTGAAATGTTCGAACCAATCGGGACAGGGACCTGTTCGGATTATCGAAATTTGGGATTAAGTGAGGGACAGGGATGCAAGTAGGGAAACCACGCCTTATCCATCCCCTCCCCACCCTTCACTGATCACCTTCTGTTCAGTTTCATGGTCGGAAGAAGCTTAGGCTACAGATTATCATAAAATTATAGCAAACAAGAACTTACATTCATTCATTAGTGATAAAATAAGTTGTAATACTGCATATACTTGTATAACCAGTTTCGTATTTACTTTTAAATATTTACGAAGACTTTCGGTATTTTTTTAGTTTTCCATTGCTCTCTTCTATTCTCTGTTCCATTCCAGCTTGGGCTGATTAGTTGGTTGGTTTTGTCCGAGATTTTCCCCAACCGTAAGACGAATGTCAGGTAATCTGTGGGGAATCCTCGAGCTCATTTCGCCAAATACCACGTCGCTATCACCAATTCCATCAGCACTAAATAACCTAGTAGTTGATACGGCGTCGTTAAATAACCAAATAAAACAAGTGTTTTATATTATTCCTTGAACTTCATATCGCCACCGACGTAGCTCAGACGGCTGAGACGCTTACCAGCCGATTCGGAGTGCGTTCGGGAGTGGGTTCGATTCCCGCTTGGGCTGATTACCTGATTGGGTTTTTACAGAGATTTTTCCCAACCGTAAAGTGAATGTCAGTTAATCTATGGCGAATCCTCTACCTCATTTTGCCGAATACTATCTCTCCATCATCAATTCCATCGACAGTAAATAATCTCGTAGTTGATACAGCGTCGTTAAATAAGCAATTAAAAAAAAACTTTCCTATCAAATTCTATAATGCGCGCAAACTTGGAACCGAGAGCGGAATTGTGGACTCATCTGAGAGAGCAGGCTCGTAGGGACAGGACGTGCACGGGTCCGGGGCTGTGGTGCCTCCCCTCTCTCTGAGGACCGCGTCCGGATTGATCCCCAAATCCTCATGAATGACGTCCGAGTGGATTCCAGATTTGATTTCTACCTATGTTTACCTAACGTCCGAGTTGATTCCCTTTGCTTGTATAGAGTCAGCGAGAGGGTGATGTTTAAATAATGTCTGTGTTGATAACTTCTGCCTGTAGGCTGTAGAGGGCCAGCGAGAGGGTGGTGTTTGCCTGTCGTATGCTGAGGACTTTAGTGCTGCAGTAATCTGTGATCGAATATTGTACGAAATGGAACTATAAAAATTGGAGATTTATCTTTCGATGAGGTGGAAAAATTCAAATAATTCGGTTGAGAAGCTTTTGTCATCTAGTCTTCTGTCAAAAAATCTGAAAGTTAGAATTTATAAAACAGTTATATTACCGGTTGTTCTGTATGGTTGTGAAACTTGGACTCTCACTTTGAGAGAGGAACAGAGATTAAGGGTGTTTGAGAATAAGGTTCTTAGGAAAATATTTGGGGCTAAGAGGGATGAAGTTACAGGAGAATGGAGAAAGTTACACAACGCAGAACTGCACGCATTGTATTCTTCACCTGACATAATTAGGAACATTAAATCCAGACGTTTGAGATGGGCAGGACATATAGCACGTATGGACGAATCCAGAAATACATATAGAGTGTTAGTTGGGAGGCCAGAGGGAAAAAGACCTTTGGGGAGGCCGAGACGTAGGTGGGAAGGTAATATTAAAATGGATTTGAGGGAGGTGGGATATGATGGTAGAGACTGGATTAATCTTGCTCAGGATAGGGACCAATGGCGAGCTTACGTAAGGGCAGCAATGAACCTCTGGGTTCCTTAAAAGCCAGTAAGTAAGTAAGTAGTAATCTATGATCATGGAATATAAGTAGGGGGCGAATGTTGATGAAAAGTCATCCTCTTATTTTTTCACACTAGGACCATGTCCATTAATATACAAATCCTTCCTATGTTAATATCAACGTAAAAAATAATTTCTTATATTGCATTTTTTTATGTTTTTGAACTGATAAGTCAATTTTATTTTTTTTTTTTCGCAATTTATTGGTCATTCTTAATACTTTGAAGGACTTTTAGTTCATTTGGAATGCATTTTTAATTTCTTCTTTACCGATAGGTCTGTTAATTCATTTTCTAAGAAACTAGGTCAGTTGTAATTACCTACTGAATAAGTGAATGACAGTGAAGTTTGAGTTTTGTAGTTTGGAATAGACTCTGAAGTCCAGCCCGCATTCCACTGAAGGCTTCACTTCACACAACGGAAGTAATATAAAATGCTTAACAACAGATTAGTTTAAGTCAAGTCCCTACATTCTCGGGTGCGCGGAACAAGGAAACCAGGACAAATTGAACGCTGCGCTTACCGCCATGATGATGGATAATGGATAATAGCAGTACGTAAATCACACAATCTAACGCTGTGATGATCTAAAATTGACAGATTATGACCATTTTCGACGTTTAATGTAAAATTAGGACAAAATAAATATTTATGCAAAGTTTCATTGATGTGGGTCAGAGCATTAAAGAAAAGAAAATACTTACTCAGCAATTGATAGAAAACATGCTCATACATCCATAAATAGCCCTACACAATACACATTATACTGGATGTTCATTTCAAAGTGTTTCATGACGTCACTGCTGATGAGTCAGCGATTTGAAGCGAGTTTCAGCTTTTGTGTCAGAGAAGTTGCCTATTAATCAAGGCGTTCAATCTGAACTTGAGAACGTGTACGGTATAACTTGAACGTCGTAGCAACAGATGGCGGTCTGTAAGATCTGTGTGCTATCATAACCTCTTTCGAACTGTGTTTTTCGCGGCCAAGTCGTACGCAGGGCATTTGTTATCATCGGTTGCGTACGGCAAAATTCCACAACACAAATCAAATGCTCCGTGTCCATGTTGACCGTCGAAATTAATGTCAACAAATATGTAAATAATCGTCTTAACCCTCTCCCCATATCCCGACAGTAAGAAAAAACTCACCTCAGTACATGTTTCGAAACAGTTCACATTCCTGCCACTACCGGCGTTACCGTACGTATCGGTAAGTATTCTTCTGAATGAACGCCGTACTTGCTAGGCAACTTCTCTGGCAGATAAGTAATACACCTCTGCGGAAGTGTAGGAAGATTGAATTCTCTAGGCTCATCGACTAGCCACATGACGGCATACAGCGAGCCATGACTCACTTTGAACTGAACAGCCAGTAGAATGTATAATTTTACGTTAATCAGCATATTGTTAGGTTTCAGAGAATCAAACATTATATTAACATACATTACTCTTAGATCACAGGACGTAAATACATGCACCTTGATTACACAAGTTCTTATTATAATCAAAGACTTAAGTGAAATAAATATGTGATAATCAGTATAGACCTGTTGTTAAGTTTTAGAGAATCGAAAATTATTTTACCGGTACTTTTACACCACAGGACATAAGTAACCACGCAAAATATAATGCGCAAAGGTAGCCAAATTACATTGAATTTATAAGTCATTCTTCAATTAATAAAGGGAATGCTATCAATTATAAAAAGTAGTCTACCAGTACCTAATACATTGCAAATACCGGTAATAGATAACATGACCTAAAAACTAAACATTGTGCAAAATAAAAAACATACTTTTTATGAGTGGATTTTTTTTACATACTGTATTGCTATTTTAAATAAATAAATACGTATCATTGCTTGCGGACTGATAGTATCTAGATAAGGTGTGTGAGAAAGTTTTGTGTTTATTTGGTTTCACTTATAGATGTGAACAGTTATTTTCTATTACGAAAATAAACAAATCTCAAACAAGAAATGGTGGGCTTTTAACGGCAGTTCTTCTCATAGCTTGTGCTAATACAGTTTCTCCAAATCTTGAGAAATTGAGTAATATGAATTAATGTGCAACAGACATGTTTTGTTTTTTGTTTAAGGAAGTGTTTCATTACTTTGTGTTCTTATTCAGTTTGGTAGAATAACATTTTCTTTTGAAACATATAGTAGGCCTACGTACGAAACTTGAATAAACCGGTTTTCGTGCACTCTATAAGCACACTTCTCTCGTAGTAGGGCATACACCGTGGAAGCACAGTTTAGTATATACAGTCGCGAAGCTCAATACGTAGTAAATATGCAAACATTAGATAGTTGCTCACCACTAGGATCGCTAATATCGCCTCATTACAGGCAATGCAAAATAGTACCGTCACAGTCTATTGTTTCTAGCACCCTCAAAACTCAAGCTTCGTGACTGTATATAGTAGACTGTGGTGCAAGCACAGAGTGCAAAATTCTGCCCAACTCTGCTCTAAATCTCCTACATAAATACACGCCTTCAGTAATAGAAACTCCACACTAGATGGCATCAACAACGATGTTAATTCCGAGCATTGAAAACAGGGTTTAAGCAGACGTTCCCTCAACACGACACAGTTAACCAGCTTTGAGTGAAATCAACAGTAAATAGAGAGCAGTGAACCGTCAGTGCAGTGTACCTACTCCAATTTTACGAACAATATCCGTATAAGTTAATGTTAATAGTGTTTTATTACTACAAAATATCACATCGACAATTCAAAAGTACGACTGAAGACGTGAATTAGATACAAGGTGAGCACTAAAATGACATATTATCTAGTACTAAAACTACATATTATCTGGCACTAAAATTACATATTATCAGTGGCGAAGCTACATTCATGCAACTGGGTATTCTAAAATTCATACCTTATATTTTTTTGTAGATAAACTCCAGTCGGCGTGTTTTTCGCTCTGCAAAGATGTCGATGATGCGTTCTTTGAAGATGTCGTCTCTGGAAAGACTGTTTAACAAACCCTTCTCAATAGCCAGAGTACTCAAATTGGTCAGTCTAGAATCTGACATGGAGTTCCTTAAAAATATCTTAACTCTCTTCAGTGCACTCATACTTCGTTCACTCGACGCAGCAGATACAGGAAAGGTGAGAATCAGTCTTATGAGCCGCACTGTTTCTTGATAGATTTTTTCTAAGCCATTGTTCAAAAAATATTTCAGCAACAAACCTGCAGGAAAATGCTTTGTTTGGTCAGAATAAACGTTTGTGAGTTCATTTTGAAGCTGTTCACTGTCAAAGTATGGATACTTTTTTACCAATGCACTCAACTTAAGTAACGGAAACACTGATCTATAAGCAGGGAACTGTTTTTCATCGAGTAATTCAACAAAATTAAAGTTTTTAAGATCTTCAAATCTCGATTCCATCTGTGTCACTATGGTATCAATTATTTCAAAAGCTAGGACTTGTAGTCTCATAAATGATCCTGATCCTGCCTCATTGTTCAGCACCTTAGCATCTTTGATGCACTCCTCAACAGTTTCCTGATTTCTAAGAGATTTTACATTCGTTATAGCATATTTTACTTCATGATTGCAAATGCTGATATTTGATGTATACTTTATTTGCAACACACTGTATAAGTGGTCAATGTAAACAAATATTTTCTGATAAAAACACAACAAGAAAATGAAGGTTGGATCTTCTAATCTTCTTAACAAACCAACAGCGCCATTATAGGAATCTCCATCCCAGTCTTCATCATTGTCAATAATATGAGACATCGCTCTTCTTAGTTCCTGCAAGTGAGCAGTTATAGTTGCTGTAGCTCTAGAGTGATAATTCCAGCGCGTAGTGCTTGCTTGAGGGAGTTTGAAACCTGCCTCTCTTAAAAGCATAGATCTTTTTGAAGATTTACTGAAAAATGTGTGAAAGGCTGTCAAATCATAAACAAAGAGACGAACTTTCTTAATCGTTTTGGCACCATACAAAAGTACCAGATTAAGTCTGTGGGCGTAACAATGAATGAACATTGAATTAGGGCACTGCTGCATTAACCCCACCACGAGAGCCTGACATCACTGAAGCACCGTCATAAGTTTGACAGATGAGCTTATTTTCAACTTTGCTGTCTTTCATCACATTCAAGATAACAGTTGATAAACCTTCGACGGTTTTGTCTTTTGATACATCAAAGAATCCTAAAAACCGTTCTTGTACTGAATCGTTCACACAATAACGAAATATAACACTCATCTGTGATTTACAAGACACATCTAGTGTTTCATCTGCTTGAACTGACACGAATTCCGCCAAGTCTAATTCCTTCTGAATTGTTTCCTTGACTACTAATGTTGCACATTCAATTAATTCATTTTGGATTTCACTTGAAGTCCCTTTAAAGCCCGATATGGATTCCAACTTTTCTCTAACAAACTGCTCTTCTTGCGCAAGCATGTCCAATATTTCTAGGTAATTGCCTTTATTTTCTGACTGATCGCTCTCATCGTGTCCACGAAATGAGAGCTCTTGCTTTCCTAAGAAGCAGATGACTTGAATCAGTCTGCCAAGATATCGTCTATTGCGACTCACCATTTCGTTGTGCTTGAGACTCGAGAGCCGAGCCGCTTCTGATAGAGCATGCTCTATTCTGAGTTGTCCCAGAAGATGATATCGTTCTCAATTAAGAATATGTTTCTTAGAAATTTGATGTTTTCGTGCTCTACGATAGAAGCTTTATCATACATGCAATCCCAGTTTCACTCCATTCTTTATTATCGCCTTCACCACCAAACAGAAGACAAACGTAACAATGCATCATGCCGGTCGTTACACTTGCTGTTAACCATTCATATTGCTCATACCACTGAGACTGAAACTTACTTGACTGATGTTTATCACGCTGTACAATGTTTAGATGAGGTTTTGGTCTTCTCTCTTTCAATGCACATTTCTCTTCATAGGGCAACGAAGAAAATGGTCTTGATTTCAGATACACTATTAGATCACTACACTGATCCATGTTTTTAAACTCACAAACAAACTTGAACTGAAATACCGCTCTCACTTCACTTCATCGCGTGGTAATTTAAAGACGCTGCTGCTAACCAATACAGTCATGCTCCTGCGTCGAAAAGTGTCATTAGAAAAAGTTCGTTTTCACGAAGTATTCTTTACCAACCGTTAAATGTATTTTCAATTTTCACGTTCGTTTCAGTAGCTAATCTAATTCGAATTCTATACTATAAGTGTATTCGTAGTACCGAAATACCGCACCCACAGTTGACTGAATAAAAACGAAAAGTGAATAATGGATGATACACGATAATAATGAACACAACTGCACTTTACGGAAACAGACCGACGAAAAATGAATACTGTCCTCTAGTATAAGTATTGCAGATCTTTTTGTCACTTGTGAGGAAAGAGGACGTTAGCAAGCGAGCCTTTATGGTGATGGTCCTGTGCAGGATTGGGTCAAGCAAAGGGACTCGGGTAGACAAGGGAGGAACATTGACACCAAGGAAAGTATACTCAGTTGCTTAGAAGAAATCGACCTGTAGGCGAGACGCCTCCATTACTTTTAAACTAAAATACAGTAGGTCTACTAAAAGAGGATGAATAAGAGAGATCGTTCTCAATGTATAAAATTTTATGAGGAAATAACCAGAATAGTAAAAAATAAGTAGCAGATGCAAACAAGATATCTAACAAATGTGAAGGCCACACCTGTGGAGTAACGGTAGCGCGTCTGGCCGCGAAACCTGGTGGCCCGGGTTCGATTCCCGGGGAAAATTACTTGGTTGAGGTTTTTTCCGGGGTTTTCCCTCAACCCAATATGAGCAAATGCTGGGTAACTTTCGGTGCTCGACTCTGGACTCATTTCACTGGCATTATCACCATCTCATTCAGACGCTAAATAACCTAAGATGTTGATAAAGCATTGTAAAATAATTTACTTCAAAAATAAGAAAAACAAAGGTGAAGAGGATTTTGCCTGAACAAAAATAACAT
This sequence comes from Periplaneta americana, assembly GCF_040183065.1. NCBI lineage: Eukaryota > Metazoa > Arthropoda > Insecta > Blattodea > Blattidae > Periplaneta > Periplaneta americana. The sequence goes on along the minus strand of NW_027185502.1, from coordinate 291,747 downwards.
GAAGCTGAAGGATTATCAGGGAAGAAACGTCAATGCAAAAGACCGCTACTGATATTGACAACTTTGACAAATGGAGATCATAGTAATAACAAAATACAATGAAAGCAGTAGTGATAGTGTTGTGGAAAAAATTTCTAACAATAACAATAAACTCACAGTCTGTAACGTTTTATTAGATTTGGTTTTCTTAACTTATTGGCATTATAGGACTATTTACACGAGTTCTGAGTGTACTTCTACTGTCACGGCGTTTGGCAGGATGGTGTCTGTAGGGGGTTGCAGCTGGTTGGGAGACATACAAATTGGACAGTGACTCGCTTCTTTGTTTAACATTTAAAATTTCAGGGGCCAAAAAGATCTGCGATACTTTTTTATACCATAATTTCTCACACACTGACAGACTGCAGCTTTGCCAACCATGGCCGAATTCGGCTAAACGTAGCTTTTAGCAGAATGGTCGTAGTCGAATGGCAAAGTGTAGCCGAATGAGATTCGATCGAATGACCATTTGTGAATACTCGATTTTATTTGTAAACACGTTCTTCTATCAAATTCTATTTTCTCACATTCCAATAACCATAAGAAGTTTCTCGCTTCCTCAAAAAAATTACGAAAACATAATAGAAAATTTAAGTTAGGACTGAATTCCGGACACTGCGACCATTATTTATGGCAACATGGTAAGGAAAACTTTATTATTTTCAGTTTCCTTTTCCTGTTATGTGAATTGCGCCCATTGTTTAATGGTCAATTCCTGGATTCGTGAATTCGCCGACACCTGACAGTGTCTTTGTTGGGAGTCGACTATGCAACAAAAATGAACTGGCCCTAAATTAATTAATGACATTTCCAACACATCCGCCTTCGAACATTGTAACTATAGCATAGGTCATAGATTCTGGTTATTACTCTGTGAATGTGTGTTGCTTCATTTTGGTATTTGTAGCTGAATTTCGGTCCTTTGTAGCAGACTCACTAGTATTAAGGTTGGTAACGCTGAATGACAAGTCCGGAGCATGTCCAGAGTCTAGGCTCTTTCCAGACTTCACCAAATACTGTAGAGAGCTAATACCGGAAAGCAACGCGATTAACATGGTGTCGGGCGGCGACACGAGAACACTAGCGCTGTCTAGCGGCTTGGTTTGAACAATGCTTCCAATATGTATTGCTTCAAATAACGTACGAAGTTCTCTACTGTATTTGATTGCGTACATATCTAGGAGGGGTTGGAAGGAATTGTGGTAGGCCTATTACTATATAGGCCTACCACAATTCCTTCCAACCCCTCCTAGATATTACATGAGAGCTAAAGAAATCAGTACAGAACGGTCAGATTTACATTCTCGTTAATTTAATTGTCATAACCAGGGAACGGATTTATATGGACTAAAAATATATGAAATATGTAAATATATATGTAGTTATTTTTACCAAAATATGGAATTAAATATGGATTTTTACCAAAATATGGAATTAAATATGGACTTAAAATTATAAAAAAATGACTATGTACGTTAAATATTGGTACATTTTAATCAAACTAAACAAAAAATATAATGGACGTACCTTATCTTCCAATGTAGTTTCAACAAAACACAATTTTTATTGTCTGTTACCATAACAATAGGTTACAAACATTTCTTTCAAGTGCTGAAAAGTGAATCTTCTTCTATTGTCTCTGAGGATAGATTTATACTGACTAAAAGAGCGTTCGACGTCACAAGAAGTAACTGGTACATAATTCAATTTCACAATGTCTGCTGGGGATAAGTCCAAGTTAATCTTCACTGTTGATTCACCACTCATCACAGCAACAACCTTTTGTAGTTCTTCATATCCAGGGTTTTTTGAAAGTACAGTGTCCACCTTAGCTCTTACTGCATCTGCAACTTTACCTCTACCACGATTCAGTTGTTCCACAGTACTATTTATAATTTCAAAACTTTCAGATAGTGAAAGGTGCCTATTTTGGAGACTTTTGAGCGTTTTTATGATGCATGAAAATGTATGCTGAATGTGAGCTAAGTCATTCTTCACACTTATGTCACAGGTAACTGTTTTCGCAGTATCAATTGAGACTGCATCTTCAGAGTCCAATGCAAGGAGAACATTGTTAATAGAGTCTATATGTTCGGCATAATATTCAACTGCTTCTAGCCATGTACCCCATCTAGTTAAAATTGGCTTTGGTGGCAATGGAATTTCAGGGTACATTTCTTTCAACACGTTAACTCTACTGGGAGCTTTGAGAAATACTTTTTTCACTGATGAAATCAACAAATCTACTTTAGGGAAATTGTCTCTGACCACTTCTGCCACACGATGAAATGCATGCGCCACACAAGTAAAATGAGTCAATTTAGGATATACAACAGATAATGCTTGTCCAGCTTTGACCATATAAGGGGCAGCATCGCTAATAAAGAATAACACATTATCGTACATAATACCCTTTGGCCACAGGATACCCATAGCTTCGTTGAACAGTTTAACTATAGTTTTGTTATTGCACTTTTCTAGAACATCACAATGTAAAAGAATTCGTTCAGAATATTGTTCACTTAACAAACCGATAACTACATTACCAACAAGTCTACCTTCTTTGTCGGGAGTCTCATCAATGGAAACCCAAATTGAACTATCTTTAATTTCATCTCTTATCTTCTGTATTGTCTCATCGTAGATGGATGGAGCATACGTCTTCCTAAGTGTTGACTCATCCGGGATTGTATGTTGAGTATATTTTTCAAGGAATTCCCTGAAGACCTTATTCTTTAGTTTGTAGAGAGGAATATCAGCAGAGATGAGAGAACGGCACAGGTCGATGTTAAACTCAGATCTTACATTCGATGTTGTTGGTTGTGTTAAAAACAATTGTCTCTGCTTGGAATTTAGTTGTTTGTTGGCCTGATGTTTACTAGTTGTAATGTGTTGTTGCACCAGGAACTTTTGTGTAGATGATACTGCACACTGACACAAATTACAAAATAATATTTTATTGTCAGTTGATAAACCATCTTCTTTAAATTCTGAAATGTAACTTGTTAGTTTTGATTTTAAATTGACTGAATGACGTACTTTTGGCATATTTACCGTCTTTATAGTATGATTTACAAAACTGAACCTATGTGTACTCTGACTGGCATTTAACTGTTGAGCTGCACAACTGAAGTCTGTTAAAAATTTTAAATTAAATTAATACAGTTTTGTAACTTACTTTCCCATTGTTGATAGGACTGCTAATTTTCAAATAACTCTGATGTTAAAGGGATTACTGAACATGTGTTTAAATCTCTATTGTTGAAATGTATTTTTAAAAGTTAATGGAATTTTGTTTTGTTTTATTGTTAAACCTAATATAATATGGACTGTTTTATATGAAATATGGAAAATATATGGAAATTAACGAAAATATGTACTAAACTCTAAAATATGGAAAAATATGGAAAATAAAAGTAGGATTTTTCAACCCTACACATTGTGAAACATAAAGATAATGCAAAATATAAATTATATTAGCTTTATAAGTAAATATGTATTTACATATAAATCCTTTCCCTGGTCATAACTATTGAACGAACATTATGATGCTAATAATAATATTATAAGATGTTTTAAAAGAGATATCACATTGGTGAAAAACATCATTAAAGCTACAGTATAGCTACTGCACATACTTCTTAATTGTCCCATTAACTCTCTATTCTCCAGGTTACTGATGCATTACTATTTCAGCCTTTCTGTTCTTTTTTTCCAGTCACTGTTCTACAACTTACTCTGTCACATTCATTTTTACAAAACAATTGATCATTACGTTAAGGAACTTATTAACGAAAACATGTTTACAATCTTTACATACTGAATTAGTTTGATCTATTTGTTTAAAAGTAAGGGCCATTAACTTGGTTTTTACACCTTGTCTGCTTGATGAAAGAATTTTTCTAAAGTGCGTGTGAAATGTTGATCGAATAATTTTAGATAAAGAAACTAATAACTTGTGGGAATTAGAAAATTAGCACTGTCATACTTTTTATTTGCAATATGCCGAAAAATGCCTGTCAAGTTTTCAGATTTGAAACTAGCTAGTTCCAGTTTGAAAATCTCATGTGGTATTCTGTTACAAGCCCACCCTGTCACATATGTTAATGCATTATCTGGAATCATACATTGATCATGATTGTCCTCTTCAAGTTCAGCGATTTCTACAAAACTGTTTTCTGTTGCTGGATAATCACTGCAGATTCTAAATGAACTTTCTTCAATCTCCTTCTTCGTAACTAAAAAATCACTAACTTCAATTTCACAGTTGCCTTTCTCTGAAGGTGTTAAGAGCTGGCAGCTCATAATTCCTCTGACGGCAGACTTGAATTTACAGCTGTCAGGGATAATGTTATAACTACCCTTAGAACGCACGACAGAGAAAATATTTTCAATACAGTCTTGTGTTATACGTCTTGTAAGCAGGAACCGAAAGTTAAAATTTTGTTCCAGATCTCTCCACAAGTGACGTAGAGCTATTATATTTTGTATCCAACCCTTAAAGCAAGGTGGGTTTGTCTTTTTTTCGCTCAGAATTTTTAATTTTGAAAACAGACTTTACAGTTTTTGTAGAGTCGTTCAATGACAAGAAGTAGTTTGTAAAGCCCTGCGTGAGGATTTAGCATCGTTCATGGTCGATGAATTAAAACAGTCAAATCCACGATCCACTAGCTCTATAAACTCAGTTGTTTGAAGAGCTTCTTCAGGTTGTGACTGAAACGACACATGAGTTTTTATGGCCTTGCTGACTGAATGACTTAGCACCTGTGCAGCCAGACAAACCCTCATGGGCGAGAAAGGTGGAAGTTCTATATGTTTTTGTCTCAAATTTGGGCATAATCGTGGATTCATATCTTTATCCTTATTATACAGTTCAACAACATGTTGCCACTTGTATACTTCATCTTTGTACGAAAGGTCGTGCCGCTTAAAGTTGTTTCGTACTGACTTTAGGAGATGTGGTGTGTCATGCAAGAAGTACACAATTTCTCCATCTATTTCAATAAATGGTTTATCAACCTCGCATCCCAATCAATTCCTCATTCTAATATTACTGGCTGGCTGGTCACTAACGACTACTTTAGGAAATTAGCCACATATTTACTAATCTCGCGGATGGCTTCGGAAAGAAGATCTTTTAGAACATCACCGGGCGTGGAATTATTAGGTAGGAAATATCCTATTATCTGCTTGTAGTTGGTTTGCAAGCCCCTAATCATAAATACTAAAGCCTGATTTGCGGGTTTCAATTCTCCACTTTCTGTTTGATTTTGACTGTCGTACGGTCCAAATTCTACAAAGCCATCGAATAAATCTGATTTTGCATCATACGAGAAACTTTGTTTCAAAGATATCTCGTCAAGTACAATGGAAACAACTCTCTGAGCTGGTGTCAGACTTCTCGATTTTATCTTAAGCAGTTGCATTATTGCCCATTGAAACCTGGACCCACACCCAATTGTTGCAGCCAATTACGTAAGGAGCGAATAGTCGGCAGACAGAAAGTCTTCCTCAAGTATCGATATGCATTTGGTGAATAATAATGCAATGCCAGTGCGAAATTTTTTTCATACTCGGTGTATCGTCTTCCCATAGGTTTTCTTTTCCTTAGCTTCAACTGAGATTTAAGAAATGAATCTTCTACCAGCGATTGATCACATTCTAAAGATGAATTAGATTTTTTCAATTTTTGTACGTCAGCTCTTAGGGTTTGAATGAGTTTCCTTTGTCTTGACATAATTTTCTGCGCATTCCTTAGTTTGTTAGTAAGAAATTGTATTTTTTTCTCAGACGAATTTTTTTCTCTTTTTGGAGTTCTAACATTCTCCAAGTTATCTGTAACAAGATAAATTTTGTGCTTTATAAGGCTTGCAATATTATATTTCGAAACATTTTATATTGTAATCATATTTGCTAGTAAATAACAATTACGATATTAGGGCCAGGAATATAAAAATACAACAATCAGGGCTTACTTAAAAGTTTGTGACTTTGTAGAATGCATAGGTTATATTAGAACAGGTAGTACTGTATCTTACTTTTGTCACAGTCTATGTAGACTGTGCTTCTAGCTCGCTGCAGGCAACACAAGAAATGTTTCGATCTCCTCTCGCACGGCCGACCCTCTCGTCAACTTATTCAAACCTTTCCGCTTGGAGCGCTGTTAGTCGATGTCGCACATATGACAGCCAGCTTTCCGGTATTAGTATCTACAGTATTTGACTTCACAGCACACGGTTTAGCATTAGTGACGTATGCAAGCACTCCGCTTGGCGCATGCGCATATGCTTTCTCTATCAGCTGCAGCGAGTCTGATTTGAAGCAGTCTCCTCATTCAGTGAGTGTATAACTCATTGGTGAGTAGCCATAATGTAGTTGTGCGCTGGTCCCGCGCCGAGGAGCTGGCGTCAATCCTTCCGTAACTAGAGAGCGTAATACCGAAAACTAGAGATTTCATTTACTTATACCAATGGAAACAGGAAAATGAAAATGCGCTTATTTCTTGAAAATCCCATGGGTATTCTAAGGCTCACAGATTACCCTTCAGCTTCGCCCCTTGCATATTATCTATAGGCCTATATATTTGTGTGTCAATGCTTCCTCTACCTGCAAAGACGATATCCATTGCATTTACGATACAGCTGGGGCAAGCCTCCGCTGCCCCCAAGATACCTTCGCCATAACCCTTCTATACAGACCGTCAAAAACCAACATAATGCATAACAAACATAGATAAAATTGTCAGAGTTAACAATAATGCCGTCCACACCTGTGGAGTAACGGTCAGCGCGTCTGGCCGCGAAACCAGGTGGCCCGGGTTCGAATCTCGGTCGGGGCAAGTTACCTGGTTGAGATTTTTCCGAGGTTTTCCCTCAACCCAATACGAGCAAATGCTGGGTAACTTTCGGTGCTGGACCCTGGACTCATTTCACCGGCATTATCACCTTCATTTCATTCAGACGCTAAATAACCTGAGATGTTGATACAGCGTCGTAAAATAACCCAGTAATAAAAAAAAAACAATGCCTACGAGATTTGAGAGTAGTTCAAAAGTGGCACATGTGAACAGCTGGCGTCTTCTACGCAATTACCACACGCCCGCTCCGGTATTGTGCACTTCAGCCTACTTTGATCTAAAGGTACCAGTATTTTATTCTTCGGACTTCGTACAAAATTACTGGGAAAGTATCACACTTCAAGCAAAATGACATCATTACAATAAACTGCATCATAGTTCTGTTTAATAGTAAAACTTAAAATTTACTACGGGATATAAACTCCTAGTCATAAGAAATCTCACGACAATATTATGAGAAAGTATTTTAAAAAGACAATCATGAAAGCAAGTTTTGCTGCTGTTCGATATTAACCTTTCGCTGTCAAAATGTAGGCTACATCGAGCAATGTTATACAAAAACAACAATTATGATTTAAAAACTTTCCGCGTATCTGCATTACATTCGTCATATGAAGTCTTCACGTTTAGCCAGGTTTTTTTAAGAAGAGTTCTACTCCTTGCTTTGCGATTTTGTTAGTCTATGTCAATCGAGCCTGTGTGTAATGTGTCATGTATATATACACTGCACGCGAACATTAATATGGTTGTTTCATAATATCGCGCTACCCAATATTATCTCATAGGCTATTTCCACGTAAACAGTGAAGAGAAGAATTGGAATGCTTGGTTCTAAACCTCGGACGCAATATCAATACAGAGTGTAAGGGGTATAAGTTCTGTCCTTTTCACAGTCGTTGTGAACAGTTTACAGCAGTGGTCGTCAGCACTCTCTGAAATGTGCAAAGTGTAAGCGGTGCCGTCCCGTCTGCACCGTCGTGCAGCAGGAAGCGGTAAAGAGCATACCCGCTAGCAGCTACGAGTGCACCATGGTGCACCAGCGAATAGGGATTACAAAGAATGGACATTGAGCGAATTTTCCTGTGTTTTGTTTCTCTGTGCGCCAGCGTTTAGTTCCACTTTCAAGCGCTAGAGTTTGGTGTAATCGAACATACGCTAAGATAATAATTGAGAACAGAGTTGAGACACAGGATCCAAACATCGCCTACCTTATTGCATAATCCAGTAACGCTTTGCTTCAAATACATTCAAGTTAACAGCTTTTCCTTATTTCTCAGTGACAAACTAGTTGTAATAATAATATTTTATATTTCAGATATAATAAATTATATTATAAAATAATATAATACATTATAAAATTAAGTATCGAATTCGTTTAATATTTGTATATAATATAATATAGGTATATGGTTTTACTTCTCGTAACAGTTTTGTTTTTCCATTTTCAGCGCTATCAAATCATTACATATTTTAATTGTTGTTGGGGTCAACGTCTCAACTCTTATTATAAAGGAACTCTAGAGTCTAGATATTACAGTTAATGGCGGATTTATTATTTTATGGATCCAATTTATTTTATTTGAGTACATAATGTACCTAGATGTATTAATTATATGTGTTATATTTCCGCTGTGTAGACTGCTAGTTGGTGTGATGTCAGCGCCAACTCTAGGGAGAAAGCAGAATCTCACGCTTTAGTTGGCTTGAAGGTCATTGAAATCAGTCCGGCTACATCAAAGGTACCGACGCGAAGTGTCCATTCTTTATAATCCCTATTCGCTGGGTGCACTGTGTTTTCCGCGGGTAAGAGATGCTAGCCCCAGGGTGCTCTGCGTACATAATGTGTTGAAAGATTGGGTGGAAGAAGTTGCCGATGATAATTGGAAAGCTCGGTCTAAATGGTGTAAGGTGATATTGAAATGTTCAGATTTAATTATCCATACGATTTTGCATAGAACATTGAATGTACAAAGTGACACACACTTTCCATAATTTAGTCTACATTTTTATAAAATTCTCTAACTCCTAAAACTGTATAGTTTGTATTTCAAATTTGGAAGTGAAGAGTTAAGAAAAATATGGAGTTTTTCAACTACAGTTCAGCGGTTTTTTTAAGCTTGTGCAGCGGTAAATGGAATTCTGAGTTGGCAACACTGCATCTCTCCCTCATGCCGTTCGGAACAGTTCGGCTTCAGTATTCGTGGCGGACATATTAAAATCTCTATGTAGCATCGAGCCTTGCGATATAGAATTTAATAAATAAGTAATGTCCAACTAATAGATATTTATACAAAAGTTGGATATTTACAGTTAATAACATACTAAATTGTCACATAAAATATTGGCCGCGATCAGTATGTTATGAATTAAAAAGATATCGCAACAATGAGTATCAATTATTCCTGACTGCATGATGCGTTGAGGAAGGTGGTAATGGATAGCCAACTTCACAAGGCCGAAAAAGTAAACTGGTGTGATTCTGTCTTCCGGTGACATTTGCATTCAAAGTAAATAAATAAATAGAAGTAACCTATAGGTAAATGAGAAGTACTGTGCTGTTGATATCAGTTATTTTTACTTCATTTACATACAGTATACATACCTTAAGGAAATGGAATGATTTTACTGGACATTATGATATCTTGGTACTACTGTAAAGTAGTGTGTTGAATAGCGTTGGGCGAAATAGTTCATTGTCAAGAGCTAGTTCGTTCGTTCCCGCACACGAACTTGAGTCGTTCAAATGAACTAGTTCGTTCATTTTACAAATGAACTAATAGGAACTAAGTAGTTCAATATCGCACAAAACGCACATTCGTGCGCACTTCGTTGCCAGTATCACTAAGTAGTGAATGAAATCGTCAACAGATGGCATAGCAATGTGTTCTGACCTAAAGATATAGTGAGAGAATAGCGAACATAACCTTCTTTCTCTCATTTCCTCCCTGTCCCTTCATATAAAGCGGACAACTAGGACAAAAAAAAGTCTCCTTGAAACACAACTTCTCCCTTCCTTATTGCAGATAAATAACATACCAACCGATCTTTTCTTGCAAGATAATATTTTAATCGATTATTTTATGAAATATTAAGACAGAACATCTACACAGTGTTGCCAATTCACTGCTGATTCTGACAGATTTGAATTTCATAAAAGCTGGAAAATATGCTTGTATGCAGTGAATTGTAATTGTATACGTTAATTCATGCACAAAACAGGTATTGGTCCCAAATGTGTTAAAATAGAAGAGGGATTCATCTGCTGGCTGAATGCTGTGTGAATTATGTCAAAGTTCTAAGTTTTTTTACAATACATATTGACTCAAGTGGATTAATTCTTCACAGTAAACATAGTTATAAAATTAAATACACAACATTATTTCCTGGCAGATTTTCGCATCAGTTTAGGAGATTCTATAGTACAGAGATTATAGTAGTTAGTCGGAACCTATCTGGTAGAGTTGGCTGCACTGCATCTACAGCACACCACACAGCTGACACAGCACAGCCCGAATGAACGAATCGTGAATCGTGTGTGAACTTGGTGAAGAGAAATGTGTACGGTATCATTGAGCGCTATTAAAGTTATAAAACACGAATGTGCGCACTTTCCCAATTTATTATAAAAAATTCTGTTAATCACTCAGTATGCAAGCGCAAAACAACTCAAAGTCACTTTACACGTATGTATTCAACTACAGTTGGTAATTCAGTCCATTCAGTGTTCGTTCGTTCGTTCAATTGTGCGGCACACGTGAACTGTATATGAACTATTAGTTCAAAAATAATGAACGAACTATGAGCAGTTCGTTTGAACGAGTCGTTCAAATGAACTAGTTCGTTCATGAACGACCCATCGCTAGTGTTGATCGTCCTCGTCTCCTTGTGTGATTAAAAGATAATGCAGCAATAACCCCAAAATATCTGCATCTCATAGGAAGGGGAGAATCTCCATTGTGTGAGTGCCAACAACAGTTGGGAGAAATAAACCATATGTTCTTTCAATGTCAACTCCATAAACAATCCATAGACGAACTAATACACGACATCAGCCAAAAACTAGGATTGGGACCCTGGAAGATTCCAGAGATATTAGTCGAAAATGAAATCCAGATAGGAAAACTCTTATATACCCTCATGAAAATCTGTAAAATGAAAATATATATAAAAAAAAAAAAAAACACAGTCAGACTCTCAATATACTATGATATTACAGTGAAAATTGTGCTCACAAAACACGACGCCAAAATCGAATGAAAGAGGATCGATATAGCGTCAGAAAATAAAAGAAGAAGAAGAAGATGTGATTAAAAGCGCGGACGCTCGGTGGGTGATATTTCAGTGAATGGTGAAGTGTTAACTTAATACATATCATACAAATATATCGTAATGTGTGTGTGGTGAAAAATTGGAAAATACATAGCTTCCAAGGAATTTCTTCGCGAGTTGAGAGGTTAGTTTAATGTTTATAATTATTATAAAACATATATGGCTCCTATGGCCTTGTAGTGGCAAAAAAAAAAAAAACCGGACCGACGGAATAATCAAAATCCCCGAAATGAACTGCTGCGCATGCCGCCCGCATTCACAAGATTGCGAGTAATCTATTGAAATTGTTGTAGTTTCGACTGCTGACTTAGCCCATTTCGAAAGTCATTACAAAATAAGCTGGTAAAATTCATGTTCTGGGAATAATAAGTTAATTAAGTAGTAAAATATCGCTGCAATCGAAAAGTATTGGGAATAAATTTGAATAAGGAACAAAAAAAGTTTCCTTCCCAGGCAGGATTCAACCACGAAAGTCTTAGTTACCAGTCTATCTTGGCTCTGGAGTGAACAAGGCTCTGAAGTCAGCTACAAGGGTCGGTCCGGTTTTTTTTGCCACTACTGTACATAAAAACGGAAATTCACTAATAATTCATGGCACCAAAAATAAGTAGTGGAAAAACCAAATACTAAGATACGGTTAATTTATTGATTCCTTCATAACATTATAGCTTGACTTCTTATGTTCATAAGGACTGCATTTTATTCATAACTAACATATAATAATGATGATGTTCATGGCAGCATTATGACATGAAAACGAAGACTGATAAAGAGGAAGAGGTGACCATGATGGATGTGTACAAAGAGTTCAATGAGAAGATAGCAGAAAGCCACAAAATCCTGCAGTTCAAATCCCGCAAAGTTGACGCAACTACGCATTTGATATTCCAGGAGTACCTAGAGGTTGTATACCCTGTAAGTAATGGGAAGGAAAGTTCTTTCCGTGACATTGATTCTTACATGAAATCAGAATTAAAAGTAGTGGTTTCACAGAAAGATACACGAACAGACTGATCCAAATTTTGGCATCATTTCTAATGAGAAATGTTATCACTCATGGGTTTCATACAATTGTTGTGGAGATGTAATATAATACCAATTTGTAAAATCTTTCACAGCTCTGATTTAGCTTTTGTATGTTCACAGGTTGTCTCATGCTTGCTCAGGAGGGATTATGTATATAGACGAATCCAAAATTTTCAGTTTGCATAAATATTCAACAAGACAGACGTGTTCTATTTCTAAATTAACTGTTGCTACTTCTTTCCTTGGTTTAAATACGTTTTCCTTGCAAATTTTTTGTCCAGTGGTTCCTTCTCTTACCTTACACGAGTTTTGTGTAATAAAAGTAGTTTTATTGCATTTCATTTTTAATGTTATAATATATTATAATAACGACATTTTCTACTTAGAATACAAATTGGACTGAGGAATATTTCTGCATTAAGTGTAAAATGAACAACCATAACAAGCATTGATTGTTTATGTGCAGGCTAATCAGCCAATGGTACCAAGTGATCTGCAGGTCGAGGTATTCAGCCATGTGTTTGGCACCAATACAAGTGCACTGGAGCATTTACTGTGGGGCCTTGCTGGCTGGACCTGTCTGCTGGTGCAAAGTCGAGGTGCGTACCAAAGATTCAAAAGGGAGATGTCTGGGCTGGTATTTTTACTATTTAACATTTTCAATTAATACTCATGCTATAAATAGGGGTGTGATTTTTTAGTATTAACAATATACGCGAAATGTGTTAAAAACTTAATTCTATGCATGGAACATGCAATTCCCTTAATGGAAGTACAAAATTAAGTGGAATATATCCGCGAAACTAATAGAAATCAATTAAATTACTTCAATAATCATGATATTTTCAATAAAAAGCAGATTTCGTGGAGAATTCGCACGAAAAAAGACTCTGTCTTTCAAACAAAACGTAAATTTTTTTTCGTTACAAGATATACATGAACATTTCTATATATTTGACCCTTCAGCATTATGTGCCTGTGACATTTGGCGACAATGTATGCATAGTTTCAAGGACTACTTCCAGGGAACAGCGCAAGCAGACAATGGTCATTTCTCTTTCCCGCAACAACTGCCTTTCCATTTAACATGAAATAAGCATATTTTGGCTGTCTGAGAAAATTGCTCCAATGTCTGGTATTTTGAAAAGGCTTAAAAGATCTTTGTCTATATCTTGTCTCTTGAATGGATATTATGCTTTTATCCATTCTCATTTAATGTATATGTCATTTATTTGGGGACATAATAAGAAAACTGCTTTGAGACCTTTACAAATTATTCAAAATAGAGCTTTAAGAAATTTATTGGGTTTTCATTATTTGACTCCAGTTAAATATCTATATCAATTTTCTTTCGTTCTACCAGTTGAATCAATTATCAAATTAGGTGCTGCTATTTTCATGTACGAAGTTATTAACAATTTAATACATAATAATATTACATTTCAGTTTAATAAAGATGTACATAGGCCTACTTATTTAACAAGACAAAAAGACAATATATTTTTTTCTCAGCATAGCTCCGTAACTTATGGAATGAAAGGACTTAACCATTTTTAACAACTTTTAACCAACTTCCTTTAGAATATAAACTTTTACCAAATTGCCCGTGTTTTAATATGTTTTTGGGAAGATTATTTATTTTAATTCTCAGTTGATTTATTTATTTCATGGTTTAAAACTTTTTCTTCTTTCTGCCCAAAACTTTGTTATCTTACTATTTGTTCTTATTTTGCTTTCTTTCTTTCATACATTCTTGTGTTATTGTTTGTTTTCACAGAATGTAGTTTCATGACTTTACAATTACATTGTATAACATATGTATGTTCTTGTATAGCCCCTACATATGAGTTATACTCGTTGGGCCATACTCAATAAATTTAAAAAAAAAAAAAAAGCCAGTGCTGTCACCCCTCGCAGTCGAATGAAATTGAATTATGAATTTAATTAAATTACTGTACTTGGTTCACTCGTGAAACTTTATAAACTATACAAGACTCCATAATATGTCATCTACATGGGCAGGCTGAAGAGAGTGGAAGGAGTATATCTTTCAGAGAAAAAATTATGGAAAGTTTTCAACCCACAAACTAACTAAAGCTGAAGCTGCAAAGGTGGAAAAACAGGATGTACAAAAGACTCTAGTGACTTGCATGACATGTCCTTTAAAAATTAAATCAGCGAATCAGAAGATTCCTGAACCAGCTTATTCTCAACATCAAAATACGGAATTCCCAGCTGAATTGAATTCAAACATAGACATATGAATTTATTAAGAGAACTTCATATATCTTACCTTGTGCCTACATTCCAAATGTACAAAAATACATACGATTATTACCTTAAAAACCTAGAAATACACGATAATAAATCAAAGCAAGAGTGGTTTTGCTATCAAAAGTCGGAAATTAATTACAGTTCATGACCAACATTTCGTTGTTTCTTATTAGGACACTTTTGTATTGTAAAAACTTCTTTCACTTCACACTAGTGGTGCTCCCATGGTGAAAGGGATCAACCCCTCCCCTACCAAAAAAAAAAAAAGGGAGAAAGAAGAAACTTTTTATTGCCGTGACATGACTGCAGGGTGCGAATTAAGATTTCTGATGAGGTAGGCATAGAATCCTAGATAGAGAATACCGTGCATAAAATTATTATTACCCTCATTCGATACAGCTCAACGCTTGGTCACACTGAGTTGCTTGTCTTGCATTTTGATCATAATAATAATAATAATAATAATAATAATAATAATAATAATATTCATGAACAGGCTTAAGATTATATATGTAATTCCTAAGTTATTGATTGTTGTCAGCTTGCCGGTGATGATAATACATCAATATTATTTTCTTTGCTTACTTTATAGCTACTTTATAAAGTATACTCGTATTAAAACAATTATATTATATAGAAGTTATCCCTGGCAGGGATATTAATATAAATTTATGAGAGGGGGATAACTTTTCAATGGGGGGAAATCCCCCCCCCCCATCCCCTCCGTTAATTCGCACCCTGCATGACTGTACCTATTATTGTGGAAAGTGTGTGATCTGTGAAATATTTACTGTACCACATTTTCTTAAATACCCTGCACACTTTTTTCCGAAATACACAAGTAAAAAATACGAGTGTGTGGCTTATTCGAAATGAAGTTGGCAACATTGCCCAATTTTCTTCCTGCACAATTCCTAAGATGGTAGCACTTGTCATTATCTTCCCATGTGGGTATTTCAATTCTTAACATTGTTAAATGGCATTTGATTAACATTATGTGTGTCAGAATAAAGTTCAAGTGTATAGTTTGTGCGTCTTATATTTTCAATGGATCCTTCTCCCTTTTGTTGAAAGATGTGAGTAGTAGTTAGTTCCATTGTAAACCATAAATAGAATGTTTAAACATTTTGGTACTCAGAAGTTTCACTATATTTTTGTGGTGGTAATGTTGATAGAAGTTTCATTCTAGTCCACAAATAAAATTAATAATACTTTTAACATCATTTTATGTTAGTAGTGCAGATAGACATTCCACTCTTTTCCATGAATGTAATATATTACCTTCAGTACTGTATCTAGAATTTTCATATAATTTTATGGTGGCAGTGTCGATACTTACAAATGGCTTTTAAGGAACCCGAAGGTTCATTGCCGCCCTCACATAATAATAATAATAATAATAATAATAATAATAATGATAATAATAATGATTTATTTAACCTGGCAGAGTTAAGGCCATACGGCCTTCTCTAACACTCAACCAGGAGTAAAAACTGCGTTATAGAAACACTACAAATTTACAAAGTACACACAAAACTGAATAAGATAATAATAATAAAATGTAAACAACAAGTAAGAAGAAATCAGACATAATATATAACATACAGAAAGAAAGAAAAAAGCATAATAAAATGTGAACAGCAGGTCAAAAATAAATGAGGCCTACAAAGTATATAAAAAAATAAGAAAATTATTGATGATAATAATAATAATAATAATAATAATAATAATAATAATAATAATAATAATAATAATAAATAAGAATAGTAATGATAATAATGATGATAATCATATTAATAATAATAATAATAAATAAAATAATAATAACAGGCCTAATAGTAATAATAATACTAATAGTAATAATACAATAGTGCAGTACAAAGCATACAATGAATACAATATTTTTAAGTATACACAGTAAGGTAAATTATGTTTATATATAGCTCAACTTATCACATTAGAGATATACCATTATCGGAAAATATGAAAACAAAAATATAAAATAAGTTAAATATCACTAGAACATAAAAAAAAAGTGAATACGTGGAAACATGCAATACAACACTTGTCATAATAGTAAGTTAGTTTGGCAACTCGTCATAAGATAATTTTCTAACTTGGATTTGAAAGATTTCAATGTTCGGCAGCCCTTGACTTCAGGCGGCAGAGAGTTCCAGTGACGAGAGGTAGCAACAGTGAAAGATGAGGAATACAGAGATGATGTGTGAAGTGGAATTTCTAGCGTGTTATCGCGTTGTGATCGAGTATTAATATTATGATAGCGAGAGAGAATATGAAAACGAGCGAATAAATAAGAGGGGGATGAAGTGTGCATAATTCGATATAGGAGAGAAAGTGAGTGCAGATTTCTCCTCTCATGTAACCTAAGCCATGATAACTTGTCGAAAGAAGGTGAGATATGATCATAGTATCGAACATTACAAATGAAGCGGACGCACGCGTTATGAACACGCTGTAGTTTCTGGGCGGAATCAATCCTGAGATCACTGAACAAAACGTCGCAATAATCGAAGTGAGGTAGAATGAGTGTCTGTACCAGCGTCTGTTTTAATTTAGATGGATAATGATACAATCTTTTTAGTGAATGGAGAATAGAGAATGCCTTCTTACATGTATATTTAATATGCGTATCCCAACTAAGATTAGATTCGAAATGCACTCCGAGATTTTTTACGGTAAAGCTAAACAGGATGATTGTTTTATCCAGTTTCACAGGTGGAATATTCAGGTCGTTGACTTCAGGAATTAATCTACGGTTCGCGAACAGAATAGCCTGTGATTTACATGCGTTTAGGTTAAGCCCAAATTGTTGAGACCAGGAAGAGATGGAATCAAGATCTTCATTAAGACTATTAATGCTATCATTTAGTGCATCAGGACGCGCTGAAATATACAATTGAACGTCGTCTGCATATATTTGATATCTACAGTGCTTAAATGATTTAGAAATTCCATTTATATAAATAGAGAAGAGCAAGGGGCCTAATACTGATCCCTGAGGAACTCCTGTATCTACAGTACGCCAGGATGAGAAACGATTATTAGATATGACACGCTGCTGGCGGCCAGTAAGGTAGGAGTACATCCAGGTGATAGCACTATCAGAAAGGTGTAGCGTTTGTAGTTTAGTCAATAGTAGATCGAAGTCAACAGAATCAAAGGCTTTGCTATAGTCCAATAAAACTAGTACAGTAGCCTGTCGTTTATCATAAGCCCGCCAGCTGTCCCTATCCTGTGCAAGATTAATCCAGTCTCTATCATCATACCCCACCTCCCTCAAATCCATTTTAATATTATCCTCCCATCTACGTCTCGGCCTCCCTAAAGGTCTTTTGATAGTAATTTTATTTTTCTGTACCTGAAATTTTCACTTAATTGCTATTGTGACATTTGTGCATGATGTTGCAGCCTTCACGAGACCATCACACATGGCCTGGCCATTTGACTTCAATGCTGCATCATCACGCTACCTCTCCACAAAGCTGGAGAGGATGGACACAGAACAACCCCTTCCGGGCTTCTTCCTGGCCAAGCTAGACCCTGACCTGATCATGGGTCACGACTTCATGGCTATGGGCTGGCACCGCATGAATGTTAACAAGATTCCACAGTGGTCCAAGCTTGGCAGACTGCGTAGAGCCAACATACAGACCAACAAGGTGTGTGAACTAATTGGTTTCGTTTGCTGTACTATTGGCTGTTATTCTGTTATTACATGGGACAGGAAAGAAACTAATGCAGCAATAATTTATTTTAAAGATTACTTTAGTATAAAATAGCTTCAAAGGGTTTCAATCAATCAATCCAATCGATCAGTCTTCTTAATGTATCCAGCTGTTTGCTGATAACATAAAGTCCACTGTAGTCTATTCAGTTGTTTTTCACGAGAAATGAATATTTTGATCAGTGTTCACTATAGATGCCTGTTGCTATAGTCCTGACGCTGTTATTTTCGGCGTGACTCCACCTCTTTGCTTACGTCTTAGAAAGTGAAGGCTCTATAAAGTCTAGGTAGGTATTATCATTAGCCATTTTTGCAAATCTAGTCTTTCAGGTGAAGCTCCCTGTAAAGCAGATTTGAATAATTTGAAGAGAAAAATTGTTCCGGGGCCGGGTATCGATCCCGGGACCTCTGGTTGAACGTACCAGCGCTCTACCACTGACCTATCCGGGAGTTAAACATTATCATGTCGTAACTCCTATGATAATAAATCAAACGCAATGTAATTCAGCAAATAATTGAGCAGCAAATAACGTCTTCGTGTGCTTTCTGCGAACGCCAACTAAAGAGCTAAAATGGTGGGCGATTATATTAACTATTTATCGAGCCTTAAGAAATGAATCAGCGAATCACAATACGCACACGTTTAAATGTAGCTGACCTGCAACGCGATTGGCTGCCGGAAATTAGAGCGACGGGACTTTAGTAGCCAGAGTTGGGGTGTAGTCAATATATACTGGAGGGCTGTGTCTTCTGCAACTGGTACTGATGATTTTAATTTACTTCTTTTGTGGTTTATGGATGGACAGTATAGAAGAATGTGTTCCAGATCTTCATCATGATTATTACACCACAGACAAGTAGGATTATCAGAAAAGGTTTCAAATGTGGTGAAATGTATGTGGGGGGGAGGGGGAACCTGCTTCTTATTTTTATTGGAATTGCGATATTTTCATGCCTCTGCACATATGCTTTCTGTCATAGAGTCCATCCTCTTCATGTATTTTCTGAGTGATATCATCTGCCCCAGATTATTGATATCAAACTGATATTAACCATTTGGTGCCCACAAAGTATACACTCATGATTTCTATGATAGAGCTCATTCTAATCATGTGTTTTCTGAGTTGTATTATATCCCCGGGATGTATGTTTAATTCTGTCAATATATAAATTCATGTACTAGAGCCATTTCCTGTGTTAAATTTAACAAGGAAAACGAGATTTTGTCTTTCTTGCACTATTGATGAAGCACAGAGATGAGTGGATCATCACTCACGAATATGGTATCATAATTTTATTCTTTTAAAT
This sequence comes from Periplaneta americana, assembly GCF_040183065.1. NCBI lineage: Eukaryota > Metazoa > Arthropoda > Insecta > Blattodea > Blattidae > Periplaneta > Periplaneta americana. Next base: position 272,170 of record NW_027185502.1, on the reverse strand, counting down.
ATAATTTATCATGTTTGTAGGGACGCACATTCAACCTGGAGAAGAATGTGATGTGTGGCCGTCTTGTGTGTGATGTGAAGATATCTGCCAAAGAGTTGATCCGCTCCAGGAGTTATGATTTGGGTGCACTCTGTGAGAATGTAAGACTGTTCACCAACACAATAATTAGTTGTTTAATGACTCTTTTCAATTTAAAGACTGTATAGCTTAAGTGAAATGCTACATTTGGGGTAAATGTTCTTAATTTTTGCTTTCTCATTATACGGAATATACAGTGTTCGAAAATTTCTTGGTAATGCAAGTTTTAAACTTTCCTCATACTGGAAAAGTGGTTTTTGGCATACTGTCTACACTGATCTCATAAATTACCTATATTGATTGGGTATTCATATTCAATATCTAAGACTCAGTTTGAGAGTGATGGATGCAAAACAATTTTTAGTAAAAGGTTAATCAACCTATTTTTGAAATCAAAAATGCAGTGGCTCTCAACTTCAAGAATCATCAAATGGTTACCTCTGTAATTTTTTGTATTACCGTATTTTCTTGAATCCTACAAATTTTTATAATGTATTTCTGCTGGAGCATTAATCCATTGAAACTGAATTTACCTCACTTGACCTTATATTAAGATGTGCTACTAAAAAAATGTTTGCAATGGGAAAATAATGTAACAGCAAAATAGTTTTCGTTTGAAATAGATGGAGGCTCTTAAAAGGTCTTGAGTACGATGCTGTATGTATTTGTAACCAGGTGTTGCACGTGAAAGAAGAAGAACAGGCTGAGGTGATCATTGATGAAGTGAAACGTCTGTATGGGGCATCACAGTCACTTCTGCAGCTCATCTCCTGCACTATGCAGGATGCTGCTTACATCATCCGACTCATGTGTGAGCTCAACATGATGCCCCTTGCTCCTCAGATTACAAACATTGCTGGTATGTAGAGATCAAATCAGTGTGCTACATAAAGGTACGGTCGCACGTTTGCTGTGCAACTTTTGTACTGCAGCTGTAAAAGTTGTGTGTCATGTTGACACATAAACCAAAAGTAGCATGCTGCACGCTACATTTCATGCTGCACAACCCGAGCACTGCAAAAGTTGCAACTGGAGGTTGCGAGTCTGTTCACACACAAGGCGCTACTTTTGCAGCCACAGTCTAGCTGCAGCTTTTCATCTCCATGTTGACTTTTCAATATACATTTTGTGGTTATGTTCGCATTAAAGTTTCGGGTTATGAAACTAATGCGATACCTTACTTACCTATTATTTGCTTTTCTGTCCTAACTAGTATTCAGAAATTGGCATTATTTTTACTTTAAAGTTATTAAAAAACGCCTTTATACTTAAATGATAACCAAGTAACCAATGTTGGCAACTCTCCTGTATATCCAAACAATAAAAAGTATCGTTGACACATTTGGGTGGCAACACTGGTTGCAACTGCTGCACAAGTTTCAACAAAATTGGTATCAAAAATGCTGCAGCTGCAACCCTGAGAACCCTGTTCATATATTGCTACTTTTAAGCTGCGCACAGCATGAAAAGGTAGCAGGCAGCAGGTTCGGCTTTGAAGCTGGGTACATGGTTCTAATGAAGTACATTGGTAGCAACATAAAACATGGGGGCATGAGATAGTTACCACTGTTATAAATTCACTTCAATTAAAGTCCCCAATTAAAAAAAAAGTTTGACAGCCGCTACTTTTTGGGTTGCATCATTGTTCACATATCACAGTACAAGAGTTGCGCAGTTTTTTGTACTGCAGCGCTGCAAAAGTAGCGACGTGTGACCGTACCTTAACTGATTATCTAATTGGGCATGAGGCAGAGAATTTAATTTGTGATGTAATCGTACGCAGGTAATGTGATGTCACAAACACTGATGGGTGGACGCTCAGAGAGAAATGAATTCCTGCTGCTGCATGCCTTCACTGAAAAAAACTTCATCGTACCTGACAAGCAGTATGCCAAGGAGCAGGTGGACGAATTCGACATGGATGAATCAGCTGTTCAAAAGAAAGGACGGAGTGGAAAGAGGAAACCAGCATACACAGGGGGTCTCGTGTTGGAGCCACGCAAGGGGTTCTGTGAGAAACTGATCCTGCTCACTGTATCCCAGTATCATCCAGGAATACAACTTCTGCTTCACCACGATCAGTCTGGGAAGAGTGGCATCAAAAGGCAATGAGGATGAGGTGTAGTGTATCTCACAGAGAAAACTAGGATAAAGTTGTACCACTCTGAGGAACAATCCATTTTTATGAAGTGCCTCCTCCCCTTCCCCCCATTGGCAGAGCTCTTAACTTGTCGTTATTATTCAATTTTTTTGACAGGAATTGATTACGAAAAATGTCACGAAGGTGATACATATTTTATTATTATTCAGCAGCTAGTATCAAGCAAATTTACGTCCTAACCTCACTTAATTTATGTTGTCCTACAGGGTTATTACAAGATTCTCATTCTAATGAAGTCTTCCTGATAGCCTGGAAGTGTTGTATGACCTTTCTGCGCTATACAAGAATATTGAATTGTACTATAGTTACTGTGCAGTAGTACTGTTGTAGTTGAGGACCCTACTATAAAAAGATAGAAAATAAAATACAAAAAAATAGCGAATTGGTTCGTTGGAGAGGTGTGGGCATAATATTTTTTCTGGAGTTATTCAGAAGTCCATGAAACATTACAAAAATTCACCACTAATAACTAAGCACGGATACCAAATTTTATTATACTGAAATAGAGGTAAACTAACCAAGTTTATTTATTTATTTATTTATTTTTTACATATTTCACAAATGCTCAATGTGTCGATTTTTGCAGATATGGCAAATATCTGTGTGATAATCCATTTCTTCCTATGTGTATGTCTACGAGAATCACAGCTGTGGTGATACGTTTGCGAAGATCTTGAAGATTAGCGGGGAGTGGAAGCACAAAGACAAAGCTCCGCAAGAGAAAGTCACACAGTTAAATCTGGGGACCAAGGTGGTCACTGAATTAACGTGTCATCTTGTCCCATGTGCTCTATCCATCTTTGTGGTAAATTTTGATTGAGATATCCTCACATGCCTTTTCAGTAATGAATTGGACGGCCATCTTGTTCAAAGGTGTAATCATTACCCTGTCTTCATTCAGCTGTGGCATCATCCAGTTTTCCAACATGTCCATATAAATCCAGAATTTTTCATATCATTTCTTGATACTGTAGAAAACAGATGCTGACTTCTGGAATTATTTTCGAAATCATCGCTGTACAATCATAATGGATGAGGTTCTTGCATATTTCAACACAAAATGACTGCTCACATTTACTGAATGCCATATTTGTTACTACTGACCCCTGGTGGCAAAGCATGGTAACTATGCACGTGAACTGCATTTTTCTGTACTGAAATGTGTTACAGAATGAAATTCAAGTTGATCTTCCCAGCCCAGGACTGGAACCTGGGATCCTTCCAACAGAAATCCGCAAGTTGGTTGAGAGTAGACATGAAGTCAAGAAGCTGATGAAAGCACCAGAGCTCTCATCGGACTTGAAAATGCAGGTGAGAACCTGATGAACATGATTCTGTTGTGACTGATTTTTACTGAATTTGCACAATGTAAAATGAATTACATTACTGTAAAATAATATTATTACTGGATACTGTTAATATTGGATACTAACACAGTTGTTATGATAGACTTTTTTATAGATTTATAAATTCTCCTAAATTCCAATTAAAATTTTTACAGGAAAAAAATATAGTGTCACGAAATTGACACATGTTTTTCAATTACAGTGAAACCTCTCCTTACGGACACCCCCAAGATATGGATACTACTCATATACAGACAGATTTTTATGTCCCAACTGAATCAATCAATCAATCAATCAATCAATCAATCAATCTTCTTAATGTATCCAGCAGTTTGCTGACAACATAAAGTCCACTTTAGTCCACTGTAGTATGTCCCAACTGAAAAAATATAGAAATAATGATAAATTTAACTTTCGTTTACGGACACTCAGACACGGACATGGACAGCTGTTTCACAGTCCTACAGCTTGCTTTACCTCCTGACTGGGGACAGAACTTGGATTTCAAGACCTAATGTGTTACAAAAATGGAAAACTTGGTTTTGAGAACTGTACAGAAATTCCTTAACATGAAGGAAGACAATAAGGGTCTTGTAGGTTATCCCTAGTTCAGCTAGCTGACCCTTGTTAGCTGGAAGCGGGTGGATAAACGAAGTCATAAAATTTAACCTGTCTGATGGGTCCAGGTTTCCACGATCGTGAAATTGTATTCAACACATGATAAGGTTAGTAGGATTATTCTCTTCACTTCAGTCATTTGTTCGGTTTCGAGAGACATGGTACCTGAATGTAAAAGTTAAGTTGAAAACTGTAAATTACAATACTGTATAACTAATTGATTAACTAGCGGACTTACTCGTGTTAATTATGTAAGATTTGTGCGGCTTACATAATTAACATGAGTAAGTCCGCTAGTTAATAAATTAATTATATTCAAGTGTTAAAAGTAGTGTACGCAAGATTCAAAATGGACTGGATAATTGTTGTTGACCTAGAATAAAATTGTATAGCACTGTACTGAATTTTTCTTTTTCGGACTTATCAGCTGTAGTTCAAAGTTGCAAGAATTTAGTATAGTATATTATATTTAGAATTAAACTACAGTAATACATTTCATTTACAGCGTGAAGGGATACATAATGCATATTATAAATTTGCTGTAAGATTGGGGAGCCTCCCTCCCAATAAAGGACACCCCCCCAGATGCGGACAGATTGTTACGTCCCTTCGATGTCTGTAAATGAGAAGTTTCACTGTATACATTTTATATTTTCATAACAGTTCATTTCCTTTGTTATGTTTCAAATTATATTACCGCTTGTAGTTTATCTTCTTGGACTGTTTTTTGAAAGACATTCATAAATGAAATCATTGACTATGCAATCAAACAAGATGAACTTTTATTTTCTATACAGGGTGTTTCAAAAATACGGGGCATAATTTCAGATATATATTGCCCACATGTAGACAATCAAAATAGTTCATTACAACATGTGTCCGGAAATGCTTTATTTCCGAGTTATGGCCTTCACAACATTGAAATTCACCGGAACGTTTTTCTTTCCGCAGGTCGTTGCCGTCAAAGGAGACATTAAGAGGGCACTCTGACAGTTCATTCCGAGGCGAAGGTTACATTCAGTGTTGTGTAGGCGTTAGACTGTGCGACATGTATTCAAATCAAGAGCTGGCAGAGATATACTTCATGTACGGTAAGGCGGATGGCAATGCTGCGCTGGCTCGTCGTTTGTACCAGGAGAGGTACCCACAGCAACAATGTCCAGATCGGAAGACATTTGTACGTCGCCATTACCGTCTGTGCGAGTATGGGAAATTTAACTCTCCTGGTTTGGGAAGGGGACGACCAAGATCTACAACTAAAGAAGTAGGCCTACAGGAGGAGATTCTGGAGGCTGTGAACATGACTCCTTCTATCAGCACACGAAGGGTAGCGTTGCAAGTCAATGTTCCTCATACGACTGTCTGGAGACTGTTGAAAGAGTATCAATTGTATCCTTATCATTTGCAACGTGTACAGGCCCTGTCACCAGCAGATTACCCTGCACGAGTTAGGTTCTGCCAGTGGTTCTTGCAGCAGTGTGGTGTAAATCCGAACTTTCCTGCCTTAGTATTATTTACAGATGAAGCACAGTTCACACGAGATGGCATAACAAATTTCTACAATCAGCATGTATGGGCGTATAAAAACCCACGTGCAACTGTTCCATCTCATCACCAGGTGCGGTTCTCCCTCAACATGTGGGCCGGTATCATTGGTGATCGATTAGTTGGACCCCATGTACTTGTAAACAGACTTACGGGGCAAGCGTACACAAACTTCCTGGAAAACACCATACCTCATGTTTTAGAGAACACTCCACTGATCAATCGTCAACACATTCACTTCTTGCATGATGGCGCTCCTGCACACTTCAGTCGTATGGCTCGCCGGTACTTGGATCGAAGGTTTCCTGATTGATGGATAGGTAGAAGTGGCCCAATTGCTTGGCCTCCACGCTCACCTGATCTGAACCCTCTCGATTTCTACTTGTGGGGCCATTTAAAATCATTGGTTTATTCGTCTCCGGTGCCTGATTTGGAATCCCTTCGGAATCGAATTGTGGCATGTTCTGAGGACATACGCAATACTCCTGGAGTTTGGGATCGTGTTCGCAGGTCAATGAGACATCGATGTGAGGTCTGTATTCAAGCAGAATGTGGACATTTTGAACATCTTCTGTAATGACAACGACCTGCGGAAAGAAAAATGTTCCGGTGAATTTCAATGTTGTGAAGGCCATAACTCGGAAATGAAGCATTTCCGGACACATTTTGTAATGAACTATTTTGATTGTCTACATGTGGGAAATACATACCTGAAATTATGCCCCGTATTTTTTAAACACCCTGTATTGTATGTAACAAGGAGCTGCTTTTCACTAAGAGTAGTGGCTATGCCTGAATTAGCTTGATGAGATTTGGGGAACCATTATAGAGTTTGACTAAGTTTGCAGCAAAAATGAGAAATAATTCTCCATATGATAATTAATTTCTGCGAGAGTAGGATCTCTGGGGACTTTCTGTACAGCTGTCTTCATTTTATGCAAGAAACAAGAATAAAAAAATTTAATCTAATTTCGACTTCATCACAATTTGCTATTTTATTTTCTAACTTTTTGTAGTAGGGTTCTCAACTACAACATACTACTGGACAGTAACGTTTTTACTAAAAATTATTATATTAAATATAGAATTCAGTATTCTCTATTATTTTCGAAATACTGTGAAACTCAGTTGGTATTCAAACTGCCTGTTTCAGTATAATATTCGTCAGATGGCACTGAAGTTGACTGCCAATAGAATGTACAGTTGTCTGGGATTCTCATTCTACGTGAAGCCACTAGCATCACTAATCACAGGTGTGTAGCATGTTTACCTTAACTTGATGACATGCAGAAAGAAACCAGTTCACGAAGTTTAAGCCGAACCAAATGTATAACTTTATTTCTTTACATTAATGTAATCTCTATGTCACCTTTTCTTATAGAATTGAACTGATATTTGTAAAAGTGTTTGATATGAAATTTGGTTTAAGTTTCCTTTACATTTGTTGGTCTCTAGTCTTTCTTGCACAGATCCATTTATGCATACTACCCTTACAGAATGATGTCAGCAACCCTACAAACATGCATCTAGTATCACATAATTGAACAATAGATATGAGAATTCATTAATATATATTATGTTGCAATGAAAGCATCCAGTGAAAATAACTTTGTTAGGTTAATGTGACTAGAACTATAGTCAGTGATTAAACGTCCTAAATTTCTCACTCATTTTTTTCGTATTGTATTTGACTACCAGTGTTGGATGAGTATGTGTAAAATGCAATTAAGATTCACTGTGAACTGATGTACAGGTGCTTCTGAAAATGAACTGCAAAATGATTTGCTATGTTTATAGCAATTAAAATTTAATTACCTTACCTTTTATAATTAAATGATCTGATTTATTTCTGCAGAATTATACAGGGTATTTCAGAAGTAATGTTAAAAAATTAAGGATGAGAAGTAAAAACGAAAAGAAGCAAAAAAGTTCCAGTAAACATAGGTTCGCAAATTAACCCTTTACGAGATAATGCCTTTTTTTTTGCTGCTTGGGACTGCCAGTGAACCGAGCACCTGGACATGGTTAAATACAAAATTCATGTTTTGTACTCTTCCTTCTAAGTGTGAGATATATAAATAGACGATATCATAAACAGTGGATGGGCAATTGAGGATCTGTACCTAGATCACTGGATTTAAATTCTTTGGATTTTTGTGTGTGGGGTTATGCAAAAAGCCTTGTTTACACAATTGACATCACCACACCTGAAGAATTGCAGCATCGGATTGTAGATGTCTTCCAGAAAATGAAGAATGGCCAAACTGCTTGAGCACGTTCTTGGATCTTTGCGGAGAAAACTAGACAGATGCATTCAAGCGCATGGTCAGCATTTTGAATACCTGCTGTAAAATTATTCAGTATCATGTTCATACTGTACTGTATCTTGTTTACCTACAAACTTTACTGTTGTTCAAACAAAAAAGTTTATTTTGTGTGTGTTTAATTAGATTTCTATGGTGTTGAAGCCAAAATTATGAATTTTATTGTCTCGTGATTGATAAATAAAATTGAATTATCATTGCTTTTGCTAGAATTAGTACTTAGTAATCAGCGGGCCCCAACCAGCACAAAATGGCATTATCTCATAAACAGTTAATTTGTGGATCCATGTTTACTGGAATTTTTTGCTTCTCTTCGTTTTTACTTTGCATCCCTAAATTTTTTACCATCACTTTTGAAACATTCTGTATATGGATATACTGTATGTGGTATATGTACAGTTAACACTAAATAATGGTTTCTGTAAAATTATCTTTAATATATCTTGGGAGTCAGTGTTCACAAAGTTTGTATCATTTCCAAAGCACATAGGATGGGTCTGTTCTATACAGGATTGTCAGATGTCTCAACATGCTTGGATTTTTATTTTGCATGAAAAGAGCTCCTTGTATTGAGAATTATTGTGGTAGAATTTCGTAATATAAGTATGGAAACTTAATACTCCCTCTGTCCCATAATAATTGTCCGGTACGCTTTTATTTCTTGTCCCATAATAATTGTCCGATGTCCTTAATTTTACACTGACGTTAACATAGGAGCAAAATGAAACACATGAATGAGTAATATAACTGTATTACTCTAGAATCAGTGCAAAATTGTCACTCAATTAGCAAAAGAAAAGAATTATTAGTCCTGGATCTGTATAAATTGGCCAATCGTTGAGCCAAAAAAAGAACATGAATACTACTTGTACAACTTTATGGCTCCAGGATCAGTACAAATTGGCTAGTCAATGAGCCGAAAATAAATACTCCTAGGAGTGCAACTTTATTAACTCCAGGAGTAGTACAAATTGACCAAGAAGTGAAACAAAGAAAAACATTCTCCTACGAGTAAAGACGAAAAAACTGCCTGTTAGACCAGGAAGGTTGTCATTCTAACAGCTTGCCTAGAACCACAGACCTATTGCTGCAGTGCTACTGTAGCCTCGTTGTAAATGTTTCGAGGACACTGCAAGCGAGATGGCAGGATGTTGAGGTGGTCCAGGTGCCCCTTTTGCATATGGGGAATCTTGTTGTTGTTCCCGTCATTGACTTTTATTATTTCAGTGAGATTGGACTCCATTGTTGAGCTTGTCGCGTGTCAGCTGAGAGAAAGCTGTTTCAATGGCGGCGATCAACTCCTCAATAGTTTGTGGAGCTGCCTGATGCTGGAGAGACTGAATTGCCCGGAAGTACCCCAGATCTAAAACATTCGTATTCAGACTGTTTGGCGGTTGGCACACGAGTTCCAAAGTGATTCCACTGGCTGCTGCAGCGTCCATCCAGGTGCGGTCATTGGGAGCAATATGCGGACGCACATTGTCCTGCTGAACTGACACCTGAATTCTCCCTGTGCGCGGTCCAGGAGGCCATTTTGCATTTATTGCTGGGATTAATTTGGTGATGGGCATGAATCCACTTTCCAAAGATTGCCTCCCCTTTTGCCAAATGCAGCATGCTGTTCTTTTACTGACATGAAATTTCTCGGCCGCACCTGTTATGGCACCTTTCTTCACTACGTCAGCCGTAGTGTTTTTTAACAAAAACTCCTATACCGCCTGCCGTTCACTGTCTGTAAGGTTCTTGCTACCCCTGTCATTCACTACCGCCAGTTGTGTTCCCAGAATGTTCATGTCTGTTCAAACGTACGTACTCACTGCAGGAGTATGCTCTACTAACGATTTCCAGCTTGCTTTGCTACAATTGTTTGTATATAGTGACACACCGGTGAGTTGAAAACCAATACCCACTTTCGGTAATCTTCTGGGTGGTGTGTGTTGCTTGTCTCGATAAAATCACGTTATTGCTCTGCATAACCTTGTGCACTGATCTACAGCGCTTCTCCTCATGCGTGCACTTCTCATTTGCCCCGTCGTCTGTAATTACTATAATACCATTTCGGCGTACTGGACAATTATTATGGGACAGAGGGAGTAGATTTTATTTTTTCTGATACGTACACATGCACTCACTTGTGTGCACAGGCGCGCACACACACACACACACACACACGTATACTGTGTAGGATTGACAATCATTCTAATACCCTAATGAAATTCTAGAAACATTTTTTCCTTCTTAAAGAATTCACTAATAGACTTGTTGCTAATGTGTGCTTGGTATATTGTGGTCAGTTCATTAGTTCTTTTAGCTTCTGCGTTTACCACTATTCAGAATTCTGGTAGCAAAGTGAATGAGAACATATGTTTCTCTCTACCTTGTACTGTCTAAAATTATTGCACATGCATGAGAATTGTTAATGCCTGGCAATCTGATCTACATTCAAACAGTCATCAATTTATCCACACATACCAGTTGTCACAACAATAACATTCTAATTTAAATACAGTGTTGCTAGAAAGTTTAGGGACACCTTATAATTCTTATGAAATGCTGTCATGGCCTTAAATTATTAGAGAAACGAACATGTTTATAACTGTTGATTAACAATAGCAAAGACTAATTTTTAGTGCAGTTTCGGTATTTATATGATGACTGTTAGTCCTTATCGAGAATTTATAAGTTTTTCAAACAAAATAAATAGTCTTACATTTTCAGTATTTTAGTAAATCTACTCTGTGAAAAGATTTATGAAATCTACATACTTAGACTTCAACAAACAAAATTTGATATCACAATCTCAAGGGAAAAAATGGAAGTCACTGCATCATAATCCACAGTTAATTCCCGATTTACCACGAAAATCGTCTGTAGCTGCATTTAGATTGGCAACAGGCCATGACTGTTTGGCCAAACACCTGCATAGCTCAAAGTCTGTGCTTCATTGGCTGACCATGATAATATATTTGAAAAATATTGGAGTGCAAGGGGTCAAATGACTTTGTCAAACGCCTGGCATTAGAAAACAACAACATTTTCAGTATTAAAGTTGAAAATGAATACTTACTTACTGGCTTTTAAGGAACCCGGAGGTTCATTGCCGCCCTCACATAAGCCTGCCATTGGTCCCTGTCCTGAGCAAGATTAATCCAGTCTCTATCATCATATCCCACCTCCCCCAAATCCATTTTAATACTATCTTTCCATCTACGTCTCGGCCTCTCCAAAGGTCTTTTTCCCTCCGTCCTCCCAACTAACACACTATATGCATTTCTGGATTCGCCCATACGTGCTACATGCCCTACCCATTTCAAACATTGAAAATGAATGGGTAACCTAATTAATTGGTGCACTATTCTCAACTGTTGCTGGATGATGTAGGATATATTACTCTTTAAATTAGTAAAGCTCAAATATTTGTAAACAATTTCTTTGTGAATGTCCTAGCACTTTCTAAGGTTTGAAGTTTTAAAAAATGGGGACTTTTGTTAATAGTCGGTTCTTCTGTGACTGCTGAATAGAGACAGTACAGTAATAGTTATGAGGTTTGCACAGCTGCGCCTCCCTACCACTGTAATCCCTAGGAACGCAGCTCCATTCAAGAGTTACAGATGAATCAACCAATAACAAAATGTCCCCTTTTTTTTTTTAAACTTAAAACTTTAGAAAGTGCTAGGACATTCACAAAGAAAAGTTTTTTTACAAATAGTTGATCTTTACTAATTTAAAGAGTAATATATCCTACATCATCCATCAACAATTGAGAATTATGCACCGATTAGTTATTCATTCATTTTCAACTTTAATGCTGAAAATGTAAGACTGTTTATTTTGTTTGAAAAACTTATAAATTCTCGATAAGGACAACAGTCCTTATTATAAGGATTATAAGGTAACAGAATTATAAGGTGTCCCTAAACTTTGTAAAAACACCATATACTTGTAGTCAGGTACAGTTTTGTAAGAAAGGAAAGGAAGTTTATGCTTTGTTATTTTTCATTTGTTTTTTCTCGTTTTAAGCAAAAGGCAGAGAAATATTAATGAACACGAAGGACCTCGTGGAGAAGATGAATTTTCAAGTTATTTATGGTGACACAGATTCGATCATGATCAATACAAACTGTCTGGATTACGATCAAATCTTCAAGATAGGCCACAAGGTATGTACAATCATCTCATTAAGACTTAGATATACAACATATTTTGGAATGCGTAAATTAAACTATGATTGTAGGAGATACTTTCATCAATTAAGTGACACTTGGAAAAGAGTTGAATATGCAAGGTAATTCGAACAAACCATGTTATATGAACACTGTAAAAATCCATATGTTGTACTATGAATCAAGCTTGTAACATGTTTTCATCTTAATAAATAGCGTGGCCAGACTAAGGAGAGTGAGATTCTGCTGAAACGTGAAATACAGAGAGGTCAGGTCTGGTGACATCAGTTGTCGATAAGTAGCCTAACAACCATTTTGTGATGTTACATTGGAAGAGGTCCCATTAGAGACCAGGCGATGAATGTATTATCATCATGATGGTGTCTCCCTTCACTTTCCTCGTGTAGTAGCAGTTCACTTACGAAAGTACAGACTTGAGAACAATTAGTTACTGATATTGTGAACACTACTGTGCTTATCAACTAGACTGAGCTACGAAATGCTATGCTAGTGATTCACATCTGTGCCACAAAGTGCATGAAGTGGAAGGAGGAATATTTGAAAATGTGCTTTCAAACTGAAATTTGCTTAGTTTCTGTTTAATACCAGTACAGTAATTTTTAATAATTTTTCATGGATGAATATATAATAGGATGCGAAACTTGCTGAGTTTCCCGTAACACATGCTAGAGGTGCTAATGTAGAAACTGATCTTGCTGCCATTTGTTGGACGGTGGAAAAATTATTACATCTAGCAACGCACCTGGTGACGAAAATGTTAAACTATGCAGAAAATATTCCTTCTCTTCCACCCTCATCGATATTCTCAACTAACCCACTTTAAAATAAAACATTTACATTTTTATTTCTCACACCATCTTCCACTGAAAATTCTTACCAGAGCCAGCAGGAAGAGTAAAGAGATGATCTTTTTTACACTACCCAATTAAAATATAACCAAACAGAGACAGAAAATTAAGCAAAAGGTTAGATAATTGGGATTATATTCTTTGGGTATTTAGTGTACAGCGCAATGGAAATTCTGCAAAAACTACTTACATAGTTCAATTTATTATATTACTATTACTTTACAATACATTCAACAACACTATTTTTACAACGTCCATAAACATCACTGTTTAACATACATTGCTATGCACACATTTAATATCACTTTATGTCCACTCATTAGCAAGTTTCTGGCTGCAATCTTGTCTTCTCTAGCATCGTCTGTTCGTCTGGAATCATCCTGCATAGTACAACCTCTCTTTTACACTTCTAAGGGACCAGGGGAAACATGGTGTAAATTGAGGGAAAGTGCAAATCCAAGGAAATGATTTTATATAAAATTACAGTAACTTACAGATTTCATAATAACTCACTTACAGCAGTGGCGTGCGGATCCTATTGCATTAGGGTAGGCTCTTCATGTTTGCATGCTACATAGGTATACAACTTACAATATCTCGAACATATTGATAATAATTTTATATTTGATATAATTTTAGTGAGTTCTGACATCAAACCAGAGCAGCAGCCAGAAGGAGGGTAAGAAAACGGAAACCTTCGGAAACTAATGATAAAATAAATTAGTAATTAAATAAATCATACCTTATTTACTTGAAGGTGAACTCCATTTTGCGTCCCTTTTTAGAAAACTCCTCAATGACATCGCTGTGGAATGTAGGGGATTTTCGGATTTCTTTCAGCTTTTTTTTTCTCCATGGACATCAAGGCTAGACTGCTCAATCTTTCTTGCCCTTGAGTTGATCTTTGAAATGATTTAATCTGCTTAAGGGCAGAAAATGACCTCTCAGTAGATGCAGATGTGCTTGGTATGGTCAAGACCAGTAGGGTCAATTTTTCGACAAATGCGGTGTGGAGTTGTTTTGATTTTAAATGTGTTACCAGTTCATGAGGATATTTTCCACGAAACTCCTCCATTGAATATAGGACTGTCAGTTCATTTTTTAGACGGACTATGTCAAACATTGCACTGTACTTTAAATTCAGCGCATCCAGGGCGGAATTAGGAAAATTTAATTTATAAGACTGAAATTTGGTTGGATCAAGCAATGAAATAAATTCCAACTGAGGGAGATTTCCAAACCTATCTGTAATATCGTCGTGTGAATGCAAGAACTAGGTAACTTGATTTTTCATATTTTGTGACATTGCCTATTTACTTATTTATTGCACTAAGGAATAAGTCTCGTTTTCATTCACCTATTGTTATATTGGAAAATAGATGTTGCTGGTATCGTTCAATCAGGTACCAAGTTCTTGCATTACATTTTGTGCGATTTTTGCTATGCTATAAAAGAGCTAACTAAAAAACGCAAATTTCGAGTTACCTAATTCTTGCATTCACACGACGATATGGTTTGTCACATTGTCTATTATTTCAAAAAATATTCTCCTGTATTTTATGACATCATTTTCTTTTTCGCTGCACTTCTTCACATTCGACTTCATTACAAATGCATCAAATCTGTCTCTCTCGTGTAGAACAATACGTTTTGTTTCATTAATTTTTTCTACACAATACAGAATATCCAAATGCTTCGTTTGAAGAATTTTGTACAGAATATCAGTGTATGCAAAGATCTTTGATAACACATTTATAAGAAATTTGGTCTCAAACTCTGAAAGGAAAGACAAATATCCACGTGCAAGAGCAACAGTTTCACTTTCCCAGTCTGATGAGTTGTTGAGTATATTTTTAAAAAAGTCCACCAGCAATTCACGGTTCTCCTTTACAACATTGACTATTCAGGAAGAGAAATTCCATCTTGTGGGTGCATTTCTTGGAATTATTCTGTTAGAATATTCAGTAAGAGCATGCGCGCGTTTTGTAGACTTGGAGAAGAAGCTACTTACTTCATTCAATGTTTGAAAAAAGATCCGGCACTCCTTAATACTCATAGCTGACTGAGATAAGACTAGATTTAGGACATGACTGAAACAATGAACAAATAGAGCTCTAGGATAAATGTCTTGAACTTTGGTTGTAAGTCCATTTATTTCTCCAACCATCACTGCCGCACCGTCATATGTTTGACCAACTAATTTGTCTCTGATATCATAAGATGCCACTATGTCCATTACATGATTAAATAAACCATTAGCGGATCTATCTGCACTCACATCAATGAAGGAAATAAACGTTTCTTGAACCTGTGCTGTCTGGTCATGGACATACCTGAGAGTGGTGGATAGTTGTGATTTGTTGCTTACATTGGATGTTTCATTAAAATAATTGCAACATGCTGGGCCATGGAAATGTCATTCTTAATAGATTCCATCAACACGCCACTGATAGCAGTTATCAGGTCATTTTGAATTCTGTTCGATGTTAAATGTTAAAATGTTATGTTTTATTTAACGACACTCGTAACTGCAGAGGTTATATCAGCGCCGCCAGATGTGCCGGAATTTTGTCCCGCAGGAGTTCTTTTACATGCCAGTAAATCTACTGACATGAGGCTATTGCATTTAAGCACACTTAAATGCCATCGACCAGGCCCGGGATCGAACCCGCATCCTTGGGCATAGAAGGCCAGCGCTATATCAACTCGCCAACCAGGTCGACAGTTCTGTTCGATGTGCCCTTAAATGTTGTAGACGACTCTAGATGCTCTCGAAGAGTAGTGTCGTAGCTGCTCAACAAATGTAAAAGTTCTATATAGTTGCCTTTGTTAAGTGAATCTTCACTTTCGCCATGCCCTCTGAATGGCAGTTCTTGCATGGCTAAGAAGCACATTGCGTCAATTAGGCGTTTCAATATTTCTCTGTTCTTCTTCACCATTTCATTGTGACATGCCACATCCAATTTCAATTGTTGATCAAGTTGGATGTCAATACGAACACTTCCAAAACAAGAAAGCTGAACAACCGAATGCAAATGACACTGCGATCGTTCGTGTTTGACAATGGCATTGCTGAAATTATTTAAATTTAAATAACCCTCTTTGTTCCACACACTTTGTTCGTTACAAAATAATAAGTATGGCCAACAAAATAATTTATTAAGATGACAGCATCCGGTTACCCAATTAGTTTTCACATATTGGTTCACATTGAAATAACGTAAATATTCTCTACTCTTTTCTTTATGTAAAAACTTTAAGTTCGGAAGCGCCAGCACTGGTCTTCTCCCACAGTTACAATTTCAACTTTTTCGCTAAATGATCTACAACCGAAAGGCTTTTTAAAAATCTGTTCAATTATACAGTGATCTTCTGCCATATTACAACAATATCGCACTAGTTATACCTCACTTTGTTCAAATAAACTCTATAACACACTCACTTTACCACCAGAAGTTCAAATAAACACTATAATACAGTAATTTCATCACCAAAGCGCTTTCAATAGCACCTACCAGCCTAGCGTATTACGGCAATGGGTAAGACACATAAATCAGGGCGCATGCGCCAGCTGTTTTAATGTACTGACTATGAAGGGAAACACTATGCTCACTGCAGGGCCGGGTAGGCTGTGGTGCCGGGAGCCCAACTCTCCAGTGACGAAAGATGACGCGAGGGCGAGCACACAGAGGACAATAATTCAAATGCGACGTACAGTACTAGCCAAAAGGAAATGAAAATAGGATGCCAAGCCGAAGTTTGCTGAAATTAGTTAAGGACTCTGCAGACTTTCTTAAATTAACAGTATTACTTTTAAATACAAATTTAATAAATTTCTTCCTGTCTGTCTGGGTAGGCGCAGCAGACCTAGCCTACCCAGAATGCACGCCACTGTAACTTGCTGCATACAAAACACATCGAACGCATTCATTGAGTTGATTTCATGGAAAGATAATTTGGGACGGCGAATTTCTTTTTCATTTCTGAAAAATGTGAAAGAATGACAATAAAAAGAGAATTACTTTGGGAAACCAATCTACAGTACATACAGGATGATTCATAAATTCCTACTAGGGTTCGGAAATCGATACCACAGTTATCATAAGACACAGTAGAAGCAATCGACTCACATTTAGCGAATTTTAAGACGCTGGAAATTTTTTACTTTTCATCAGTGAACATCATGTTTTCGTTATGACTTCCCACCTAGTGGTTAAATTTATAAGTATACTATGACACCTATTACGAATACAAACTTGGATAGATTATTATCTACTGATTGAGTGTTTTTGCTGTGTAGGTTATGATTATTGAGCTATCAACTTCCGAAACTCCAGAGGGATTTATAAATCACTCTGTATAGCGTTTTTTTTACCAGGAATTTGACTTGCACCCGCTGAGGTTTGAAACCAGTTCCTTGTAGTGAAGCCAGCATTCTTAATTTTTTTCCTCGACGCTAAGACAAATATTGGGATGAGACGCAATGAAAATGGGCGACGAAGGTAATCCCATTCTTTAAATTTGTTTTGCTGGTACTTCTTACTATTTTCATTTTCTAAATTTTCGTTGTTCTCCTTCCAGGAGCTCTTAGTTCTTTAACTTCGCTGTCTGTAACATGTTCATTGTTTTTACAGATTCCCACTGAAAAAATGATATGTTAACTAAGCAGTGGGTTTCAAAATGAAGAGAGAGAAATGATTTCCCACAATACATAGTGTTTTGTATTCCGCACATTTCGATAGAAAACACATGTATTTTGTAAACGAGAGGAGACATTTGTTGCCCAAAGCAATACTAACTATGAATAATTTCGAGGGAAAAATTGTTCTGGGGCCGGGACCTTTGGTTTAACGTACCAACACTCTACCAACTGAGCTACCCGGGAACTCTACCAGACACCGATCCAATTTTTCCCTCTATATCCACAGACCTCAAAGTGGGCTGACAACCGTCAAGCAAACAACATTGAGTGCACAATAACTCTATGTGACTTAAATTGTGGTTTTCTGTTAATGAACAGTGACGTGTATTATGCAAATCAAGCTTTCAGGTATAACTCCCTGTAAAGTTGATTTGAATAATTTCGAGGATAAGATCTTAAGATGACTTTGTTGAATAATCGTATAAAAGAGTACTGCAGTTTTTGTTCTTCATCCAACTCCGCATTTAATACTATAAAACATGTAATTTATTTACTTTTAGGGTCTCTTCAGCATCATGAGGTGGAGCTGGATTTTGAGTTTGCATTTTCTTCTTTGGCTGTCTGTAGCTCCGGAGCACATGTTAGAAAACGACAGATACGGTGTATCCTGGATATCGTTGTAAGGGCCAGTGACCATAATGTTGGTAAGTTACTAATCTTTCATGATAACCTAAATATGCAAATTCTCTCTATATGATTATATAAATAATTCCTCATAATCCATGCAAGTATAAAACTTTCTTTGAAGGTGTTTCACATAAAACATCATCATCATCATCATCATCATCATCAATTCACAGCTCAGAAGATTCTCGTGCTTCAATCTCATATTCCTCTTGTTTCATTCACTCTGTTTTTCGAGTGAAATCCATTACTGTTAGGCGATCAGCAATTCAATAGGACTCGCCGTGAAAAGCTTTAGATGATCGAACCCGGGTCCTTGGTTCTACATACCAAACACTTTAACCAATGAGTTACGCAGAAGTTCAGTTCAGAGCACCGGATTGAATCCCCCTTTTATAGTGTTTTCCTTTGTGGTCTTACACCATGTTCAACATATAATATGTTGAGATATATTAAGTCAACTGCCATTATACAAGGAGCGCACTCAATTGAGTGGCTTGGTGGCCGGGATTCCACAGTATTATGCACTGTTGGGCGAAGAATCTACGTAAAGATTGATTTTTAGTCCTACAGAATATATCTGTTATGGTAACAATGGTTATTAGAGGAGAAAAATTAGCTCCAGCGCCGGAGATCGAACCCGGGTTCTTGGTTCTACGTACCAAGCGCTCTAACACTTAGCTGTATATATACTGTGGAATCCCGGCCACCAAGTCACTAAGTTGAGTGCACTTCTTGTATAATGGCAGTTGACTTAATAGTCAACATATAATATGTCAAACAAGAGGTGCGGCCACACGAGCTACATTTGTAGCAAGTTTTCTGCGACAAATGTAGCTGAATTATAGACTGCATTGAGTTAAATGCAAGTGGCCACATGGAGCAGTAAATGTAGCAAGTTTGGCGCATCCCAAGGTCGTATCGCAACTCGAATGGGTCCGGGTCCATTTCTTCTGTGACATTTACTGCTGTTGGGTGGCCACACGTAGCGACACTGGGTGGCTACACGTGCGGCTACAAATGTTGCTGAGATGTGCGGTGTGTCAGTATGTTTGTCATTTCGTTACATATTGTAGCCAGGTCATCATTCCTTGTAACCTGGAAGTATATGGCTTCTCTGCCTTTGGTTTTCTTCGCATAATTGTTGCATCCGAACGCGGCACAATCTGGCATTTTGTAGTTATTAAATCATACGTAGGAAAATCTTGTATAAACTTTTTATATACATTTCTTAATTTTACAATAATAATAATAATAATAATAATAATAATAATAATAATAATAATAATAATAATAATAGTAGTAGTAGTAGTAGTAGTAGTAGTAATAATAGCAAGCAATGATCAGCGATAAAGTCATTAATAAAGTGATATTCATGTGTCTCTTTATTCAACGAAAAACTTTCAAGTTATTTAAATATCCTGTAAAGTTATTCTACAAAAATTTCCTCTCATTAGACTACCCGCACGTAATAACAATCCATTGTTAGTATAAAGTTAAAGTTTAAAAATATGGATTTCATAATAAGAAATTCCCAGTAACTAACAACAATGTTACTTCGTTCAAGGAGGAAAATTATTGGTCACGAATAGGCCTAACGTGTTAGATGCTTGTCCTTAAGTTTTATATTATTACTAGCTGAAAGAACCTGGCATTGCCTGGGTTTTCCTTCCTGCTTCTATTTATAATTAAACTGGTTATTAAATTTTCGGAAATCTCGGAAACCTAACTATACACAACCAAAACGAATTGTCTTTACTAAGCTTTTCTCGCCTATAAAGATGAATCTTTACTTAACGTCACTTACATGAATTAATGAACTCCTTAGCCAAATGCCTGCCAGTGTTAATTCAATTTAAAACAGTTGTAAATCAGGCACCGAAAAGAAAACATTTCATTATGTGCCTGATGTTAAACTGTTGTTTTAAATTTGTTTATTTATTTATTGTTATTTATTTGTTTTTATTTATTTATTTATTTATTTATTTATGTTGTTGTTGTTGTCTAGTGCCTTGCATCTGGCAATGAAGCCATTAGCAGTCGTGCTTTCCAATACTTTTGAACTGTAATTTCTTCTGATCTTAATGCTTCACAGGTCTTCAAGTGATCTTCATTCATTTCTGCTGGATCGTTACACAGGACACATATTGGTGAAGCTGAGATACCTATTCTGTAGAGATGACTTGCTAGACAGTCATGATTTGTCAATAGTCTGAAGGCTGCAACTGCTGTTTTCCTTGGTCTCTGGGGGATTATATCTGGGTTGGAAAGTAGTGTAATCCATTTTTTGTCTTTAGCATTTGATTCTATTTCTTGTAGGTATGAATGAGAAAATTTTGTAGTGATCAAGCGTTTTATTGAGGAATATGAGATATTAAATTTAGATTTTTGTTTTATTGTTGTGCCTTTCTTGGCAAGTGTGTCTGCGGTTTCATTCCCCATGACTCCACAGTGTGCTGGAATCCACTGGAGATGGACAATCTTATTAACTTTTTGGAGTTGTGTTAACATTTTGTAGCATTCTCTTATTTTTGTTGACTTCTTTGTAGCATTTGAACATATTCCCCGAATTGCAGCTTTAGAATCTGAAAGAATTACTGTCTTGTTATATTTATTTAAGGGAAGATTTAATAATTGTCGGAGAGCAATGTGTATAGCCTCTATTTCACCATCATAATTTGTTGTGTCTCTGCCAACAGAATGATAAAAGGAAAAATGTGTACATGTAAACCCAGCTCCAGTAGGGTTTTCTGTGGTGGATCCGTCGGTATATATATATGTAGCCATTCTTCTGTAGGGTATCTAGTATTGATCGTTTCCAGTGCTAGAAGTTTTTGTATTTCTTTTGGTGTGTCTGATTTACTTATTTCCTCTGTTAATTCCAAACTGAAGGTAGGTTGCAATAATTCCAATGGATTTTCTCTTATGAGTAAATTTTCTCTGATGTTAGGAATGTTCAATTTGGATTTAATCTGTGTTACCTTTTCTAGGAAACTACTATGAGTTTTAAGGATTGAAGAAGGGAGGTTCTTTTCTGTCCATTTAGAGTTTGGCAGTCGTAACATTTTCTCATGTTGGAGCAGTGCTTGTTCTTCTGTTTTTGTTGTAATTGATGGGATCCGTGTTAAGGCAAGCATGGCATCAACAGGTGTGGAATTATCTGCTCCAGTGATTAGGCGAAGAGCCTGATTTTGTAGTTGTTCAAGTTTATTGATGTTAGCATTTGCTGCTGTTATTAATGCTTCAGAACAGTACAAGAGGTTTGGTTTAATATACATTTTGTATGTTGTATTAGGACTCTCCTTGAGCAGCCCCATTTAGCACCAGTTAACCTTTTCAGGATTTGCAGTTTCTTTTCAATCTTTTCTGAGATGTTTGTTATATGTTTTTTCCAACTAAGTTTTCTGTCGAAAGTGATGCCCAAGTATTTGGCATCATCAACTGCTTTGAGTGGTTTATCATTATAAATTATATTAATAGTCACTGGTTTATATTTTAGTGTAAATAATTCATAAGTTGTTTTTTCTACATTAATAGTCATGAGGGTTTTGGAGCTCCATTCATGTACTTTGTTTAGGGCTTTTTCTATTCTGTCTTTAATTAATTTAGGTTTTTTTTTTGGAGAGCCTGGAGTCCAAATGACTACGTCGTCAGCAAATAAAGCTATTTTGGTTTCTGAAGTTTTTGTTATTGATGGAAGGTCGTTTATATAAATATTAAAGAGTGTTGTGCTCAGAACAGCACCTTGTGGAAGTCCACGGTGTGTTTGTTTATATTTGGAAATGTATGTATTATATTTTGTAGCACAAAATCTTTGTGAAATAAACTGGGTTATCCATTTCAGCATGTTACTTTTCACACCTATTGATTGCAACTTCTCAATTAATTTATTTCTCCAGACTGAGTCATATGCTGACTGAAAATCAATGAATACTGCTAAGGTGTCCTCTTGTCTATTGAAAGCTTCCTTGATGTCTTGGCTTAGTAGAAGTACATTTTCACTTGTACTATGATTCTGTCTGAAGCCAGTCTGAACTATTAAGTAGGTTGTAGTATTCTAGGAACCAGTTAAGTCTAGATGCTACCATTCTTTCCATCACTTTTGCAATAATGCTGGTTAAAGATATTGGTCTGAAGCTATTAATATTGTTTGAAGGTTTATTTTTCTTTAAAATCGGGATGATAATGGCTTTTTTTCCAGTCAGATGGTAGTCATTTTCCAACATGTGTTATACAGTTTAAGTAGGATTTCTTTTCCTTTCCTGCCAAGGTGTTCAATAAACTCTGGGTGGATCTTGTCAGGTCCTGGAGATTTTTTGTTCTGTAATTGTTCTATTGCTAGATCCAGTTCTATGTCGTTAAAATCTTGATTGAAAATATCATTTTGTATATCTTTTGGTTTATTAGATTCTCTAATAGTTTTTTGGATAGTTTTATCTTCTTTCTTGTAAGCTTGGGGTATTCTTTGAGACTGAGCATAAAATTTGTTAAGGGAGTCTGCTATTTCCCTATGTGTAGTTTAGCTTTTGTTATTATATTTTAATGGTTCTGTTGTATTTTTTTGATAATTTTGTTTTATTAAGAAATTTGTAGATTTTATTTCCGTCTTTCCTATAGTCCATATGTTCTACAAAATTTGCGAAACTGGTCTTCTTTGCTGTAATTACTTATTTATGTTATTTATTTATTCTGGTGTAGTTAAGGCCATTAGGCCTTCTCTTCCACACCGCCAGAAATACAAATAAAGTAATAGAAAAGTCAAACTATAAACAAAGTAAAACCCAACGAAAATATAATTCCTTCTCCTCTTTCTGATCAGTTTCAGCATCGAATCAATATATACATATATAATTTAATGTATATTGGAAGATTTTTTTACCTCTTGACCGCTGTACACCCACTTATATCATATCCAGTTTTTTTTTAATATAATTTGAAATTATATCTCATAAACTCAGAACATATTATATTAATTCTAATTTTACACACAAAATACAGATACAATATAAACTCGCAATAAGTCATTTTTTAACGTAAAGACTAATATTCTGAGAAACGTATAGGCTTACCGGTATTTTAGAAATTGAGAGATTTTTATTTCCACAACACTTAACATACTAAATTTGCAACGTAAATAACAATATTTTGAAAATTAATACAATGTTATTTTCAGTGGGCTTATGTACATTCACATACTACATTAGCAACATGACAAAAGTATCATTGAATTGCTTATTTATATGTGTAAAGTCTTTTTTTTTTTTTTCACTTCTTTGTATAAAATATAGTTGAGGATATGAAAAACACGCAGTTTTTTAAGTTAATGTCTGCAACTTTGAGCGACTGTCCTTGAGCTTCATTTTAATATGGCCATTACAAATGCTAGTGGCATTGAAATTGCAGTTGCTTAAAATTGAATGAGTATCCTAGCAATACGTGGAATAAAAACATCTCCTTTTATTTTTGCAGTTAATTTTGCCAATTCTATTACGTTTCGTATGAGTTTTTCACACCAATTCTTATTCATGCATAATTTTGGTGGGTCAATATTTCGCAATAGTACTATTGGTTATTCAATATTAAGTAAATTATGTGGTAGCAATCCTTGTAGTTTCAAAGAATTCTAGAATTCAGTTGTATAAAACAGTTTGCTCACTATCTACAAAACTGCATCGAGGAATTCATAATACGGTCCTGGACTGCGTAAAGATACTTATTGCATAAATGATCTAGTTTTAGCCTTCATGATCTGTAACAACAGTGTAATTTAATTTCGTGTTAAAATTTCCATGGCCTCGTGAAAGTCGATGTTGAATACAACAGACAATAATAAAAAAACATTTGACTATAGAAGATTGCATTTTAGTATTACACATGAATGTTTGACCATATTTATTTTTATTTTTTATATTTTTAATTAGTTTAACTTCCATTTGCACAATTTTAATGTAGCCTATGTTCTTCTTCTGGTTTTGAAGGTTAAATGTGCAAACTTTGGCACATATCGGTCAAAGCGTGTAGATTTGTATAGAGAACATACACACATACATACCCACATTCAATTTTATATATTAAGACCAGTTGAAAGCACCTGGCGTTGCCCGGGTTGCCCTTTTTGCTTCTTTTTTCAATTAAACTGGCTGTTAGACTTTTCGGAAATCTCAGAAACTCAACTATAAATAATCAAAAAGAATTATCTTTAATAAGCTTTCCTCGTCCACAAAGATGAATCTTTACATAGCATCACTTACATGAATTGATGAACTCCTTAGCCAAATGACTGAAAGGATTAACTCAATTTAAAACAACTGCAGATCAGGCAACGAAAGAAAACATTTCATCACGTGCCTTACTTTCAAATGTTTTTTAATTTGTATGTATGTACATACAAATAAACTAATAAAAGTATCAAACTGTAAATAAACTAAAACCAAACTAACATATAAGTTATATAGGCTACGGTCACACAAACTTTAAATGAATTAGCATTGTCTTGAAGTTCATCAAAACAAAAACAATCCCTCGGTCCCTATAAGTCCACTTAGCATTGTATCAATGTTCTACAGATCTTACATTTTATCTCTGCCGATCTGTGACTGTTAAGTTTCAAGTGACTTATCTTAGTCGTGGGAGTCAACGTATTAAAAAGCATTACAACCTCTCTCCTGTCTCCTTTCTTCCCCCGTAAATGTGACGTTGCACAGAGGCAGAGATAAAATAATTATAAGATCTGTACATTGATCTGAAGCTGTGCATTTCACGTAATTTCATGTCTGTGTGCTTTCACTTGAATTTCAGATACAGCTGACGATATACAGGGAATTCCCTTGTACCCAGTCTGAACCCGTTGAGGTGTCATTAAGAGCCAAAATTTATCTCTCTATCTGTCGTAGCAAAAAAGAATGAATATAAACATATATAATTTAATTTATATTAGAAGATTTTTCCCCTTGACCGCTGTACACCTATTTTTTTTAATATGACTTGAAAAACTGTATCTCACAGATTCAGAACATACTGTATTATAATATTAATTCTTATTTTATACACCGAATACAGGTACAATATAAACTCGCAATGTCATTTTTTTAACATAAAGACTAATATTCTGAAAGACGTATACCTTTTTTCCCCCCCAGAAATTAAGAGATTGTTATTTCCACAATGCATAACATACTAAATTGGCAACGTGATTATACAGTTAGAATTTTGCAGTAACACATTTTCGGACATGAACAACAATATTTTGAGAGACGTATATTTTAGAATTAATAATGTGTTATTTTCAGTCGCCTTACATACATTCACATACATTAGCAACATAATAAAAGTATCATTGAATTGCTTTTTGATGTGTGTAAAAATTTTTTCTCCTACTTCTTTGTATAAACTATAGTTGAGAATGTGAAAAACACTCAGTTTTTAAGTTAATGTCTGCAACTTTGAGTGACTGTCCTTGAGCTTCATTTTAATATGGCTATTACAAATGCTAGTCGCAGTGAAATTGCTGTTACTTAAAATCGAAAGGCATGCTAGTGAGTATCATAGGAATGCGTGGGATAAAAACATCTTCTCCTTTTGTTTTGCCAGTTAATACCTATTGCCATTTCTATTACTACGTTTTGAATGAGTTTTTTTCACGCCAATTCTTGTTCCGCTGCATAATTTTGGTGGATCAATATTTCGCAATAGTACAAATTGGTGATTCATATTAAGTATTAAATTATATGGTGGCAATCTTTGTGGTTTCAAAGAATTCAAGAATTCATTTGGATAAAACACAGTCTGGTCACTATCTACAACTGCATCGAGAAATTCGCAATATTATTATGGTCCTGGACTGCGTAAAGATACTTATTGCATGAATTATCTAGATTTTGGCCTTCATGATGTATATCAACAATGTTATTCCATTTCGTGTTATAATTTCCATGGCCTCGTGAAATTCGATATTGAATACAACAGACAATAATAAAAAACAATTGACTATAGAAGATTGCATTTTAATATTATAAATGAATGTTTAATCGTATTTATTTCTATTTTTTATTTTTTAATTAACTTATGGTCCATTTGCACAATTTTAATGTGGCCTATGTTCTTCTCCTGGTTATGAAGGTTAAATGTGCAAACTTTGGCACATATTGGTCAATGCATATAGATTTGTATAGAGAACATACACACATACATACATACATACATACATACATACATACATACATACATACATACATACATACATACATACATACATACCCACATTCAATTTTATATATTAAGAAGATTACTATAATTATTCGTTGTTTCTAAAATTAATTTTCCCTAATATATTTCTTTCCACTTTAGTAATTCCCAAAGGAAACTCAGCGAGTCAAAGAATATACAAGTCAAAAGACTTTTATCTACTAACTGACAATAAATTAAGAATAAATATCATGCAAACGAAAACAAAAAAAAAATTGTAGTAAAAGTACAAACAACCGTGTAAAATGAATGGTTATGCTTTAATTTTTTAGGAATGAGATAGAAAGCGAAACTCAAATGTCATGTAAAGGACACACAGATTAAGACTTTAAAAAGAGTGAAATAACAAATCAAAGTTATTCATTTTACAGTAGAGAATTACAATAATTTAGTGCAAAGTAAATTTACAAATGCATATGAATACATGCGTAAGTTAATTGTAAATACTTTTCTTAATCTTACTCCTGTTTTTTGTTACTTCATCAGAAGGAAAAGTAAATATCGCCACTAAGTTCCCTTTTGGTAATTGAATTTGCAGCCAGGCTACAATACTTTGCCATTTTATTCAGGCCTAATGTATTAAAAAATAAAACAAGTGATATTGATGAGTGCAGTGAAATTTGACTCTCGAATTAGCTCTAAGATATCGCAATTTGTACCACCCCGCTTATCTTATAATGTTAGAATATCTTTTGTTTGTGAAAAACTTTGAGATATGAGACTGTAACATACCCTAAGATTCACCTTTCAGTTTCCCCCTCCCTCGAAATTTAATAATCTGAGAAACGTGATCTATCATGTTTAAGATAACGTAAACTCTTTTTTAAATGGTTGAAATTCTCAGTATGTATGTGGGCTATTCCATATGAAATCGATCAGTAAAAATCCTCGCATTTTTTTATATTCTAATTTTTTTCCCCTATTTATAGAAGGTGCTGAGGGGAGTGCATTTGCAAAAATATACTATCGAAAGTCAAATGGTTTTCGTATTGTTGAGCGACAAATTTAGCGTATTTTAGAAAAACAAGCCTCTTTCAGCGCTCAGAACTCTGGAACCATTTACTGTAGAACATTGAACAAGAGCTCATTTTGAAGCTGACATTTGGTAGGTTATGATAAGTAATCCTTATTTTTATTGTGTACAGAGAGACAGATAATCTGATTTTACTTACTTTTAGGCTTTTTGCCAATTTGTAAAAATGTAAAAATATATTGAGAAAAAACCTAGCATTATTAAGAGGAATTCGGCATTGTTTGCTTAGTGGTATGGCAATAAGTTTCGAGGGTATTAAATAAATTATTTTCACACGCCTAGATTTGAACAGTGCAGTACCGCACGCACTGGCCGAGAGATGATGATAAGCAAGCGTTGGGCGTCATTTTACTCCTATGTTTATGAAAATTTGTGATAAAGCTAGCCCAGCTATGCGCTACTAGACGAAACATCACGTGTTTGTCTCCTGGCCTTGCCTGTCTCGGCTAGCTCCTGTCTCACAGTCACCTGGTTAGTTCAGTCACATACTATTTATTTTCTTTATTTGATATTTTCAATACTTTCTTATCAACATACCATCAGTAAAAAATATGTGTTTATTTGTAATTTCAATGCGGAATATGACTATATATTTTTAAAATATTTTTTCCTAGGCAAAGGCGTCTTAATGAGGAAAAATCTAAATTTCTCCATTTCCATAAAAAGTAAGAAAATCTGTTTATATGTCAATATAAACTTTAATTTCTCAGCATCAAAATAAACCATGATTTTGATCATTGGCTGAAAGAGTTTCGGAGTTACAACAGTTAAAATTTGCAAATTTTATGAAAATGCAATAAATTTAAATATTTTTAATTTAAACACTATGAAGTTCTGATGCCTCAAACTTTGCACAAAGCATTGTATCAAGTTCTCTACGTACAAAAAAGGTTTCATTGTATTTAGAAATTGTAAGGTCAATTTTCTCTATATTTCGGTCGATTTGAGATGGAATAGCTCATATGTAATCATAACAACAGAATCAACTTGTGTTTATGAGGGAGTGAAGTAGAGAGGGAGATTGACTTGTAGATGGGAAATTATTATCATGACAGATTTATAACAATCGGATGCCAATATATATATGACATATTTTGTTACTAACAATACGGTGCCAATAAATATTGCTTCGCTTATGTATAGTCCAGGCTAAGTTGCCCTATTGTTAACTCTCTTCAAAATATCTTTCTTTCAAAGTACATACATTTTTCTTCTTTCAATTTCGACCTAAAGAATTCTTCAATAATAAAATGTATACAAAAACGTTCTAGCAAACCTTTCACAGCAAGTTTGTTTGGTAAAAAACGTACAATTCTTTTGCAGGACAGACCTCACAAATCAGTATTGTTTATAAATATTGTTGTATTATAAAAACATTTTCACTTTGAGTTGTATTTTGGGATATAAGGGTCAAGTTTAAATTGCTGCAACGTCCAATAAGCAATCTGCAAAACCAAGAAAAAGAGAACTTTTATAATAGATGTGTTTATTTGTACTCTTTTCAAAATATCGCTCTTTGAGAGTACATATTTTTTCATTTTCGAACCATCCTTCAATAATAAAATCTATACAATAGCATTCCAGTAAACCCTTCACAGTGACTTCATTTGGTAAAAACAAAAAAAAAAAAAAGAAAAAAAAATCTTTTACAAGACAGATCTCTCAAATATGTTACAAACAGATTGCCTCTTTGTGTTGTGTTTTGGGTCTTGTTTAAAACTCCTTTTTACTTGGAGATGCTTTAGAAATTCATGTATTGACAAGGGAAGAGCATGTCTAATCTGTTGTAAATCCCAATGACCCTTCTACAGAACTACGAGAAATTAGGTCTTCATACAGCCTTTCAGCAAACCCTTCACCCACACCGTACTTCCGATTGTTACTGACAAACAATATTGCCTGTTGTAAAATCGACACTAGGAATAAAAATCAACTTTATGGCACTGCTATAAATTTTCTTCTCATGTGTATTACAATTGTGTGTGACCGTAATAACACAGTCTACTATATACAGTCACGAAGCTTGGGATGATTTTTTGCCAACGAGTTGCATTTCTTGCGATAGTTGCTGTGTGTAATAGGAACAATAGACTGTGTCACTGCCATCGTGATCTAATACAGGCCGTAAGGCAGACCATGTGACTCGCTTAACTTGATCACGAAGGGTGGCGTTTCAACCATATAAATTAATTGGAATGCGTAAAGAGTAACCTACAGTATATTTCTCTAAAATGTAGTGTAATTGCATTAATAAAATTTAAAATAGTGATTAGGGGACACTTCAGACGTAATTCCTTGTGAGTTAAAGTGTAATATTATTTTTTGTGTGAAAATTACGTTGTTCGTATGTGTAATACCTGCCTTTATTTCGATTAAATATTGCGAAATTCTTGTACATTCATTTATGCATGATTCAATAATTTTCAATTGCACCGCACGGATATTTAGATATATTGAAATTATAGGTTACGTTTACTGTACCAGTTGCTCCTTTCTGTGTAAATTTAGTGATCTCCAATGCCTTGCCATTCATATGAAAATTATAGGTTATGTTTACTATATTTAACTTATATTCCTAAATTCGCAATCATACATTATAATTAACCATAATGTCATGTATGATACCCCAGACATTCAATTTGTCTGTATTTTAATACTACAATTGAATACTGAATTGTTGTATTTATCTACTTAAGAGACGAAGTAACACGTACGTACACTAATTTCATAGGAGTGGTGTGGTAAATGTTTTGTCTAAAATTAAGGAAGGTAGATGTGCTAAATTGAAATCACAATATAAATTCTTTTTTAATAAACCTCAAAATAGTTTCCATTCTAAACTTAAAATGTTGATGCGAACAGCTTATTTTAACACGTAAAATTCTCTTCACATTAAAATAACACAGTTTTGTAATTATTTCTGCAACATATTATGTAACAAGAAGTAAACATAAGTTATGGACACATTGCATTAAATAAAACTTAGCAATGATACGCAATAAAGTTATAATATAATATTTCACTGAGATCCATACACTGAAATAGAAAACCCGAACAGACATTACGGCCTGGTCTAGATCACAAAGGCATTGACTGTGCCGTATTTCTCATTTTTATGAAAAGCTATGTAAACTGTGAAATGTTCGTTATCGGTTGTGATAACTGTAAATGGCTAAATACAATAATTTGAATAATAATATTGGACAAGGAGACGTTTGTAGTACTATAAATTGTAAGAAAAATAGGTTAGAGTTATCCTTCTTCCTAAAGATCCAGGAAGATGAGTTTATAGAATATAATATATATTTTATGAAAATAATATATAAACCTGATGTATTTCATATTTCAATAGTGGAAGGAAGATGTTAATTTTTTCAGAAGAACACTATGTCGAAAGTACAATACATTTTATCATCTGCTAGGGAAAGAGACTGTGATGAGGCGATAGTAGCGATCCTGGTGGTGAGCAACTATCTATGTTTGCATATTTAGTTAGTATTGAGCTTCGTGACTGTATATATTAGACTGTGGTAATAATGTACACTAACAATACACACAAAGCGACTTTGGCTTCATAATCCATCTCGGAAGAAAGCTTCCACTATGCTACTGCTGAGTGCTGCAAAACGCAAAAGAACTAGCTACAAATGTCGCTATGTGTGGCATGTCATGTGGCCACACTTAGCAAAATTTAACGCAGAAACTGAGCAGTAATAATTGTCGTGCCCGTGTGGCCACCCATTTTGCGACAATTACGGCAGCTACATTTGTAGCAGAAAACCTGCGATAAATGTAGCTCATGTGGCCGTACCCTAAGGCCACAAACGAAACACTGGAGAAGGGGATATAGATCAATGACATTTCAGCCGTCGTTTTTCTTCTATTGTAACCTGTGAAAGTATATTTCAGTAAAATCTTGAGTTACTTTCCGGTGATCTGCACAATTCAGTAAACATTTCCATAACTCTGGATACTTCTTAATAGGCGTACTAGTCTCTGATGTAAGTCGCGTATCCACGAACCGAGGCTGCCTCATGATGCTTGCTTCGCTCAGTGGATAATTTTCCTCGCAATAGTGCGCGGCTGCCTCACCTATGAGCCAAATCAAGCCTGTTTTTGGATGGGATCAAAGGTGTCTCGCAGTGATTAACTTGCTCCATGTGGACTATTCGTTGATAAAGATGATATCAAGCAACCCGACGTTAACTGCTTCAATTGCCGCGCACTAATGGTGGCTGACGGCTGCTTCGCGTTCCTGCCTCGCTACCAAAAGAACCAAACCGCAAGGCAAACAACAAGCGAGGCTGCCGCGCGTGACAGCCTCGCTTCGTGGATACGCGCCGTAAGTATAAAGTCGAAGTTTTAATGTTGTGTGAAATTCACAGTCTTGTATTTGCATCCGCTTCGGTCATAGGCATCTATCCTCTGTCAGCATAATACCACAGTCTAGTATATACAGTCACGAAGCTTGAGTTGTGAGGTTGCTAGGAACAATAGACTGTGCAGGTACTATTTCGCATTGTCTGTAATGGGGTGATAGCAGCGATCCTAGTGGTTAGCAACTATCTATGGATGCATATTTACTACGTATAGAGCTTCGTGACTGTATATACTAGACTGTGATAATACTCTGTAAAAACACAAGTTAGATGTCGTGCCGGTCTTCCAGAAGTTGGGTGATAGATAGTCCAATATGTATCGTGAACACCCAAGTTCAAGGGTGAATACATAAAAACATTTTCGCAAACTATAATGAAGCTATTCTGTAGTAGGCCTACATTTACCGCAGACAGAGGATCAAATTAAAATCAACGAGGTATATGAATCGTTCTTTTGGACAATTATATTAAGTATTTTCACTAGAAAAAAATATAAATGACCAAAATTTATCATTTTTCTGTCTATTGAGCTATAGTAAACTAGACTGCTGATAGAACTGATAAATTATAAAAATTATTATTATTATTATTATTATTATTATTATTATTATTATTATTATTGTTCTTTATTAATTATGTAATATATTCAGAAGAGCAACAACATATTTAAGAACACGTGTGTCTGTATGTCTCAGATTTAGAGTAATTATTACTCCAATGATATTGACGTAAGAAGAATCAAGAACTATTGGCAATTTGCACTCTCATTTTGTTGTCTGGTCCCTTCAATGCTTGCACTGCGTGTAGGCCTACTATAGAGGATTCCAGATTAAGAAAAAAGCATTAGTCTTACGGGGCTTGGCTAGTACTGTACACTGTTGCCTTAAGATACCTCCGTTAGAAGAAAGAGTGAGATACAGTACCTTTGTCTCACTCTCTTCCTAACACGTACAGTGTTCTCGCAAGTTTATTGCACAAGATAGGTACGCTGAGTCCGCTTAAATGATAAAAAAAAAAAAAAAAAGATAAATTAATGCCATAATGATACCTGAAAAAAAATATACATTATAAGTAGACTTCAGACATTTTGGCCATTAATCTACTTTTAGACACCTAAACTAGGCTCTAAACTGATCATGAGTAGGCACTGAAATACAGTTTTAGGTACCTAAAAAGTTACTGCAGTTAATAATAATAATAATAATAATAATAATAATAATAATAATAATAATAATAATAACCAGTTAGCGCGTCTGGCCGCGAAACCAGGTGGCCCGGGTTCGAATCCTGGTTGGGACAAGTTACCTGGCTGAGGTTTTTTCCGGGGTTTTCCCTCAACCCAATTTGAGCAAATGCTGCGTAACTTTCGGTGCAGGACCCTGGACTCATTTCACCGGCATTATCACCTTCACCTCATTCAGATGCTAAATAACCTGAGATGTTGATACAGTGTCGTAAAATAACCTACTTATAATAATAATAATAATAATAATAATAATAATAATAATAAAAGAACTGTGTCAAACATCAATATAGTTATTTTATTTGGTTAAGAAGCATTTATAAAACATATTTAAGATTATGTGCAGCACATGTTTTCTGTCACTAACTGTTCTGTTAAGGGGACACTCTGGATAAAAAATTTGAATTTTAGGTTTTTTTTTTTAAATCGCATCTTTAATATGTTGTGAAACATATCTGCAAAGGATTTGACAAAACTCCAATTGTGTGTTAAAAATTATTTATGAAATGCTTACAGGCAGGGGCGGACGCAGGATTTTTTTTCGGGGAGGAATTTGAGGAGATAGTAAAAATGGAATAATGAGAAATAAGTTTATTATCCTCACAATTTGTTTCCGAGTCACAAACATTCACAAGTTGGCCTGAGTAGTGTAGTCGGTATAGCCTTCTATGCTCAAAGTTGCGGGTTCTATCCCAGCACAGTTCGATGGCATTTAAGTGTGCTTAAATGTGACAGGCCTCATATCTGTAAATTTATTGGCATGTAAAAGAAGTCCTGTGGGAAAAAATTCTGGCGCACCAGTGACGCTGATATAACCTCGGCAATTGCGAGCGTTGTTAAATAAACCACAATTTTTAAATTTTAATATTTACAATGACTGCAATACAAAAACAATGACAGAGTGATATTTACAGAAGAAGGTGACGAGGCTTCTTAGACATTTGATCCAGTACTTCATAAGCTTTTATTTCTACATTTTTATGTATCATCATCAAGACCAGTCCATTTAATCTGTCCGCTCCTCAAGTAAGTCTTCAAACACTGCAATGTTGAGAACGACCATTCTGGTGTTGCTGTAGTTACAGTAACATGCAGAAAAGTTTTATTGCCTTGTGAGTGTAGGGAAAAATAATTTCATTGCACCTGTTCAAAGATGATATAAAATCAGTAGGCATTAGGTGAAGATTTTTCTGATCAAGGAAATTTCTTCTCCACGTCTTCAGTTCATTGAAGAAAGACTCTGGTGATGCATCAACATCATTGGGCCACTGATTTACTATAGCCTCAACAGCAGTTTCTAAATCTTCATCTGATGCTCGCACTATGTTTTTAGGCAGCAAAGTTTGTATGGACTTCAGGATTTCCTTATGATTTAAAAACCTGTCCTTAAGTTAAATAGTCTAAGAAGGGAAGGAGAATTGAAAGCCTAAAATACTCTTCAGGACTCTCTGTCTTGAAGTTAGAATGCTGTGTTTGTCTCCCTGCAGTTCTTGGAATTTCCAGCATAATTCCAGTAAGTTCAGCAACACTTTTTGCCTCTAGGTTCACTGCCTGAAAATTTAAACGAAAATCTTCCAGTTCTCTTTCTAGATCCTCACATAGTTCAATGCATGTCTTAAAGTCCATCTGTTCTGACTGTAGTAGATGGCTAAACCATGTGACAGGCTAAAAACATGACTAGCTACAATCATTGACACTAAAAATGTTGGTTTCTGTATGGCTTATATTACGATGTACCGAAGTGCATATGATAATATTTCAGTGCAGAAATTCTCCGTCATCATATGATGATGGAAGAGTGGAACAGAGAAAAATTCTCTCCGGCAACGGGATTTGAACCCGGGTTTTCAGCTCTACGTGCTGATGCTTTATCCACTAAGCCACACTGGATTCCCATCCCGATGTCAGATCGAATCCTTTCAGTTTAAGTTCCACTTCTTGGGTTCCCTCTAGTGGCCTACCCTCATGCACTACGTCATAGAGATGTATGACAATGGCACAATGTCCATACATATGCAGAGGTGCATATCATGATATGCGAAAAATAATCACTTTGTGATTTAAGATGGTGCTTATTCCGTCGGATCCTGGCCACTTAGTCACTCATAATGAGTTATATTATTAGTCCTCTTGCGTTGGATCTCTTGCAGTAAGTTCAGAGAACAGTGCTAATCTCCAGTGGGCAGTGGATCAGAGTTGTGAAGCAGAGGCACGAAAAATCCCAGATATAGGGATTTCTTTCAATGCAAAGATACGTTTATTTAAAATTTTAGCAAAGAGAATTTACGTGGAAAACCCTCTAATTCCTACGTACATTCACGAATTAAAATCAATATTATTTTTATTTCTTGTTTCGTATTTTTCTCAAAATTTCGGGAGGGGATATATCCCCATAATCCCCCCCCCCCTTTCGTCCGCCCCTGCTTACAGGAGTATGGTATATAATGACAGCTGTCAAAATCAGTAATTTATCGCAGTTTTGAGAAGAGCTCGATCTCAGTAGACTGTGTCTCAGCCTAGGCCCTAGATCATGGGTCTCAGTCACAAGACTGTGGTCTCACGTCAGTGCCATAGTCTTTTGCTGTATTAGTTTTCAAGTGTTGCCTATCCTGAAAACGCTACAGTACAGTATCTACATCTGTGTGAGAAGTTGAAACAAATGAGTTTGTGGTTTGTTTTGGTGTTGTTGGCGCGATAATTATTTGTTATTGTTTTGCGCAATACGGCTTTATAATATTGTATATGTTGTAAACTATAATTTTAAACCGTTTTAGTATAAATACAATGATAGGATAAATAGTTGAGAGGCAATATATTTAGTAGGCATAATGTGAATAGTTCACAGGCAGTGTGTATAGTACGTACAGAGTAAATAATTTTTAGGAATATAGGTTAGGTTACACTCACCTCAAATGTAGGCTAACAGTGTATATAGTGTGTATTTCTTCATTAGGTTAGTAAAAACAAGGTGTGTACTGTGCTATCTATTATCTAGTGTATTATTAATATTTCTGTGATGGGAAATTGGTCTAATTCTAAAAAGGCAAAAGCCAAATGTGCAATTTTATTGCTGCCAGGCGGACAAAAAATAGGGTCAATCTAGAGTTTCCAACAGCCACTTCCAACGGACTCGTAACGAATATTTACACGTTAATTACTGGGATTGTGGCGCTGGAAATAAATTTTGAACACTTTTATCACAGCCACTTCTTCTTCTCCTCCTCCTCCTCCTCCTCCTCCTCCTTCTTCTTCTTCTTCTTCTTCTTCTTCTTCTTCTTCTTCCCGATGCTATATCGATCCTTCTTTCGTTTTTGGTGTCGTGAGTGTCTTGTGAAACAATTATCACTGTAATTTCAAAGTATATTGAGAGTCTGACTGTGTATTTTTTTAAATTACATTTTACAAATCTTCATGTGTGTGTATATATATATATATATATATATATATATATATATAAGTATATATATATTGAGAGTCTGACTGTGTATTTTTTTAAATTACATTTTACAAATCTTCATGTGTGTGTATATATATATATATATATATATATATATATATATATATATATATATATATATATATATAAAAGGGTTTTCCTATCTGGATTTCATTTTCAACTGGTATGTCTGGAATCTTCCAGGGTCCAAATCCTAGTTTTTGGCTGATGTCGTGTATTAGTTGGTCTATGGATTGTTTGTGTAGTTGACATTGAAAGAACATATGGTTTATTTCTCCTGACTGTTGTTGACAGTCACACAAAGAAGATTCTCCCCTTCCAATGAGGTATAGGTACTGTCATTGCAAGTTATCTTGAACCTTACATCCCCTAAGTCTGTCTTTGGAACTGCTCGGTATGGCGTGTACTCATCAACGTAACGACATGGCAAAGATGCCCCTCCCTCGGGTAACGTGACTCTTTTCAAAAAACGTTGGTTCTTCTACCTTACGGCTCTTTACTGTAAAAGAACTTGGTTCAATACAGACATCATCTTCTCTCGATACTCCGGTTTTGAGAGGAGAACATAGTTTCATAGCAAGCTTTAATTAACCTGTAATGAGTAAGTAGTTATATATAATCGTGTGTACACTCCTCTCTCATCCGGGCTGGGGACCGGCAATGGAGGAGTTACTACAGCTACTTCTATACATTATATAGGCCTGCATGACTTATACCTTCAGCTAATATGTACATATTCTTATAACAATATTTTACAGGCTTATTATTTGAATTTACATTATTTTACAATTATACACAATCCATATCCCTATCATTGCTGCCATCATCGCTTGTTTCAAAATTAATTATTTCGCCAATGGCATCATTCATTCGGAATTATCTTCTTAATCGTAGGTACTACTTTCTGAACAAGATAGAATTCTTCGATTGTATCCCGAATAACATGTTGATCGAAGTCGTCCACTTCAACTTTACACAAGTCTAATTCTGGAATGAAATAATATGTTTAGTAGAACTATAAGAAAATAATAACTTGCAACAGTAATTCGTTATGTCGCTCTCAATACACACACTATTTTACATAACTATTATAGCAATAATTTTTAAACATTAGATACCTATTCTTTCCCGGAGTAGTGTGAGGTTCATTCGGTTGTAATTCAATATTATTTTTAATTCTGTTCACAGAACTAATACTTTTGCCAGAGTATTTAGCTGCTCTCTCATATTCCTTAGCAAGAGGTTCCAGCAAATATATGTTTAATTTTTCCTCCTCGCAACGCTTAATTTTATTATATTTGCGATAATTTCTCTTTCTCGGCTATAGATAACAGCGTTACTTTTTCTCCGCAGTGGTGTGATTTCACCATAATTACTACCCTATGGTTGCTACTCCATGGTAACACTACTGGTACGCAGTGAAGGAAATAGTACTATGTTTCTTGACAAGAGATTATGCTGTGGAGCATGCGCAAACAACTCAGTTGGCTCCACCCTCGTTATGCGCTTCCTTCCCTCTGCCCCTCTGACCCCGCTCAGAAGGTTCAAGATAACTTGCGATAACAGTATTTTGGAGTTACTGTTGCATTATGTTTTAGTTTGTTACTGAAATGAATGGTCGTGTTAATTTTTTGTGTAAATAGGCCTACCATGGTTTGTCTGCCTGTGTGGCTTCTGTGTTTGTCTTATATTTTGTTTTATTAAGTCAGTGATCTGAATATTTATTGATGAGGCAGGGTTGGACGTTATGGCTGCTTTCGCAAGAGAGTCTGCAATCTCATTACCTTGTATGCCTTTATGTCCCGGTATCCAAATTAATTTTATTTTGTTCTCCTTTCCTATGTTATATATAACTGTTTGATGTTTATTACTATCCAGGGGGGTCTTCACAGAAAGGGCATTATTTTTTATTTTTTGTAATGCACTCAGTGAATCACGAATATGAGTATTGCTTTTTCTGTTAGGTGCTTTGCTGAGATAGGACCTGCCGAATTGCAAATAATTCTGCTCTGCAGATGGATGACTGTTTGTGGAGTTTGATTTTCCCTCTACCTGCTGTTGTTGTATTTACAAATGCTGCACCCACCCCCATGTCAGATTTGGATCCATAGTGTAAATCTGCACTTTGTTGGGCTCCTGTTCTTCCATGTTGGTTATAAATTCTCAGAATCGTTGTCCCGTATTTGTCTCTTGTTTATTGAAGGTTGTGGTGTCTGTATGTATGCTTTTTTGGAAAACCTCATACTGAATGCAATGCAGTGGAAAGCGAGGAAAGATTGGACAATGTAGAGTGCGGTAATATTCTGTAAAAGTTTGGATTATTTGGGGAATTTGATATGGTATAGGATGTTCGCTGTTTTGGGTTAA
The DNA here is from genome assembly GCF_040183065.1 of Periplaneta americana. Taxonomy (NCBI): domain Eukaryota; kingdom Metazoa; phylum Arthropoda; class Insecta; order Blattodea; family Blattidae; genus Periplaneta; species Periplaneta americana. The sequence goes on along the minus strand of NW_027185502.1, from coordinate 233,017 downwards.
GTGTGTGATTCCTTTGAGCTTGTTGTATATTGGCCTGTGGCATGCTAACTTTCTCCTGTGATGTAACGACTGGTAGTTTATTGTCTTTAGTACAGAAAGGGTATGTGGTTTGCCACTTATACCCAGGATTTGTTTTGCTACCTGGTAGTGGATTGAATTTAGTTGTGCTTCTATTTGGGCCTGAGGCTTTGGTAATATGGCCATGGTGTAGTCTTGTAGTGCTATCAAGACGTTGTTGTATAGTAGGTGAAATACCATAGGGTGATTTCCCCAATATCTGCTGATCATATACTTGAATATTATTGCTCTCCGTTTTAATTTCTGAAGGAGGTTTGAGTAATGTGTTTTTCCAGAGAAGTTACATGGGCCGTAAGAATAAAGTTGAGCATATCCTTTTACTCTACTATTTTGAAGGATGTGCTTCAGATTTTAATAATAAAATGCAGAGCACAACCTTCTCCTCCTGATGACGCAACAGGAAAAGAGCACTTGCTTCACAGGAAGAAGCATTTGCTTGGAGAGCAATCTCTTGCTTCAAAATTAGAAAAAAATGTATGAATAAAGTGAAGCATACCCTTCGATTCAGAAGCATATCCTTCTAAAAAGTGAAGTCTGGTCAGGAGCAGACTCATCTCTGTGACGGTTGAATTACCAGTCGTATTACGACGTGAAAAGTACTACAAATTATGGTGGTGTGCTGTTAGGGAGCAGTATAAGAGTTTATATACACTTCATGAAGAAAATGACCTATGGATTAACCCATTTTCTGGAAGAAATACAAGGGAGAAGAGTAGGGGCATTCTCGGAAATAGCCGCCTCTTTAGCCCAAGTGCTGTTTTCAATCCAGGAAGCCCGGATTCGATCCCCATCCAGATCATGATGGAAATTGTGGTGGAAAAATCAGACGTTGCAAAGGATTTTCTCGGGATACTCCCGTTTCTCTCTATCATTTCATTTCATCTATTATCTGCAATAGTAAAAATAGGTTAGTGTAAAGTCTTGGGAGTTTCCGATGTTGGGGCCTGGAGCTCTCGGGTTCATAAGGCTACTCGTCGTGAAACGAGACCTGGCTGCATCTGGAGCTGAGGCAGGTTGGCCAACTTATCAGCATCGGATTCACGAATGCCACCGAAGCCACTGTCGGACTGGATACTTATCGGATATAGGCCTACAGAGCTCACAGTGGACCAAACCGTGCCTAAGCGTGCGGACTCGTATCGGATCCAGCCCTCTTAAAGCCAGCCAGACATCCTCGGAAATGAAGATGATGATTTTATTTTATTTATTATTTATTTTTTGCAGTTTATGGTCGATCCGAGATTCTAATCAGGTATTGCGGAAGAGGTGGTTATACATGGCACCACTATGAGTAAAACAGTTATTTTAGTGTAAAAGTAAAAGTAAATCTATGGCACTACAGCCCATGAAGGGCCAAGACCGACCAGCCGGCTGCTGGCCTCACGTCCCAAAGCCGAAGCAGAGATGGACGATCATCCAACCAGAATGGAGATATCGTGTGGTTAGCACGACGATCCCTCCAGCAGTTATAGCTGGTTTGCAAAACCGGATTTTCGCTACCTATCGCAGCTCCCCAAGTGTGAGCACCGGTCCCATACACTGGCCGAAATTTCATGAGAAAATTTCTTCCTCCATGAAGACTCGAACCAGTGCTCATTCCGTAACGCGAGTCCTAGGCAGGATTCCTTAGATCACGACGCCACGGCGCGGGACCTTAACGGAAAAAGCGAACATATGGCTCAAGTTGTCAACATCATTACAAGATACGTACAACTGTTGTAATAACTGAATAGTTACAGAAATTTAGTTTTCCGAATGCTATTAGTGTATTAGACTGGACTTTTGTGTATTCCTAAACCTACACAGCATGCTGGTATGATCATGAAATGATGAGCATGTTGCAGGCTACATGCAATGCAAAAGAACGCTTTACGAGTGTTGCAGCTAGTTGGCCAGGGTCCGTCCATGACTGTAGAATAAGGAAAAATTCATCAGTTCGTGATGTGTGAAGTGGATTTAAAAATACTGTCCTATTGGGTGACGGCTTGGAACCATGGCTCATGGTATCATATCGAAATCGGATTTTAAAATAAGGGGACAGCTATTTTATAATAGAACTTTCATTTGGCCAACTAAGAAGGAGGTTTTATATTCTACAATACGCCTGTACAATTGCTGCCTCAAACGTCCAAACAATCATTGTTTGTTGCTTTGTGTTGCACAATGTAGGCTAGAGAAGTACCTACATGATCATGACTGTGACTTTACAGAAAATATACAGGATTTAAATGAAGATGAAAATACTTTAGAGCCTGAGGAACCTGCCACTGGAAGGACTTCAAATGTATTCACGTCACTGCATTGACATAATTTTTCTACTCGTATTTTATTGATGCACATAGATTAACGCAGAAACGTTAATTAACTATCATTATTTCTCACACTCATAGTAGGCGCAATTATATTTAATAATGCTATTATGACCACTGCAAAGACGCATGTTAGGAGGTAGCTATTAGTATGCCGAATTTTCTTCGAAATATTTTATCATTTTCTGAAATGCTGTCTCTTTTTCTTCTCCTTTGCACTTCCGGAAATTGTAACTTTTTTTTCTAATATTCCGGGATGTGTAGCCTGCAAATGTCATTGTGCTTTCAAGGGGCGCACAGCTACTGCCGCGGCGTGCCGTCTGAATCAGAAGATCCAGTTTTAACCACGCGGAATCTTTATCTAGTTGTGATTGAAATGAGTGTAGTTTATTAGCATCAGAAGGAAAGTTGCTGAGTCATTGGGAGGCCTACCGTGGCTGCTTATCGTATTTCTTTATGAAACCGAACACCCGCACTCAGTTGACAAAGAGCACCGACAAATACACAGTATTGCAACATGAAACGTCACAACAACTTTTATGAGCACATGCTCCTGTCTTAGAAGCAGAAGGTTGAAGGATAAGGTAGAGGTTATTCTTACAATTCGAAGCATATGCTCATACTTCAACCTCTTGCTTCGAAGCATAACCTTATACTTCAACCTCTTGCTTCGAAGGAAATCCTTCAGTTTTATTCATATGGCCCCATATCTACACCCAGGATTTTGATACAGGTTTGGGTATCTAGTCTGTGTTTCTGGATTTCTGTTTCATTCCATAAGTAAGGGCGCTTTCGTCTTTTATGGAATATGATATGTTTACTTTTCCTAGGATTTATTGATAGTCCTTGTTGATTAAGGTAAAACTGGATGGTCTCAATGTCTTCTTGAATGTATTGTTTGAGATTTTCTGTAGGTTTGTCTTGGAGATTTTGGTTGTTATAATATAAGCTTATATGTCATCTGTGAAAATTAGTATGTTGCTTTTTTGTAGTGGGAGCTGTGATAGGTCCATGATGTAAATGGTGAAAAGTATTGGACTGAGCGACGAACCCTGTGGTATTCCTAAGTTGGTAATTCTGGTTGTTGTGTTTCCATAGGCTGGCGGGAAGGACACAGTTCTATTGGTCATGAGATTAATGATGACTTTAATTATATCTGGAGGGAGTAAAATTTTTTTCCATTTCTTGTTGTAGACTTGAGAGTATCACTGAATCATAGGCTTTTGATATGTGCATCGCTTCTAGATTGAGATGTTGTCTTTGGGTCCATACTGATAAAATATATAAGACTATATGCAATAGACAATGTGTTGTATTGTGTCCCTTTCTATATCCATATTGACATTTGGGCCATTGTCCCATTCTTTCCATATAGAATGATATTCATAGAATTTTTTCATATATTTTCCTTACGGTATTTGTTAGGATTATTGGACGAAAATCTTGCGCCTGGAATCCTGTCATTCCTGGTTTTTGTATGGGTATGAAATAATATTGTCTCCATGAATTAGGGATCGCATTTTGTTTTAGAATATGTGTGTATGCTTTTGCTAATATTGTATAGTATTTGTCAGGCAAATTTTTCACAATTTCGTAAGAGATTTCATCAGATCCCGTGACCATTCCTTTCTGCACTGTTTGTAGTGCTATTTTAATTTCTTCAGGTATGATGTCTGTTGTGAGGTTATCTGCCACCCCGTCATAAATGAAATGTGGCAAGCGGTTTTTATTCTGGACCTCATCTGGTGCGATCATATTTATGAAATCCTCCTATAACTTAGGGTGTCTGGGTATAATGGAGTTTTGGCAGCGGCGGATTTTCAGGGGAGGCAAGGGAGGCCGAGCCTCCCCTAATATTTTACCAGAACACAATATGGCAATAATAATTCCAGCTGAATTAACATCACAGACAAGTTACAGCAAATGACGAACATTTTTCCTTTTATATTAATTTTACTATTCACTATGACTAAGATGTAAGTTACGTAAAGTCGACCACATCCAGTTTGTGATGACCGCTCGCAATACTGTAGATAGTACAAATAATTCGCACTGGAAAATAACAGATAGCGCTGTAACCTGTGTAGTCGACATCTAGCAGCCTGCTGTGTCTATGCGAGAGCGGGAGAGAGGAGTCGGCTACATGACGCTACTCTCCAGTAACCATGGCAACAGCAGTTCAACCAATAAGATAGCTGGTTAGAAGAGTGTTTAAACTTGATAAAACACGCGAGGGGAGCCGATTTGGAGACGTCCTACCCACCGCTGACAACTGTACTGCTTATAGTCACAGCTGGTTTCGGCTGTATTGGGAAGCTCTCTCTCTTTCTCTCTTCTTGATTTTAGAAAATTGAGTCACGTGTTGTTAGTTTTCTCTCCCTGCGTAAAAGTTTTCATTTATGTTGTTAGATTTTCTCTTGTTTGCAGGTGTTCTTGTTATTTTATTCTTTTGTGTTACGAGATGTATATGATATATTTACTTCTACAGTATTTTAAATATATCGAGAGTTTAGAAACAAATGCAGATTTGTCTCTAGTTTCTTCTAGTAGCAATTATTCAGTATGCTGTGACCTATTTGATCGGTTTGCAAAGAAAGAGGAACATCGAGTTAATTTGCTGTAAAATTAGACTATGTAATAGTAATGAGCAAGCCCCGGATTCTTAGGTTCGAATCAATTTTGTTGCTGTCTCCTTACTCTGGAAATATTGCTTTTCTTATTCGTTTTATGTAGCAAAGCGTAACATTCTTAAATTCAATATGACCTAAAAAGACCTAATTCGTAGGTTAGGACTTGGAGTGTCCTAAAGAGAGACAATCTTTACCAAGCCGTCATAATAATATTAACAGTATGTTGTTTATTTTTATTTTTTCCCGTAAAATTATATAAATTCCTAAACATAAGATTTAAAATCCTAAAACATAAATTGGAAAACCTAATTTTAATTTCTTAAAACCTATAACTTCTGTGCTTGATAATGAGGTATGTCACAGGCCTTATATTTTTATATTCTCATCATTCACGTCTTGGCCTCCCCAACTTTCAAACTCACCACCCGCTACTGAGTTTTGGGGACTTTCTTTTCTGGTAAACCATTTTATTTGCTTCCAGACCATTGAAGTGGATGTGTGGCCTATAATTTGGGAGCAGAAGGTTTTCCAGGCCTTGCGTTTGGCATAGAGAATGAGCCTTCATATCTTTGCATGTTGTCGTTTGTAGGCAATGTAATTGGTTAAATTTTTTTTGGCGGATGAAAGTTTTTGCCATTTCTTTCCTCGTGTTGATTTCCTTCCTTATCTCCTCACTCCACCATTTGGGTTTGACAGTACTGTGCCAGTTTTTGGTCGATTTGGCTGGTTTGTTGCAATTTTCCTCAAATTGGCTGTAGTCTGTTATGATTTGCACGAGCTGCTCGATATCCACTTCTGTGCCTGCCTGTATGATAACTACTTTTGTGCTCTATTGGCGAATTGTTTGTCGCTTGATTACTTGGTTGATTGATATGGATATGGGAAAATAATCACTGCTCATATTATCCATTTTGATTTGCCAGGTCGTTGTTGGAATGAGATTGTGTGAGAGGAAAGTGAGGTCTGGTGAGCTATTTTGCTGTCCTAATTGGCCTATACGTGTCGGGTGGTCTTCATTGATTAAGGAGATGTCCTGTTGTAGGTGTTGGGCAAATTTGTATCTCGAAGAGATGCTGTTTCGAGTTATTGTGATGTGTAGATTAAAGTCTCTCATAATGACATATTTTTTGTTGCTATTTATAGGAAAGTGATTTGTCCAGAAAGTCTGGGTTATGTGGTTGCCTGGGGCGTTGTAGAATCCAATGATTTGGTAAGCATCTTTATCTATTTCTATTGTTTGAAACGAGTCATTGTAATTGGTGACAGTGCGTACATTGTGGATGAGAATGTCCTTTCTTATCATGAATAAAATTCCTCCACCTTCTCTTTGTAGTCTGTCTAGGCGTATGATTGTGAAACCCTGGATAGTAAATTTGTTGATGAGTGTAACCATGTTTCAGATATGAAAACTATGTCAGGCTCTTCTTGTATAATAAATTGTTGGAATTCTACCGTTTTGTTATGAATGTTTCGGGCATTCCATTGGATTAGTTTAAGACCTCGAAGACCTTCTGGGATTTGAGCTGGAGTTTTTTTTTTTTTTTTTTTTTTTTTTTTTAACTCTCATTAACATTTGGTAGAATTTGTTGGATCATTTTGTAAATTTCTAGTCTCTCATTTTCCATTTTCTTCGGCTTTTCTGGCTTTGTTTCTTGGTAAGGAGGGTTTGTTCCCGCGTGTTTTGGGTATTGTAGGGTTGATGCACTACTTTTCTTGTAGTCTTGGGTTGTTGTGATTTCTGCTAATTCTGTATATTGGATCTCTTTACCATATAGTTCTTTATACTGTTTGCCTGGTGTGGTTCGACACTGGACCTGCTTGTTGTTTTCCTCTTCGTCTACCTTCCTACTCAGGGGGAGCCCCAGTTTTGATGTAGGTGTTTCTGTGGAGTCTCTTTTCTTCCTACTTGTTTCTGGTTGTGTACTGTTTTCTACCTGTGGGCTATGTACAGTTTGTGTGGTATTTATTTTTGGTAGCTCCGGAAAGTTATCTTTACTTGTATTTGAGTTGTTCTGTATTGCAACTGCTGTGTAGGACTTGCGACCAGTTAGTAGCTGCATGGCATCATATCGTGACATTCGTGTTTCATTTACTATCTGCAAAATTTGTGATTCCAGCTTTTTGTTTGGGCAGTTATTGTCTACTGGGGTGTGAGGACCCTGACAGTTGCTACATTTTATGCAGGTGCTGGGACATCGTTCCATCGGATGTGTGTTGCCACATTTTCTGCACTTCTGTGTATTTTTACAGAATTTGGCTGGGTGTCCAAATTTGTAGCAGTTTAGGCATTGTAATATGGAAGCTTGAAAATGTTGTATTTCGTATCTGTTGCAATACAGAGTGAGGGCTTTTGGCAGAGACTGTGACCTACATGTTATTGCTACTGTTTGGGTGGGGATATATTCTACTTGCCCATCCTGGTTGATGCTCCTTTTTTTGAAACAATGGATATGCGTGATTTTTGCGTCCCCTTCCATTTTGGCTGCCTGCAATATTTCCTTATCTTGAATGTTCACTTCCACTAGATGACTCTCGATTTCCAGTAGACGACAGGCTATAGGTGTAGCAGTGATGCCAATATCTGCAAAAGAAATGAAACTAATGTGAGGAATGTTACAATAGGTGTGTAGTATAATGTTACATTAGATTGCATAACGTGTGTATTGCGTTATGTTAGGTTTGGTTAGGTGTGTAAATTTAGAACAGGTGTGTAGTATTTTCTGACAGGTTTCAACGTTACATTTTGTACTATTCTCAGATGTTATGTTAGGTTAGGTTAGGTGAGTACTATTCTCAGATGTTAGGTTAGGTTAAGTTAGGTGTGTACTATTCTCAGACGTTAGGTTAGATTAGGTTAAGTGTGTACTATTCTCAGACGTTAGGTTAGGTTAGGTTAGATTAGATTAGGTGTATAAGATTATATGAATGGTTACGTTAGGTTAGGTTAGGTTTATATTGTCGGACCATCTGATCTGTTCCCCCGTAAGATACGCGAACTGAACCCTAATTCCTTCTCAGCCTCGGTAATTCATTTCTCTCCCTGCATATCTATCTCTCTCCCTTTCTCTCCCCCACAATTCACAATTTTGAGCCTTCTTGCGGGACAGTTTATTTGCACTTGCAGTCCAGTATTGTCAACTCAACATGAATACTGCAGCACGGAGTCATAGTCTTAGGCTGTGACGGAGTGGTGAAAAAATATTATTAAGCAAGTAATAGCATTTTGCGATGAAGAGAAACAAACAGGTCATCTCTTTCCTATAGGCAACGATAAAAAGAGCTGCGATCACTGGTGAGACTTACTTTATTTCAATTGATTATGTATTAAAATTACTTACTCACCTAATACTAATACAACATGTTATGTAATTTATATAGGCAGGTCAGAGCGCCTAATAAAGAAAATCAGGAGAGGGAGAGTCTGTGGAGGAGATGAAAAATTAGAATCACCAGGGAAGAACAGACCTAGAGAACCTTTAATTCTTGTAGATCATATGAACCGATGTATATTTTAAGAAAAAAGATACAAGAATTTAATACCTTGCAGAAATAAATTCCGACATTGAAGAAATTACTGAAGGTTATGAGAGAAGCAATAATTTCCAAGGTTGGAGAGAAACGCTACGGAAAGTGATTCGAGACATGCAATTTAGGTTTAAAAAAATGTAGAAATACAAGATGTATTTTGATTGAAAGAAATGATATTGTAGCATGGAGGACCAGTTATGTATGACGACGTTTGATGGAAGTTTGGCAACATCCCTATTCGGCAAGGTTCGTGGTCTGCTGTTTGACGTGGTGGGAGGAAAGCGGGTGGAATGGAGTGAGTACAGGCGTTAACTTTTTCAAGAACGACGACAGCGCTGAAGGGGCACAGATCCGATGGTCCAATAGTAATACTTACCCATTTATGGTTGTGGTGGGTAGAGCAGTGCCGCCCTTTTGAAGAACTCGCACAACAGACGGGACCTCGGGAATTTCGACTTCAATATGTGCTCAGCAAAGTAGCCCTCGAAATGCTCCTTCCTTCGGCCGAACACATGCATCGAGTACTTGATGGAGAGCCACTTCCTCTCAATGTTCTGGGTGTGAACGGGCAAGATTTGTCTCGCTAGACGTGATACATTTTCCATGTGAATCTCGCCGCTGGCGTCTGTGTCAACAAACTCACCAGAATGGTTAACACGGAGATGCACGAAGCCTTCATTTTGCAAGACATTATAAGCTTTCCAGCAGTCATACACTATAGTCGTGCCAGGAAGAATCCACTGTGTAATTAGATTTAGCAACATTTCTGCATTGCGGTTCTGTACAGGGGCAAGGAAGAAGTTACCAGGATTTCCTCGTTCTATCCCCCCAAAAACCCATTGACTCTCAACGCGTCTGCCCCAGTTGTATTTTCTGCGTCCATATTTACTCTCATCAATTTCGATTACAGATAACTTGCTTCCGCCCACAAATGAACCACGTCTAGCACTACGTTCAAAATTACATCTCAGTGCCATTCCGTGGCGTTTGTTGCACCTATAATAACATCTGTTGTTCCTGCCTATTACCTGTCTGATATCGGCACATGTTGGACACGCCACTGACTGCCTGAAAATATTGTGTGAAACTAGAAAATTCTCCCACTCCACTGTATTTCGCAGTATACCTACAAAATCCATACTTTCATATCATATCGCGCGCATGCCATTTCAAGTTCAGATCTCACACTACGCGCATCATTTACCACAGTTAGCGACACTGCAATCATTCTCCCACTCCACTTCAAATTACGTCACAACGACGAAATACAGTGAAACCTGTCTAAAGCGGCCATCTGAAGTTACCTTGTAAAATGGCCGTTTTATCAGGTGGCTACTTGATTAAGGTTGCTGTTTTTATAAAAATACTGAATTTCATTGACTTTTTAGTACTGTGCGCGTACAACAATCGTGCATATTAATGTCAGCCTCTTCCAATTCTTGCAACTAGCCTTTTCAAAACTCGCTTGCGGTACCTCAATTTAAATGGCTGGATAATACCTTGATCAAGGGGCTGGAGGTGTAATGTATTTGGGGGAGGAAACACCAATTTCACTGATCACATTGCGATTTTGGCATTTAATCTTGGAATTGAAATCGCATACAGTAGCTAATTCTCAAACAATGTGATTTCATCCAAGCTTTATTGTTGGCAGTCCACTTCACCCCCAACAAGCCCATGTCAACATTTTTCCAACATCTCGGTTTCAATGATTTTCCTATCATTAAGAGTGCTTCTTTTCCTCCTGCAGCATTGCAACAAAATAGCAGGGTTATTCTGTCTTTTGTCAACTTCCCCTCTTTACACTCTTTTTCTTAAAACTTAAAGTTTTATTAGGGAGGGTCCTGAAAAAAACCTGTTTCGTCAACATTGTAAATGTCTCTGAGTTCATATTCCGCAAGAATTGAAGGCAATCTATTTTTTCCATTCTTCATTAACATTGGTTGCAATGTCACCTCCTTCACCAGACACAGAACGAAATGCAATGTTATGCCGTTTTCTAAAGCATTCTTCTCTTACCTCCCATTACTAGAAACAAAATTGCTTACATTGAGTTCTTTGGCAATTCAAGAGTTTACTCTTGAATCATAGACCCACTTACCGGCAATTTCTTCGCCCTCGCACACTTGAATCATTTGTAAACGAAATCATTCACATTACTAAACACAGATTCTGTCTTCTTTTTTGGCATATTTTTCTCCAATTCTTCTAATATTTCATCTTTATTCTTAATTATACCGTTTATTTGTGTCCTTCCACATTTGAATATTTCTGCAATTTCTCTCGCAGATGTTCCCTTCTCACTTTCTTCAATCATTTTTCGTCTCACCTCTAAACTTAACACCACTCTAGATTTATTGTTAGTCATGATTTCTCTCTCAAACTAGCTTCACAGTTCTGAATCAACTGAATGAAAAGAAAAATTCGTAATAGCTGGTCCAAATAGAGAAAGATAGAAAGAGGAGAAAAAAATTCGAACGGTTAACTACTGACCTGAAGCATACTGTGACATTTTCGATAGAAAACGTCCGTGTTTCAATCCTTTAAAAACGAGTAAGAATTTATAGCTGTGCAGGGTCGAAGTGGAAAGTGACAAAAGAGTCATAAAACAGTAAACAACTAACCCCAAGATATGGAGGTTGTACTGTTGTACATTAGGTATTGTCCTCGTGTTATTGCTCTCTGTCCTCTAACCATCGAAAAAATAGGTCAGATTTCTTGTTGGACAGTGACTGTTACAGTCAGGTTCCAATCCAAATAGACCCCGGCCGCTGTCCTGCGCATGAGGTGGCCGCTAAATAAATGGAGAATTTGTATTGTTCTTATGGAAAATTCAATTGCTTCCAGAGAAAATTGGCCTTTTGGCCAGGTGGCCATTTAAATAAAGTGACCGCAAAAGCAGGTTTCACTATATGGCCGCCTTCTTCATTCAAGCAGGACGATTTTCCTATATAAGTAAGGTACCTATTTTGGGCAGGTTGGGTGGTACCACAGCTCTCCCAGTGATCACATCGAGTTTCTACTACTCCATACTACAAAACTAAGGTAAACTAAAAGTTTTTCTTTTCAATTCTCTATACTGGCTGTACCAAAAGGAAGATTCATCAATTTCTGTGATGGGAAATTATTCTAATTTTAAAAAGGCAAAAGCCAAATCTGCAATTTTATTGCTGTCAGGTGGGCAAAAAATAATTCCACCCAAGAAACTTCTCCAAATCCTGCTTCTGCTAGTAATCTATTTATACAGACAACAATTAAAAAGTTGGAACCTACTACAAAAAATGTTGAAGTACCGGTAAGCCTAAAGTATAATTCAGTGTCAGACAACGTGGACTATATCTTCAATCACTCACTCTCTCTGAATTCCCTATTTTCTAATGTGTTATGCAGTAACTGTGACAAACCAGGGAAAAGCATGGGTTTTGCACCAAAGTAATAGTGAAGTGTCAGAGTTGTGGTTGTGTGTTGTGTCTCACTTATTCCAGTCCAAAAATAACTGAAAATAAACATAGGGGTAAACCATCGTTTGATGTCAATAGAAAAATTGTACATGCATTTGGAAAGGGACAAGCTGCCATTGAACATTTTAGTTTAGGGATGAACATGAACACATTGTGCTCATATTATAATCATTTATCGGTCATTTCTAGAGAAGCGGAAGCATTTCAAGAGAATGTTTGTAATCGTGCTAGAGAAAAAGTAAAAAGGGCACACTGTAAAGAAAACCCTGAAATTGTAGGAAAAGAAATAATTGATACTGGTATAACTTTTGATGGGAGTTGAATGAAGAGAGAGTTTACAAGTAATTATGGGATAGGCTGTGTTATAGATATTCTGACAGGCTTCGTAATAGATTTTGAGATTCTCTCCAATTAAGCTTACTGCCATACATGTTTTTTTGACAGCAAAAAGTCTTGGCAGTGAGAGTCCAAAATTCCATTTTTTGTATATTGGGCACAAATCAAAATGTCTTCTTCTTCTTCCTGTTGTTCCTAGGTGGAACATAGGGCAGCAGTGAAGTTCCTCCAGCGTACTCTGTCGCCAGCCATCTGTTTCACCTCTTTCCAGCTTTTCCCACATCTCTCTACTTCCTCCTCTATCGATCGTTTCCATATTTTTCTAGGCCGTCCTCTCTTCCTTACTCCTTGTGGATTCCAGCCAATTGCAGTCTTCTCAATAGCTCCATCTGGCTTTCTCAGCGTGTGGCCTATCCAATTCCATTTTCTTTGTTTTATTTGATAATATATTTGTGATTAGTTAGTTCTTCTCCACAAATCTTCATTTGCTATTATTTCCGGCCATCTTATATTTAGAATACACCTCAGGCATCTGTTCACGAATGTCTGTATCTTTTTATTTATTACATCCGTAATTTTCCTTGTTTCACAACCATAGAGGAGGACTGATTTTACATTTATGTTAAACAGTCTGAGCTTTGTCTTCAATGAGATGTTGTTATTCCGCCATATGGGACAAATCAAAATGTGACAGGAATTATTTAGGATCATCTCCAGCATTGGAGGTTGAGGCTGGAGAGAGACTCTGGAAAAGATCAGAGAAACTGGGTTTCGATATACTATACTTTTGTCAGATGGTGAGTCCAAGACGTTCAACCATCTGCAGAAACTAAATGTATACAGTAATTCATATGCCATCATCAAAGAAGAGTGCCTGAACCATATTTCTAAGAGGTTAGGTTCAGGCATAAGAAGTGAAATAAAAATAATGGAAGACAAGAGGTACGAATTTTGGAGGCAATACTCGGGACAACTTGAAAGACACAGCAATAGTGAAGCTAGAACACTACTATAGGGGGGCTATTGCATCCAATATTCCTGATGTTGTAAACATGAAGACTGCTGTGTTGGCCACTCTTTACCATTGTAGAAGCACAGATTCCAAGCCAGAACATGATAAGTGCCCTAAAGGAATGAACTCTTGGTGCCTCTACAATAAAGCCAAAGCGAAGAGAGAAAAACCAAATTCCCATAAAGAAATGGACAGTACTCCCCTTAATGACACCTGAGTGGCTAAAATACTACCTGTATAGCAGAGATTGTCATCAGATACCATTTTAGCCAGATGTACAAGAGAAATGACAAAATCCAAATGAGAGTTTGCATAGTGTCAGATGGGCAAAGTGCCCAAAACTAAATTTTGTGTCCAAAAAAAGGTACATCTGACAGTAATTGAAGCAGTTGTACAGTTCAACCAGGGGTCATACCAAAGAGAACTCTCCAGGACCCAACACAACCTGTCTCAGAAATAAAAAAAGAAAATTTGCAAACAATGAGACAGTTGCTGCCACAAACAAAGTGTTCGACATTATTTGGAGATGGAGAAACACAGAAGACAGTAGGAAAGGGTTGCCAGAATTCATAGGGAGAGCATTTTGAAGCAGAAGGAAGGAAAAACTTATGGTTCTGATGACTTCTGATTGGTGAGTGTCAATTATTAGCATGTAATATATACAATAAACTTTAAAACTAATTTTCCGTAACTTTTTTTTTTCATCATTCTGGCATGTACTTTTTATAGTAAATATAATCCAATGTTCTTGAAATTTTTACAGTTGGTAGATACATTGCCCATAAACATGACCTAGTATGGGTTTTGCCAAATTTTGATTTTGAACAATTTTATGATTTTTTAAACAGTTTTTATTTAATTTTAAATTACAAATTTAAAAATTAGGCCTAATTATATAGTTTTAAAAATAATAATAGTAAGACAAAATTGATGCTAGGCATTATTCTCCTGCCGTTTCTGTATAACATATTACAACTTTGTAAAATTAATTTAAATTTTTGACCCAAAAGTAACTTATGTGTTCAAAATTTGTTTTTTTTTCTTCAAAAAGTATGTATGCAATGAAATTGAAATCTTGTGCATATACTTACAATGCATAGCTAAACATACTATGAATATTTGATTGAAATCGGAACAATAGGAAAAAAGTTTCTTATAATGGCAGAGTGTCCCCTTAAGAAGGGTTATAATACTGATTTTAGATTATGTGCAGCACACGTTTTCCGTTATTAACTTCACACTATAATCAAACAAGAAGTTAAGTTACATACCTAATGTCTTTTTTGTCTTGCTGACAGTTAAATTTTGTGTACCGATATTTTATATAATAAACCCAGACAATGTTGTATATGTTTTAACAGTGTGAAATCTTAGCCTCAACTCTAATACCCCTACGTGTCTGTTAAATTCCTCAGCGGAATGTTTGGAAAAAAGCGGAAGGCTATTCCACCAATTTAGCTGTTACCCCATTATTCGTAAATTAAATATAACTTATGATAATTTTAGAGGTGTAACAATATTTTAGCACATGAAATCGCTCTAATTCTCAATGAAATTATGTTCTATGGATTACAGGAAACTAATTAATTCCCATTGATTAAAGTTCACGTTAACACTTTGTTTGTTAAAAACATAAAATTATTTAGTCATACGTTAAAAAGTGTTAAAATTTTTAAAAAGGTATATTCTTTCGACAGACGGCCCGTTTCGACATGATGTCACGTCTTCTTCAGTGTCTCCTGAACTACTGGTGATCTTGAATTCTGCGATGTGCATTTGTCGATTGTAGGGGTGGGGGTATGTTGCTTTATGGTTGGGGGCTGGTTGTTTGTGTGTTATGACGTATCATATTAATTCCCAGTTCTGAAGAAATGACTTATAAATAATTGATGGAACAGCCCCCATATGCTCAATGCTTTTTTCTTAACGTGGAATCCTCTATACTCTCTGATACTTGCCACATGGGTAGGCTATCCTATTTCTGGCTTAATTGAGATAAAGATTTCTATGGTAAGTACATTAAATGTTATCGATCAT
This sequence comes from Periplaneta americana, assembly GCF_040183065.1. Taxonomy (NCBI): domain Eukaryota; kingdom Metazoa; phylum Arthropoda; class Insecta; order Blattodea; family Blattidae; genus Periplaneta; species Periplaneta americana. The sequence goes on along the minus strand of NW_027185502.1, from coordinate 217,626 downwards.
CATGCAGCACATGATTTTGAGGCATTGCTGTTCTGTCTTCACCACTATCGCTGAGGAGATGATAGAATTGTTGACTTGTTTGGAATATCACGTACAGCAAACTCTATTCGAAATGTCTTTTGCTTTGTGATCAAGGAACTTGTAATACAGTACCGGTAGGTTTTATCCAAAACAACATGCTGCACAAAAGAGTACTGTATGTTAGCTAACTTCTCACTAAATACACTTCTCAACAATAATGGAAGTCGGCAGTCGTATTATTTCAGTCATGACCACTTGTACTGATTCTCGTAGTCACTGTGATAATAAAATTCAATAAATTATTTAAAGATTACATTGAATTCCACAAGGAAGATATAACTAATCAAAATGGTAAAGGTTTATATGGATCACTCAGTACTTCCATGCAAGGCTTATACAGAAATACCAATCAATCAATCAATCAATCAATCAATCAATCAATCAATCAATCAATCAATCAATCAAAGGACATTATGGCGCATGTCAGCTCCATTTCGATTTCACAAAACGCTTCCACTCTGTTCTGTCTTTTGCTAGTTTCTCCCAGTTGGTACCGTAATTCCCATTTCCATACATTCCTTCTGAATTTCATCTTTCCATCTACTTCGAGGACTTCCCAGTGGCCTTCAGCATAAAAATTTGCATTATGTAGTCTGTTAAGTGTTTCATGTTTTCTGTTATTAGAATTGTCTATCAAAACACCAAGATATTTGAACTGATTGACTATTTCAAAACTATAATTTTTTATTTTAAAGCTATTGGAATCCTTTTTGTTCTAGTGATTACCATATAGGCTATTTTGTTTTACTCTCGTTAATATTTAATCCAATGTTTTGTGCCTTTTCCATTAATTCAATAAATAGCTGTCTTATTTGAAGCTCATTTCTTCCTATTAATAATAAATCATCAGCATAGCCTATGCAAAAATTTTGTGGTGTCCACCCAGGTTTATTCCAGCTGGTATTAAGTCTGTCGTATTATCTTCTCTAATGCTATATTAAATAAGATTGGCAAGAGAGCGTCACCTTGTTTTAATCCTGTTTGATTTACGAATTCTTCTGATATAATTCTATTTGTTACTACTTTGCTTATCGTATCTTCCATACATATCTTACATAATCTGATTAATTTCAAAGGTATTCAAAATTCGGCCATTATATTCCATAGACTATATACAGTCTATACAGAAATATGGTATTTGTAATTCAATTTTAGATCAGATTTCAGATTTCTTTGTTTCATTCTGATTGGTTGTGATGTGATTTACAGATACTCTGTCTATGGTATTGCTCGCTCTCAACTGCATTGTTCGTGACCACCGAAATCGAAATCTGGACCACTACGTAAAGAAGCCAAGTCTAGGTCTGGCAGAGCAGCAACATCCTGATGGCAGCTTTGGAAACCTCCACAGCACAGCTCTGGCAGTACAGGTACAAGATCTTATTCAAACATGCAAAGCGATGGTGGATTTTGAGAGATGTGCATAAGAAAATCTCATTTCCCTTGCACACAGGTTTACAAAGATGAGTTTTTGAAGTGGTTCGTCTACATAAAGAATTAATAACACTAGTCAACAAGGTTTTTGTCACAAGGGTGAAAATGGTCATTTTAGATCAATTTTTGTGTGCTGATACTAGATCTAAACTTGAAAATTTTCCATCACGCACCATTTAAGAGGAAAATTGGAAATTGTGAAAAAATAAGAATGAATTTACCAAAGAACTCGGGTATCGAACTATGGACTTTATTTAAACGGTTACACAGTATATTCATACGTTTTATAACTTATTGTTGCTCAGTATATACTAAAAGTGTATTTTAAGGAATAGGTTCTTTCAAATACATGAGTCTACATTAATAAGGTGCATAGTGGATGATATATACCTGTATTATTTTATTGCTTTATGACGCTAGACCGACAGAAAGCACTGAGAGGGTGGGCTTTTAGAGTGAAATAGATTGCATTTTAGGATTAGTTGAATATTATTTGAGCTTGTGACAAGTTGTATCGCTGGTTTTAAGTGTTTATCTTCGCATTCATTTACTCTTTCTCAGAATGAAAAAATCTCGTCGTGCATTTGTAAATTCGCCGGACAGCTTTTGTTACATATGTGGAGAATTTACGGCAAAATCGCAGCGTCGGCCATTATCAGATTAGTTAAAACAAGCATATTATTACTATTTTGAATGTAATGTGTGTGATGAGGACAAATCATGGGCTCCCCATATGTGCTGCACAACATGTTACTCAAAACTGATAAACTGGATGAACGGAAAGAAGACTCGAAGTATGTCGTTTGCAGTTCCAATGATCTGGTGTGAACCGGCAAGCCATGCAGAAGACTGTTATTTCTGTTTAACAAAGATTACGGGATTTTCAAAGAAAACAAGATCTACAATTGGATATCCTAATGTTCCATCTGCAATAAGACCTGTACCACCTGGACCAAAACTGCCTGTTCCTAATCCTCCTTCGCAATTGGAGGAATTGGTTCTTCCAATAGAACAAACAGATGATTTAGCTCAACCATCAACATTCTCTATCCGTCCTATAGCCCAGAACATCATAAATAACCCCATTTAATTCAACAATGTGAACTGAACAACTTAATAAGAGATCTTAATCTCACTAAACAACAAGCTGAGATTTTAGGGTCTAGACTGCAACAATGGAACCTGCTAGCACGAGATACTAAAATTTCATTGTGCAGGAAGAGACATGAACGGTTTTCAAAGTATTTTATAATGAAGAATTCTATGTGAATGTGTGTAAATATAGATGGCTTAATGGAAGAACTAGGATTTCAACACATCCCAGAGGAATGGAGATTATTCATAGATTCTTCCAAAATAAGTTTAAAAGCAGTGTTATTGCACAATGGAAACACTAAACCATCAATTCCAGTGGCGTATTCAGTAGATATGAAGGAAACTTATATCAATTTGTCAGTGTTACTAGATGCAGTCCAATATAAAATATACTGCTGGCAACTCTGCGGAGATTTGAAAATTGTCGCCTTATTGCTCGGACTTCAGGATGGATTCACAAAATACTGTTGCTTTCTCTGTTTGTGGGGTAGTAGAGCGACTGAAAAACACTACAGAGTGAAGACTGGCTTCCCAGAGAAAGCTATGTCCCAGGAGAACATAATATCAAGTATGTCCCTTTAGTAAAACCGGAAAAATTACTGCTTCCTTCTTTACATATCGAGCTTAGTTTAATGAAGAGTTTTGTTAAAGCTATCCATAAAAATGGAGAAGGTTTTGCATATGTAAGGAATATGTTTCCGAAACTTAGTGAGACTAAAGTGAAAGAGGGAATTTTTGTTGGCCCTCAAATTAGGAAACTTTTGAAAGATGAGAGCTTTGAAAAAAAATTAAATGTTGAGGAACAAGAAGCTTGGAATGCCTTTGTAAGTGCTGACAATTACCAACAGTTTGTACAAGAACTCCTGCATAGTTACCAGAAGCTTGGTTGTCGAATGTCATTGAAAATACATTTCCTCCATTCCAATCTGGACTTTTTTCCTAGAGAACTTAGGAGCTGTAAGCGATGAAAAAGGGGAAAGATTCCATCAAGATATACACAGGATAGAACAACGATATCAAGGAAGGTGGGATTCTAATATGATGGGGGACTACTGTTGGTTTTTGTTCAGAGAAGGTGACTCAAACTACAAGAGGAAAAAATAACTCTAAGTAACTAAATACTTTTTTTTAAAATCTAGCTTGAAATCTGTATATGGTTGTTTACTTCAATATTTTAATCAATTTAATTTATAAACCTTAAAAAATTATAGTTACTTTGATCCAGTTTTAAATTAATAAAGTAAAAGCCTATTTTGAAGGGAAAAAAGGAACATAATGCCATTTTTTTCTTATTGTAGTTATTATTTATGCGACGTTATTATTTTTCTGTGAAACGTCAGTGTATTTTGTGTATAAATTTTGCATCTTAGGAATTTATTTATTTTCACTGTTGTAATTACGTCTTTTGAAATGCGCGAAAACGTTTTTTTTAATCAAAATATTTCCCCTTCTGTCGCACAAAAATGTTACGTGTTACAGATTTTTCGCTGCCATTTTCGTAATCAGCAGGGTCGATTTAGTAAAAATCAGCTGATTTCATTTCTGTGACAGACAAAAAGTTAAAATTTGTCGACTAGTGTAATCAATCTGAAATGTAAATGATTCATTCACTGTATCAAGTAATCACATTTATCCTAATAAAATCGATTATTTTATGGCAGGTACGTGTATTTAACATTGACCATTGTACCGCCTTCACATATTGATATAAATGAGCCGTTCAGAGCAGAAGTGGTGTAAGTCAAAAATGGGTAATGAGGGTTAAAGTAAACATTCTGTAAAATACAGAGCAAAGTAACAGTTAATATTCAATTTATTTAAACTATTAGTATTCAGTGAATAGCAAGAAGGACATATTAATTCCTACTTTGCTCTGTATTTTACAGAATTTTTACTTTAAACCTCATTACCCATTCCTGACTTACACCACTTTTACTCTGAACGGCTCAAATCTACTTAAGAAGTAATTATTTTAAAATAATAGAGCTGTGATAATTATAAATAAAAGCATATTTGATGATTTAGTGGTTACTATGCTTGCATTTCAATTCAATCCTGGAATAGGATGATGGATTTTTGGATGGAAAGATTTTTTTTTTTTCATTTTCATTTCATTTATTATATTCCATAAATCTTACATTAGCAATGAAGTTTTAAGATGTGGAACAAGTTCAAATTTTACAATATTACAATTACAATTACAATTTTTACAGTATTTTACAATTTTTACAGTTTTACAATTTTGCAATTTTCTACAATATTTTGGCGAGATGTAGTGAGATGAGGTGAGGCCCGAGAATTCGCCAAAAGATTACTTGGCATTTGCCTTATGGTTTAGAGAAACCTTGGAAAACCTCCAACCAGTAATCAGACCAAAGGGAGTTAAATGAAGAGGCCGAGGACTTGCTGTAGACCATCCGGTGTCAGTCTCATGGCTGGGCAAAACCTCGGAAGAAACCGACTTTCATTGGACGAGAGAATAAATCTGTGGGCCTCATTTACATGATTATTTGTATGTAAATGGTATTTTTCTTTGATATTGAAGATAGAATTCTATATTGGTAATATATGGAGTGTCTCAAAAACAGTCCATCAAAGTAATTGAAGGGTTTTTTTGAAAAAAAAAAAAAAAAAACCAGAGTACAAAAACTTAAATTTTCAGGAGAAAACAAAAAACTATCTGACATGATTGTTGTTGACACTTCAAGTATGAAATTCATTATGTCATTTCTTACGGTGTTATAGAAACTGTGGAAAACTGAAGTACATTTATAACTTAAATTGCCTCATAGAAATACATGTGTAAATGTAGGTAACTGTAGACAATCGTTGTTTTAAGAGAAAATTCTCTGTTGAGGCTGAAGTGTGCGCCTCTTTTAATCTTCTTTTTCTTTATTATATCCTATTTATTCTCCTTTTGTTGTTTACATTTCTTCCATGGGGTTACTTCTGTACCTAAAGATGAGTCCATAACTAATACAATAATTGGCATGTTAAAGTATTTTTCTTTGAGGTGGCTTTTGCCGTGTACATAAGAAGCAATACTGCAAGTCTACTACTGTTTAAAATTGTATGCATAAATGTTTAAAATGATATGAATGTGATATTTGTAAATGCTACCATCGTCCTGGTCAGTATTTGGACTATGATTGTTTTATGAAAACCATTGAAAATTTCCACTCCTTTAACAGAAGATAGTGGTGTTTACCAGGGGTGATTTCTCAGGGCATGCTATGCTTGCTGCGCAAGCCCAATATTTTCGTAGAATGTGTATTTCTCAAAATGGCGTTACATACATTAAAATTTATTTTGATTTTTTAAATACTGTATAGGCGTAATACCATCCGCAGGTTGCAAACCGCAAATATTGCAATGCTTGATCGTTTCTTGGAGCTACAGGAAAGACGTAGAAATAGCGAGAATATGATGCGCGCGCAAGTGCCTTCCTCCTTGGCCCATCCTAGGCGCACATGCTTCTGTTATGTGTTGTTTGAAGCTCTGGTCCGAGAGCTACACCAACGACTATTTAACGTTACACAGACCAGTATTGGCAGTGAGAATGTGCTGTGATTTGCGAGTGCAATGTAATTGTATGAGCGGAATGCATATGTTAGCTGCTGCATGTATTATTAATTCTTAAACATTAATTTGAAGAATTGCAATGAGTTCGGAATTGTGTGTTATTGAAACCTTATTATTAAATCCATTTTCCCGAAGGACTATTCAAGAGAAGACAGACATTATAGAGAATATGTGCGCTCGTTCAGTACAGCTCAATACAACAATGTGCATTGGTTGGCAGGGTCGAAAAAACTAAATAAACTGTTTTGTTGTCCATGTTTGTTATATCTTACAGTGGATATTCTTGCAAAACTGTATACATTTTCTTTTTATGGAAGAACTTAAAATAAAAGGTAAACTGTATTGGATTAACTCGCATATGTTGGAAGAACTGAAAGACAATATAAGAAGGGAAATTGCAGCAAGAAGAAGAGATAATGCGTGTTAATACAAATTTTCTTAAAAGATATGAAAGATGTGTGGCAGCACAATGAAATTATTTCCAACATCTTCTATGACAAAGGTAGGTGGTTACTGTAATTTGCATGATAAATCCATGCACTTGACTTCAGGGGCTATGAATACCCGACTCTGTCAGCAAACAGTGTGCTTCATGAACTTCTATTTGAAGGCTCTGTAATATTTTCAGTGATAAGACATATACCAAAGTTATACAGATGTAAATGCATTTCGAGTATTTCAGAGTTGTTCTTTAGTCAACTGTCCGAAGACAGGTTTGAACCTTACAAGTGATACAAGAAGGCACCATTTATGAGGCAATTAGGCCTAGGCCAGGAAATAATGAAGTAGGATGGCCAGTTTCTTTCTGCCTCCATTATATACATTGCCGACTAGCTACGTATTACACTAATCAAACTTTAGATGCATACAAATTACAAATAATTGTTCTTTCTCCGACATATTGTCAAGTGAGATATACTGCCTGATAATAGATGTACATATCAGCCAGAACCTCAGAGGATTATTTCAGAGTAGAGTTAATTTTTATTTTGCCTAGTTTGTCCATTTAAATTTAAAAAACCATGTTGGGTCCGATAAGCCATACAAGTTATCAAAGATTTATTGTTAAAGCCGTCAAACATGGGAGGGGTGATGTAAATAACTGTATATTTGTGTTTATCACTATGTAATTTGATAAGTTTGACAGGATATTTTCACTAATCAACACTCAACGGTCAGATGAAAGGAACAGACTATCAGTAGAAGCAGTGGAAGGTATTGTAACAGTACAATATAATTTGAAGCATTTTACATGTAAAAAATTTCACACCTGTTTATTGAAATCCCCAAAGTTACTGAAAGACATTTCCTCTTCACAAAATACTAAAAAAGCAGAACATGTCTGGTAAAATCCAGACGTCTGGTTACCCTATACTGAAACATTTCGGAGTATATGAATGTAGATATTAACAATAAAAGATTGTGTGGGGTCAGAAAAGACCCCAGATAAATGTCGAGAGTTAATTGCCTCTTTGCCTGCCTATTGTGCCTGTTTATTTTTTAATTGCCCTTTATGCCTGCTTACTTTAAGTATTATAAATGCATATACATTCGGGCTCTAGTAATAAGATTTCATCATACGAGATTTTAGGCTTTCAGAGTTCATTCATCCAGTAAATCATACACAATTATATAGCACAAATCAAAACAAATACATAAATAAAAATAATATATAAATATACTAAAAGAAATATAAAAATAGGTACATTAAAACACTCACAAATGAACAATATGTGATAAGGTCTTGCAGAAAATTTTCTGTCTTTCAATAGAAATAGGCCAATCTATATTGATTTTCGATTTTTCTGAAATTTTAGGAATAGGGTCTACTTGTAGGTTTTGCACGTTGCATATATCGCTCAATACATGGAAGAGTTTCCTACCCTGTCATTAGCTCTTGACTATTCCCAACAATTTGATAATACAGTGAAACCTCTCATTTACGGACATCGAAGGGACGTAACAATCTGTCAGCATCTGAGAGGTGTCCTGTATTGGGAGGGAGGCTCCCCAACCTAACAGTAAATTTATAATATGCATTATGTATGCCTTCACACTTTAAGTGAAATGTATTACTGTAGTTTAACTCTAAATACAGTATACTGTACTACTTGCGACTTTGAAGTACAGTAGATAAGACCGAAAAAGGAAAATACAGTACTGTGCCATGCAATTTTATTCTAGGTCTACAGTTATGCAGTACTGTAATTTACAGTTTTCAACTTAACCTTTACGTTCAGGTGCCATGTCTCTCGAAACAGAACAACTGATTGAAGTGAAGAGAATAATCCTACTAACCCTATTATGTGTCGAATACAATTTCACGATTAAATTTTATGATTTTTTTTATCCATCCACTTGCAGCTAACAAGGGGTAGTCGGCTGGGCTAGTGGTAGCCTACGAGACCCTTATGTTATGTTTCATGTTAAGGAATTTTTGTACAGTTCTCAAAACTAAATTTTCCATTTTTGTAACACATTAGGTCTTAAAATTCAGTTCTGTCCGCAATCAGGAGGTAAATCAAGCTTTAGGATGTGAAACAGCTGTCCGTGTCTTTGTCTGAGAGTATCCGTAAATGAGAGTTAAATTTATCATTATTTTTAGATTATTTCAGTTGGGACATAAATATCTGTCCATATATGAGGAGTGTCCTTATTTTGGGGGTGTCCATAAGGAGAGGTTTCACTGTATAGTAACATCAAATTGTCACAGTCCTCTGTGTAGCTGACAGAAAAACTATTTTCATATTATAGGCTTTAGAGGCTGCAGATAGTGAACTTGCTGGCAATGGTGGCAACATTGGCCCAGTGCACTGGAACCGCAGCAATGCTATAAACTACTTGGTATCTCGTCAGGCTCCTGATGGTTCGTTTGGAGATGTGTTTACAACTACTGAAGTTGTGCTTGGCTTGGGACCACGACGACTCAGCTCTGTTAGAGACCTCATTTGTGGTAGTGGTAATTCTGGAGGAACTTTCACCACTAGTGGTAAGTGTAACATTTAATAAACAGTCAAGTGTTTACAAGCACAAGAAAATGAAAGGATTCAAGATCAACCACAAATGGGTACCAGTATGAATTCAATAAAATTACAGTAAAACCTTGATAAGACGTGCCCGCTTATTACGCTGTCCCGTGTAATACGTTTTTTTTGTCCGGTCCCTGCACATTTCATATATAACGCCTTTATAAAATACCCCGTTTGTTGTGCTCAAGTCCCGCATAATACACTGTTTTTGTGGAATATTTTCGATGTAATTTTCAGCAATGTACTTTAACAGCAATGAAACATCTTGGTCATTGAACTCACTGGTGCCATTAACCTGAAAAGTATTGATATTCGACCCTTTACCTGCGCATTTAAACCTTCATACTTCATACCTCACCCTCTTGTTACACTCTCTTATTCGACTACTTACCTGCGCGGTTAAAGTTTACATACAGTTACAATACCCCACCCTCTTGCTAACCCTCTCTCTCAAACAGCGTTCCTCACTCGGCCGTAATAAAATTCTGGAAATTTTTGCTGGTCAGTTTGTTGTCCTTTAGTGTATTGAAGTGTCTGTGAATGTGATTACAATGAGTGTTAAACGAAAAGCACTTTATTTGTCGGAAAAATTGAAAATCTTACGAAAGTATGATGAGAACAGTACTCTTACTCAGAAACAACTCTCTGATTCATTAGGAATCCCATCATCGACATTAAGAACGATAATAAAAAATCGCGACTCAATCACTACAGCTGCGATGTCAGGAGGATGTAATCGCAGAAACTGAAGTGTGGTAAACATGAGGACTTGGAGAACATGCACACGGCAAACAACTATAAATGACTTTTTTTTTTCCGAAAGAATTAAGTACAGTACATATTGTAAATGTCTTTGACATACAGTACAGTAATTACATAATGGAGTAATACTATATTACCTTTCATGGCTCATGTATTTCAATAAAGAAAAATGCTAATAGATACTGTATATATGTCAAAATTAGTATACCCGCCTAATACGTGGTCCCTTGAACAGCGTCTTATCGGGGTTTTACTGTATATTCATATAAAATAGGCTAGGCCTAGGTACTAACTTGTATCTCTAACACTGGTAATGTTATGATAATGAACACAGGTTGATCTTTGACATAACGAACATAAAGTAGCCTACAGCATTGCTAAGTTCATCCTGTGAACAAAAGTAAATAGTTCAGGAATTTCAGTCCCTGTTTTAATGTCTTAATTAATATCATTTTACATCAACCATTAAGCGAGAAGCTCTACATTAGGGTTTCCCTATATGGGATTTTTTTTTTATGTATGAAACGTGTACCCCCTAATTTTGTTTTATTACAGTTCCTCCCATGTAAAATTTTTACTTAATTGAATGGCTTTAACCCATGCCGACTTTGTTTTCAAATTTTAACTTCATTTAAATTTATTGATGATTAATGAGCAAATCAATTTCGCAAGTTTTCTTTATTTTTATTCTGACAACCATGGTCTTCGTCATGTTTGCATTTATCTTCATCCCATATTGCTCACAGCTGTCATTTAGCTCCAGTAGCATATCCCTTAGTGTTGTCTCCTCTTCTACTAACAACAACATATTATCAGCAAATTTTATGCACTTTATTCTTCTTTCTCCTACTATCACCCCTCCCATGTTCTGAAAACAGTTCTTTACCAAATTCTCCAAGTAGATGTTGAACAGATAGGTGATAAAGGGCATCCTTGTCGTACTTCTCTCCCTATTTCACTTTCTTCAGACATTTCTTCTCCTATCCTGACTTTGACTTGTTGTTTCATATAATTATGTTGTTGTTGTTGTTTTGTAATGCCAGGCGTTTGACAATAAAGTCATTTCACCTCTTACAGTCCAATATTTTTCAAAGATATTGTCATGATCAGCCACTGAAGCACAGATTTTGGGGTGTTCCGAATCCATTTCTTGATTTGAATTGCACAATGGGCAGTTAGGAGACAGATATATTCCAATTCTATGCAGGTGTTGGCCAAATAGTCATGGCCTTTTGCCAATTTAAATGCAGCTACAGATGATTTGCGTGGTAAATCGGAAATTAACTGTGGATTATGATGCAGAGAGTTTAATTTTTTCCCTTGTGATTGTGATATCAAATTTTGTTTGTTGAAGTTTCAGTATGTAGATTTAATAAATCTTTTCACAGAGTAATATGTAGATTTAGTAACAGTACTGCCGTTCTTTGCTAAAGCATCCGCATTCTCGTTTCCCAGGATTCCACAATGGGATGGTATCCATTGGAATACAATTCTTTTACTGAGTGATATTAATTGAGAGAGCATTTTAGTTATTTCTGCTGTTTGAGATGAAGGAGTGTGGCTAGAGACTATTGATAGAATAGCTGCTTTGGAATCTGACAATATAACTGCATTTTTAAATTTATTGATGTGGCATAGAATATTCCTGAGACTTTCACTTATTGCAATGATTTCTCCATCAAAACTTGTTGTTCCATATCCAAGAGATCTATAAAGTGAGAAGAGAAAGCACGTAACACGTGCACCGGCACCTTGTTATTTTTTCTTTTAAATTCGAGATGTTGAGTTTCTGTTTTAATTCTTGAACCATGGATATGAAACTTTTTTGAGTTTTCAATCTACAGAGGGTACTGTATGAATGCCAATTGCTTCCTGGTAATCTGATAAGTTTTTCATATTGAATCAGTGCTTTTTCTTCTATTGTCATTTTGATGCTGTTAATGTTAGTGGGGAATCTCATAGAATCTATTGGAGTTGTTTTGATTTCACCAGTAATGAGCCTGAGAGCTGGTTTTGAACACGTTCTATTTCGTTTATGAAAGGTGAAGTAATTAAAATTTCTCCGCAGTATGTCAGCACTGGCTGTACAAACGTTTTGTATGTAGTGTTCAAAGTATTTCTAGAGCATCCCCATTTCTTTCCTGCTAGTCTTTTCTGAAGGGAAAATCTTTTACGAGCTTTTTCAGAAATATATTTAAATGGTTGCTCCATGTTAACTTACTGTCGAAATAGACTGGAACAGTATAAAACAGATTGCAATGAAAAGGAAGGAAAAAAAATTGGAATTATTTAAGCAGCAGCAGCAGCCAATAATAATGAATTTGGAGGAGAAATATGTGTAATCATTATATATTACTATAATAATAGTCCATGGCACTACAGCCCGTGAAGGGCCTAGACTGACCAGCTGGCTGCTGGCCTCATGCTCACATGCTGAAGCACAGGTGGACGATCATCCAACCAGAATGGCGGTATCGTGTGGTTAGCACGATGATCCCCCCCCCCCCCCCCAGCCGTTATAGCTGGTATTTGCAACCACATTTCGCTACCTATCGTATCTCCCCAAGTGCATCACGATGCCATATTTTACTATACTCTCTTGTATAGGTTAGACAGCGGCAATTATCTCTAGAAACACGATTTGTCTTTTGTTCCAAGGACAAAATGAAATGTCAAAAATGACTTTAAAGATATGCATATCATTTTATTCGTTATTTTCACTATAAAATTATAGTCTTCATTTGTTCTGAGACATTCCCTAGTCCTGTCAGAAAATTTTCATCTAGGAATTAGAATATTTTTCATATATTAATAGTTCCGCCAACACAAAATTGTGGACAGGTTGAGGTTATCAACCTGGCCATCTTCAGAGTGGTATTTATTTATTATTCTATACTTTATTAATTTCTCTTCCTTTATTAGTCTGCATATTTTATGTTTATAACTCTTTAGGTATATTATAAGTATTATATGTAATGTAGAAAGAAAACTGTACATATAACCAAAATGTTTAACTCAGGGAAAGTCAAAACAACACTCATATTTGATAAATCTTTGCTCTTCCAGTAGCTAAACTCCAGCCGTCTACAGCAACAACACTTCCTCCTACTGCTGTGGCAAGTGCGGATTCAAATTTGACAGTGGAAGGCACGACTCCTCGATAAAATCCTAAAGGAGATGACCTTGCAACTGTGACATATACGTTATGGGTTGGAACAAACGTGACAGAGAATTTCACCATCAGTGTGACAGCTGAGAAGAATTCGACTTTTTATCACATAATGCAAATAGCTGCAGAACAAGATTCCCACTATGTGTGAGTATCATTTGTTACCACTGTTGAAACATAGATACCCACATTCTGATGCCTCCAGATGTGGTCTGTGATGTAGTCTGTATAGACCCTCCTGAATTCCGATGTTCTCTAACACATTAATTTTGATAAAATAATTCACTTCATTTAAATACCACATCCGTAAATTGTGGGACAAAGCCGTGCCAGATAACTGATTTTTCCGGATAATTCGAAAATACTTTTATAGGTTATGTAAAGACGCACTTTACTGCACAAACATTTTTTTTCCATGTTGAAATGGAGTAATTTTCATATAGATCATTAAAAATAGTTTTGAAATACATACAATGTTTATTTTTAGTACTGAATAAGGTACTGTACAGTACATTCATCAGTTAATAATTATTGTAATACAGTAATACAAAATAGCGTAAGAATACTAAAAGTTTTCGTAACCTTATGACAATTTTGAGTGGCTGTCATGTGAGTCATGTGACGTGAAGAGCAGTGTAGCCAACATCGCAGCTATGAAGTAGCACTCGATGATTTGAGCATAAGAATATTTTGCTTGCATTTCCCGGAATCCATTGTGCAGCAGCAGCACTTAGCGGTAATAACCATGATACTATCCATCACTCAAATTAAACTTTTACGCACTGTAGGAACAGAGAATTTCACACTTTCGTACTTAGACTCATTCAACACTCCTTCGAAATGGGCAAGTTCAAGTTTTAGATTGAAAGATATTGTCTTCGTGCATTGTTTGCAAGGTCCAAGTGACAGATACCGATTCTACCCTGTACTCCAGGGACATAACGGGCTTTTTTGTCTATGTTTTCACACGTGAACAGTGTAAAGAGTAAACACGATATGCAGCATGTGCGATCTACGAGAACCACTCACATCTTCGTCAGACTCTTCTCTTTCACATGAATGACTTTTTCTTTTTGACCTAGCCAAAAGTGCCATTGTTTTGTATTGCCAGTTATTTGGGTGCCGGATATGAGGGATTTTACTGTACCTAGTTATTAAAACAGTTGTATTCCAAGTAGAATGTTGAGATACAGCACAGTTGCAATTATTCAAGCCAGCCCAATTCTTTCATTCTTTTTTTTTTCTTAACTCATTTCCCGAATAAAAAAAAACAATCACAGAGTGATGTACTAAGTAAGTAATGAAAATCAACTCTGAAGATACGTATTAAAATGTTTAATGTTTTCAGTTGAATTTCAGTTTTAATTTACTTTAGTGTTTTCAGACTGTGATTAAGCACACACTAACGTGAATGTTGAAAGAAAATGAAAAAAAGATCGTGGATTTAATAGAAGTTTAAGTTCAGAAATTGTGAGAATTAAATGATGAGATACCTACTAAAGATAAAAATTGACATTGAGCTCGACATGGAAAGTATCATCATCAGTTCTTACTGTGGATTTGTGGTTGTTGTATCTAAACCTACATTCTTTCCTTGTCCAGTATTTGTAGCTTATTACTACGCTTAAGAATGATACTTCTGTCAATTCAGTCTTTCATAATTGAGTATTTTTCTAAATTCAGTTTTCGAAACCATAAAGCTCGAATGACCAATAAGGAAAATATAGACGTTGTGTAGAGGACTGATCAACCCCTCACTTTAACTCTACAGTAATCGCTGTAAGTTACTGCCACATAGTATAGTCCGGGTCAGCTTACTTAATACGCTAAGGGTGAAACCTAACCATTTTTCCCCCATTACTACATAAGCTAGTGGATTATGGTGATTTTTTTTAGTTTTCAGGTTGAATTTTCTTTTGCCAACTTCATTTCGAAATTCGGTACTGAGAAATACTGCAACTGATAGTGATTTTATAACTGTTATGTTGGCAGCAGTGACACAAGTTGTCAGTAGTTTAAATTCTGAAAATTCAAATTGTTCTAGATTTCTGAGCCCATTACTAATAATTAATTAATTAATATCAGTATTAATATTAATACATAATAGTTATTGTATGTGTTGCTTTGTGTTGTGGTTACAATTTCAAGATTATAGTCAGCTAGGCTAAGTATAAATAAATATAACATATTTCGTGTGATACATGCCCTTGAGTAATCGATAGAAATATCATTTCACATTTTAATTAATTTCTTTCGTGTTTAGATTTTTATTACAGTAATGGAGTAAACATTCTAGGTGAAACAAGCGTTGAGCGGATTCCGCCGATTTTGGAATAGACACCGACGTACTTGAACTGCCAACATAGAAAACAAAAAATCACACTCAATCGCTTTCATCTTCATCTTGACGGGATAATAAAAGCCTAAACTAACCTAACCTAACCTAACCTAAGTGCGTCGGTATCTATTCCAAAATCGGCGGAATCCGCTCAACGCTCGTTTAACCACATTCTAAAGCATACATTTCAAAGTGGCATTCGTTTTCGGAATTCATACTAATCATTTCACGTGATCAAACAAAATACATGTTTAGGTTAGGTCTCGTGGTTCATAAACTGTTTAATCAAAGCAATGAATTTCATGTTGTCAGATAAAATACATTTTAATATTACATCATACACTAATCTACTAACTACTAACATAATGTGCGAGAGGTCCAGAAGAAAAATATAGGCCTACTCTTTCACAAATTATTGAACCTGTTAGAAAACACCTCCACAACATAAAGATGAGATGTTGTTGTTGTTGTTGTTGTGTTTTCTAATGCCAGGCGTTTGACAATAAAGTCATTTGACCTCTTGCACTCCAATATTTTTCAAAGATATTATCATGACCAGCCACAGAAGCACAGATTTTGAGGTGTTCCGAATCCATTTCTTGGTTTGAGTTGCACAATGGACAGTTAGGGGACTGATATATTCCAATTCTATGCAGGTGTTTGGCCAAACAATCATGGCCTATTGCCAATCTAAATGCAGCTACAGACGATTTTCGTGGTAAATCGGGAATTAACTGTGGATTTTGATGCAGAGAGTTCCATTTTTTCCCTTGGGATTGTGTTATCAAATATTGTTTGTTGAAGTCTAAGTATGTAGATTTAATAAATCTTTTCACAGAGTAATACGTAGATTTAGTTACAGGTCTGTAAGTAGCAGTGCTGCCCTTCTTTGCTAAAGCATCCGCATTCTCGTTCCCCAGGATTCCACAATGGGATGGTATCCATTGGAATACAATTCTTTTATTGAGTGATATTAATTGAGAGAGCATTTTAGTTATTTCTGCTGTTTGAGATGAAGATGTGTGTTTAGAGACTATTGATAGAATAGCTGCTTTGGAGTCTGACAATATAACTGCATTTTTAAATTTACTGATGTGGCATAGAAGATTCCAGAGACTTTCATTTATTGCAATGATTTCTCCATCAAAACTTGTTGTTCCATACCCAAGAGATCTATAAAGTGAGAAGAGACAGCACGTAACACCTGCACCGGCACCTTGTTCTCTGGAGATCAAGATCCGTCAGTGTATAAATGAAGCCAGTTTTGTGAAGGGTATCTAATATTAATTGTCTCTAAAGACAATTGTTTTAGTATTTCAGTGTTTACTTCTGATTTCAGTATTTCTTCTGTTAAATTTAGATTATATTCCATATTTAATAGAGTTAAAGGGTTTGGTTTAATTTGTAGGTTTTCTTTTAAATTCGGGATATTGATTTTCTGTTTTAATTCTTGAACAATGGATATGAAACTTTTTTGAGTTTTCAATCTACAGAGAGGACTGTATGAATGCCAATTGTTTCCTGGTAATCTAATAAGTTTTTCATATTGAACTAGTGCTTTTTCTTCTATTGTCATTTTGATGCTGTTAATATTAGTGAGGAATCTCATAGAATCTATTGGAGTTGTTTTGATTCCACCAGTAATGAGTCTGAGAGCTTGGTTTTGAACATATTCCATTTCGTTTATGAAAGGTGAAGTAATTAAAATTTCTCCGCAGTATGTCAGCACTGGCTATATAAACATTTTGTATGTAGTGTTCAAAGTATTCCTAGAGCATCCCCATTTCTTTCCTGCTAGTCTTTTTAGAAGGGAGAATCTTTTACGAGCTTTTTCAGAAATGTATTTCAAATGGTTGCTCCATGTTAACTTACTATTGAAAATAACTCCAAGATATTTGGATTCATAAGTCCTAGGAAGGTGTTGGCCATTGTATTGGATATTGAATTCTCTTTCTTATTTACCAAGTGAAAATATTTGGTAGTTACTTTTGCTTAAATTGAGTGTCATCAAATTTGATGTATTCCATTCATGTAGTTGATTTAGAGCTTTAAAAGCAGAATTTTGAATTTTGTCTCTATGTCTGTAAGATCCGGAAGTCCACAAAACTATATCATCTGCAAATAGTGCTGTTTTCATGTTTGATTCCTCTAATAGGGAGGGTAAGTCATTTATATAAATATTGAATAAAGTTGTGCTGAGGACAGCACCCTGAGGTAGACCTCGATATGTTTGTCTCTAACTAGAAAGTGAGTTATTGAATTTAGTGGCAATGAATCGTTGACTAAGGAATTCTGATATCCATCTGAACATATTGCTAGAGATACCTAATTTCTGGAGTTTTAGTAATAATTTATTTCTCCAGAGTCATATGCTAGCTGAAAGTCAATAAATATTTCTAAGATATCTTCTTTCTTGTTAAAACTGTCTTTTATTTCTTGGCCGAGGCGTATGACTTGTCATTGGTAGAGTGTAGTTGTCGAAAGCCGGCTTGTCTTGGTGATAAAAGATTTTGGGATTCTAAATGCCAAGTTAATCTGTTGGAGATCATGGACTCCATGGTTTTTGCTATCATGCTTAATAGTGCTATGGGTCGATAACTATTAACATCATGAGCAGGTTTCTCTTTTTTGTGAATTGGTACAATGATTGCTTTTTTCCAAGCTGCAGGAATTGAGGTGTTCCATGATAAATTGAAAATGGATAAAAGTACAGACTTGGCTTTTTCCCCCAGATGTTTAAAAAATTCGGAATGAATGTTATCGGGGCCAGGAGATTTCTTGGTTTGAAAATTTGTAAAGCTAGAGTTAATTCTTTGGAAGTAAAATTTTGATGAAATATTTCAGGTTTTGTACTAGTAATATTGTTTTTATTATTTTTATGTAATTCTCTTTTGATAAATTTGTCAGTTTTTTTGGTATTGGGATGTAATCTGTGAGAGTTTGAGTAGTGTTTATTAAATGCGTTTGCTATATCTCTACTATCTGTTAGTGTTTTGTTATTATGAATAATAGGTTGGCTAGTATTTTCCTGTGTATTGGAAATATTCTTCAGAAAGTTATATGTTTTAGTGCTATCGGTTCTGTAATTAATATTTTCAATAAATTTATTGAAACATTTCTTTTTTGCTGTTATGATTGCTTTTTTAAGAATGGCAGTCTTCTTCCTCCAATCTTGAGTATCTTCTGGTGTTTTGCTTTGTTCTGCTTTGGTTCTTGCTTTATCTCTATCTTGTTTCAATAAATTCAGGTTTTCTGTCCAGAATGGGGTGTATTTTTTTGGTTTGCCTCGTGGAATGTGCTTTTTTGCAATTTTAACAGATTCACAGAAATATTTGTTCAATCTATCTGAGTTTGTATTTTCCATTAGTGGTGTGTTGACCTTGAGATGTTCATCGAGTTCTGTTGTAAATAGTTTCCAATTCGCTTTCTTAAAATTCCATGTTGTTTTGTTATTGTAGGGTGCCTGTCTTCGGTTTTGGTGGAGATGGATAGAAGCAATGATGACTTATGGCCAGATCCAGGGTCTTCAATTATTTTTTTCTTGGTTTCGTGATGGATATCTGATGTTACTAGTAATAAGTCTGGATTTGTACCAGAACCACAATAAAGAATGAAAGTAGGGGGATCTTCTTTTCTGTAGACAAGTTCTGCGGTTGTGGTATTTAGGAGGTCCATGATCATTTTTCCAGGTTGGTTTACATTATCGTAGCCCCAAAGTTGGGAGTGGGCGTTAAAGTCACCAATTATGATAGTTTTAGGTTGTATATCAAACAAAGTTAGATCAAGGGGATTATTAGGTGGGTTATAGGCACTGTAGATTTTGAAATGTTGTTGATTTTTCCATACTTCAATTTTTATTAGTTCTAATTTGTCTTGATTAGCCATTTCTTTTATGTTTTGAAAATTTGTAATTAATTTCTTTGATGTACCTGCGAGAATTTCACTACTGATCTGTCTATCTTTGGGTAACAGTTTCATATTAAAACCTTTAAAATTAAAATATTTTAATTGGTCAGCATTAAGGTTTGCTTCTCGAATAAGGAAGATATCTATATTATTATCTGAGAGTATATTGGCTAGTTCAGTCTTCTTGGCTGATGTTATACCGCCAGCATTCCATTGTAAGATGTAAAGATGAGATGTGGTAGGCTAAATAAGCAAGACATCATTATTGTTAATACTATATTATTATTATTATTATTATTATTATTATTATTATTATTATTATAGTACATGGTATTGTGTGATTTTATCCTCTTTTGGTGATATCTAGTATTAGTTGGCAACACTGAAGAGACGGCCAAATTAGTCTTTTAGGATTACTCATACGTGACCATCACTATAGCCACTGTGGACTGGTACTCCGCAAGCAAATAAAAGGACCGTTTAAATTTATTTACAATCATAAAGAAGTTATGGACAAACATTTTTGTGGAAAATATATACCGTATCTTTAAAAAAATGATGTGCGAAATCAACTTAGAGTCTAACTATGTGGACGATAAGAGATGAGACGCTTTGTATGATATTGCTCGCATCCATGTAGCCAAAACATTTTTATATGCATCTCGAGTTTCGTCTTTGTCTCAGCAACACATGGGAGTCATAATATAAATATGTATATAATGTATTGTATTGTATTAGATTAGATTAGATTAGATTAGATTAGATTAGATTAGATTAGATTATCCAATAGAATTACAAGCATGCCTACTAACATACTCATTAGCTAGGACTAATTGTAACAATAGTAACTGCTGCAGTTTTAACTGACATTACAGATCGCTGCGGACTCTTTACTTTATTTAGCTAGCTAGTAGGCAACGTGAATACAAATTAAAATTATAAAACAAAAATGTTTCTAGCCACTACCGTAAGACCCAGGCTCGTGTACGGTGTGGTTTTAGCCAATAATATAACATAAAATTTACAAAGACAGTTTACTGAATACAGTTGGCCTAATTAACTTAATTCAAACCAATAAATAACAAACAAGAGCAAAAAAAAAAGACGACGAAAGAGAAAAAGAGAGAAAAAAACACATTTAATATAAATTAATAATTAGACAGAAGCATGAATATAGTCGACAGAAATACAAAGGTAAAAAATACACACATTTGTTAGTATTATATATCATGAGTAATTTTATAAATTTCTTTTTCAAAAGGTTCAATTTTAAAATATTTCAAATTTGGAAAATGATATGTAATTTTATTATAAAGTCTTGGGTCGAAACTAGCACCATGTTTAAGTGCTGCACTTGTATGACATTTAGGCTCATTTAATAGGAAAGTAGACTTTTGTATTCGAGTATGATATTCATGTTTATTAGATTTATGTTTTATTTGATTTCTGTGGTAGTAAGTTAGTAAACTATATTTATAAATTTCTTCAATAGTTCATTGTTCAACTGTTAATAATTAATAACAAATGCGAGTTCAGAGCTTAAAATTTGTGGCAATAACGAGAAGTCTTTTGTTGAAAGCTATGAAAATTGGGAAGGAACTGGGATGACAGGCACGCGGGAAAACCATATGAATAGTTCTCAGTGGAGTGACAGTCTGTACGCAACCACTGGAAGGTTAAAAAAAAAAAAAAAAACATGTTGAAGACCGTAAATAGAAAGTGAGAAAAGTAAAGTTAGCAATTCGGAAGCATAATTTCAACTTTGGTCCCTTTAGGTCACATTGTTGTGGGCCCTGCTGTACTTATGAATTGTATTTTATTTTAAGGGTTACAAGATGGATGACACACATTTATGTCATTCAGCTGGTTTGCCTCAACTGCTTGTTAAATTTGTCGTTGTTCATAGAACTAGTTAATTTTTTTAAGTGAAAATGTAAGCTTCTTTACAGAAAGGAAGATCATTAATTCAACAAGAAATTTCCCAGCTTTTAATATTGCAGTAAACATAATGCAAAAATAAAGACAATACAGCTCGAAGTGATCATATTATTATATTGTTATTTCAATTAGAACAGGAATATGATAATTATGTCTGCGACCTTGAAGCCCATCTGCGATTACATTGACAGTCCTCTATCCCTTCTGTTTCAATGCTATTAGCGCTTATAGAACAATGAAATGTAGTGTTCAAAAACATAATTTAGCGAAATTTGGAGAAAACAACTTTGCTTATGTATACAGATGATATGGATCTTGTACTGCCACATAAACAAGATCTTTAAAGAGCCTTGAATGCTTTGACAGAATGGGCAGACAAAAATCATTTATGCATTAATGAAAGAAAGACAGTCCAGATGGTCTTTAGAAAAGGAGGCCGACTTGCAAAAGAGGACTCAATAATGTGCTAGTATCAACCACTTGAGATTGTCAACTCCTTCAAGTACATAGGAATCACCCTACAACCAACAACGTCATACTGCATTCTTATACAGGATAGAACTGCAGTAGCAACAAAAGCAATGTTTGAAATAAAGACCATCAAATGCCCACATTGGACACCACCACTGCAAAATTATCCCTATACTGATAATCAGTTACAGACTAGAATTAATTGGTACAGTATAAACTAATTCTCAAAGACCTAGAGGAAATGAAAGCATGTTTCAAGAACCGTGCCCTTCGTATCTCGAAATGTAGGCTACACTTTCCTGGCTGATTTACGAACTGGCAAAGGAAACTTTTCTACTTGAATACCTCAGGATGCGACTCTCACTGCCTGCTACCACCAATTCATCAGACCATCTACTAGAAAGTCACCTAAAAAGAGAAGAGATATGGCCAGACTTCTACTGCACAGGTGATATGATGGATAGAGAATGGACACAACCAAATTAAGATCTACGACACATGCTTACAAGCTTGGCAGTTCATGGTGATCATCACAACATATACAAGACAACCTGTTATTATACACCTGATGGGGTGTGTGTGTGTGTGTGTGTGTGTGTGTGTGTGTGTGTGTGTGTGTGTGTGTGTGTGTGTGTGTGTTGTGTGTTGTGTGTTGTGTGTGTGTGTGTTTTTTTTTTTGTTGTGTTTTGTGTGTTGTGTGTGTGTGTTGTGTTTGTGTGTGTGTGTGTGTGTGTGTTGTGTTTTGTGTGTGTGTGTTTTTTTGTGCGTGTTTTTTTGTGTGCGTGTTTTGTGTGTGTGTTTTTTTTTTTGTTGTGTTTTGTGTGTTGTGTGTGTGTGTTGTGTTTGTGTGTGTGTGTGTGTGTGTGTGTGTTGTGTTTTGTGTGTGTGTGTTTTTTTGTGCGTGTTTTTTTGTGTGCGTGTTTTGTGTGTGTGTTTTTTTCCTTTATGTGAATCACCTTGCGACAGATAACACATAACAAAATGCAGAAATTGGTCTGTTTCTATAAAAGATTATACCAAAGTTAAACACTCAACAATATGCATGTTAGTGTGTTCTTCCTCTTATCAAAAACATAACTTAAAAAATATATAGACTTTCTACTACAAAATACAGAGTCTTTCATAAGTAACGAGTCTATTGAAAAATTAACTGTTTTGGATAATTTTTTGAAATGATGTTCATCCTGACGAGAAAGAACCCTTCCCATGCCGTACAGTCGATTTGAAAACAAACATCCCCTCCCCCTGCCACCAGAGGAAGCTACTTATCCTTGTGTAATGTGCATTTGATGCCAACTTAAAATGACCTGGAGCATGGCCTTCTATATGCCCAGGATAATGGCATACAGCCCTGCCTATATACATTGTTGTGATAGACTGGAATGATAGAACGCCACTCAGCAACTTAATGTTATTGCAGATGAGAAAAATTGCTGCCTGGTTTGAACTTGGAAACATTATCGCTCAAATTAAGCGTTTACTCTGTAGATGAAGTGTTTCCAGGCAGGTGGATCAGCCAAACAAGCTCAATCTGTTGGCCTCCGCGATCACCTGATTTAACTGCCTTGGACTTTTTTTTTCTGGGGATGTCTCAAGGATCTATCTATGCGACTAAGCCACGCACCATTCCTGAATTAGTGGAACGAATTGAACACATGATACAAATGGTTACGCATGACATGCTCACCAGAGTCCATGAAGAGTTGATATGTCGCTTACATTTGTGCATTCAGCGAACGGAAGGGAGTTTGAAAATTGTACACCATAATTTGTGAACAATTGAAACCGGTTTTACATTTATTTGTTTTAATCAAGGTTTAAAACACTAACCATTCTTTCATTTAGTAGCTCTTGCAGCAAGGGGAGGGTGTGTTTGTTTCCACATCGACTGTATGGCATGGGGAAGGGTTTTTTCTCGTGAGGATGAATATCATTTAAAAAAAAATATCCAAAATAATTAATTTTTCAATAGACTCGTTACTTATGAAAGACCCTGTACACTATTAAGTACATAAATAAGATACTGTCATTTCCCATAACTGGAACACAACTATGGTCCATTCAGATTTTGTATTTCATAACATAGTACCTCATTTATCTATATATTTTTCTATACTGTAGTTTGAAGTCAAATCACTGCAGCTATCTACTTCTACAATGTTCTTTGAATAGTTGTATCATGGACCATAGTTGTGTTCCAGGATCATAGTTATGGGAAATGACGGTGCTTAATTTTCCTGCTTTACTCCTGTCCTACAATTTTTAATTCCATTTTTATGAAATAATTTGTAGGCTGTAAGTGCATGTGTAGATGCATTTTCAGATGTTTCAATTTGTCAATTTGGTCAGATATTCAAAGCTAGTTGATGTTGCAAATATTCTATTTCTCTTCTCTCAACATTTGTGAGTTTTTGAATAACTCTACACATAATTCTTCAATAGCATGTTGCTGTGTAATTTCTCTTTATTTATAGCTGCTTATTGTTACTTTACTTAACATAGCCTATTTCATATTAAAATTATGAAATTTGGGTCATTAGCGAAAGAACTGTTTGTTGGAAAATTAGAACACCACCACTGATTACACATAAAAATAGCTTTCTGTACAATTCTTTTTGCAGTTTTGAGGCAACAGAGTGGCCCAATGGACATTATGTAGGTACACACCATAGCAGGCTACAAGGAGGAGCCATCCTGTTATTATTGGCTGCTGAACCAGCCAGTCCTCCTGGAAATAATTTTGTCACACCAGTCGGTAAGTTGAATTACTGTTAAACTGATGCTCAGATATAGCTCGCGCAAGGAACGATTGCCGAAAAGCAATGGTGGCGTTGCTGTCTGTTTTGACGTGTGTATTTAAGCACCCCAAGGGGGCGAGAGGTGCCAGCCGATGGAAGTACTGTCTCTTGATGAACAGATGAGGACATCGCTGTGGAAATAAGGAACATGGCAAGAGAAAAATTCGAAGCTAATTAAACGTGCAACATATGTTTACTTACTTACTTACTGGCTTGTAAGGAACCCGGAGGTTCATTGCCGCCCTCACATAAGCCCGCCATTGGTCCCTATCCTGAGCAAGATTAATCCATTCTCTACCATCATATCCCACCTCCCTCAAATCCATTTTAATATTATCTTCCCATCTATGTCTCGGCCTCCCTAAAGATCTTTTTCCCTCCGGCCTCCCAACTAACAATCTATATGCATTTCTGGATTCGCCCATACGTGCTACATGCCCTGCCCATCTCAAACGTCTGGATTTAATGTTCCTTATTATGTCAGGTGAAGAATACAATGCATGCAGTTCTGTGTTGTGTAACTTTCTCCATTCTCCTGTAACTTCAACCCTCTTAGCCCCAAATATTTTCCTAATCACCTTATTTTCAAACACCCTTAACCTATGTTCCTCTCTCGAAGTGAGAGTCCAAGTTTTACAACCATAAAGAACAACCGGTAATATAACTGTTTTATAAATTCTAACTTTCAGATTTTTTGACAACGGACTGGATGTTAAAAGCTTCTCAAGCGAATAATAACAGACATTTCCCATATTTATTCTGTGTTTAATTTCCCCCCCGGGTATCATTTATATTTGTTAATGTTGCTCCAAGATATTTGAACTTCTCCACCTCTTCGAAAGATAAATTTCCAATTTTTATATTTCCATTTCGTACAATAATCTCGTCATGAGACATAATCATATACTTTGTCTTTTCGGGATTTACTTCCAAACCTCTTTACATGCTTCCAGTAAAATTCCCGTGTTTTCCCTAATCGCTTGTGAATTTTCTCCTATCATATTCACGTCATCCGCATAGACAAGCAGCTGATGTAACCCTTTCAATTCCAAACCCTCTCTGTTATCCTGGACTTTCCTAATGGGATATTCTAGAGCAAAGTTAAAAAGTAAAGGTGATAGTGCATCCCCTTGCTTTAGCCCACAGTGAATTGGAAAAGCATCTGACAGAAACTAACCTATACGAACTCTGCTGTACGTTTCACTGAGACACATTTTAATTAATCAAACTAGTTTCTTGGCAACAACATATGTTTACAAATGAAATAATAATACCGTGCGATATAAGACACGTATTCACATGCAGTGGAACAAACTAAAGTCGTAATGTAACCATCACAATACAAGACTGATTCTATCGATGTCATTTCTCTTTCGACTGTACTCTTGGATATCATTCACCCTATCTTGTGACCTTTCCTGTCTCCTGCTTTTCCTTACTGCATTGTTTGATTCACATCCTTCCATCGGTATTCCCTGCTTGTGAGATCTATAATACATATAACTATCGTGCACATATTTAGGAATGGTAGCAGGAAGACCATATCGATTTCAGTTTTTAGGGTTTTTAGGTTATGGTTTTGAACATTTGAGAGAAAACGAACCTGTTTCATTCATTATACATGCTCTGAAACCTGGCATGAATAAACTCTGTTCTTATAACTCCATTCACATCTTTTTGGCATATTCATTCATTCATAAATAATGTTCTGTCCAAGGGCAAATCTTTCACTGCAAACCCACCATTCTCCAGTCCTTCCTATTTTATGCCTTCCTCTTTGTCTCTTCATATGATCCATATATCTTAATGTCGTCTGTCATCTGATATCTTCTTCTGCTCCGAACTCCTCCCATTTACCATTCCTTCCAGTACATCCTTCAGTAGGAAGTTTCTTCTCAGCCAGTGACCCAGCCAATTTCTTTTACTCTTTCTGATCAGTTTCAGAATCATTCTTTCTTCATCCACTCTTTCCAACACAGCTTCGTTTCTTACTCTGTCTGTCCATTTCACATGCTCCATCCTTCTCCATATCCACATTTCAAATGCTTCTATTCACTTCTCTTCACTTCATCGTAATGGCCATGTTTCTGCCCCCATACATGTTTCTACTGCACTCCACACAAAACACTTCACTTCCAGAGATCCACAGAAGATGCTCTTTTTCTATTAAAAGCTTCCTGTGCCATTGTTATTCTCCTTTTGACTTTTAGCACATTTTACTTCTAAATATTTCTTCGCAATTAGGTCGTTACAACAGTTTCTCAACAGCAGTATCTTAAAGACATTATATTTTGTCTAATTTCATTCCATTATGTCCTATGGAATAATATTTTTTGGGGAAATTCAGCAGATAGTAAAAATACAGCCTTTTCTTATTATCAAAAAGAGCAATTAGAATAGGTAATAATTGGAACAAGGGCTAGAGAATCATATAGACCTTTTTTTTTTAAATTAGAGATTCTGACCTTAACAGTTGAAGCATTCAGAGCTAAAGTGAATCAAGTCACAAATTTTCATAAATTGGGTTTAATTCATTTTCTGATTATCTGAAGTTGGATGTTTTCCGAGCAGTAATGGATCAAGTCTTAATTCCAAGCATTCACCAGTAGGTGACACCAGTTACTTTTGGCTCAGATTATTTGTTCACGATGTTCTGAGCCATATTGGATCAAGTCAACAAAGCGTTGCATCAGTTAACATCACAATTGTTTATGTTTTATAAATCTAGAATTTGAGAATGAAGCAATAAAATTATTGCTAGTCAAATTAAATAATCCACTAAAGCAAGTTAACTTTAAGTCCTATTATCTCAAAACTACGTCTCATGGACTTGATTCACTTTAGCCCTGAACGCCTTATATATACTTCTTAATAAATTTCCTCTTATGTAATAAATATCATATTTATAATGCTATGAAATGGAAGTACTGGTATGTTACATGGCAGTAAAAATTTTCAATAGTCTTCCTGAAGACATTAAGAATCATAACCAAAACCCTGCATTATTTAAGGTAAAACTAAAAAATTACTTAATATCTCACATTTTCTATTCTGTAGATGAATTCTTGACATTTCACAGTACTGTGTAAATATTTAATATTATTAAATGGTAAACATATTGCATTGTATAATATGTTATTGTTATTAAGGTTTTAATTTTGTATATATTTCATATTAGCATCCATCCAGAAACCTAGTAACCTTACAGCCACTTTAGATTCAGTGTCACTCCTAATGCTAAAACCTATAAAACCTATATTTCCAGAGAACCTCTCCTGGCACCACATTATCATAATCACCCTATCACATCATCGGGGTAATGTAACTCCGCCTTCCAGGCGCCCCAACCTCAGAAGTGGGTTACAACTAAGCCACGGCCAGGAGTGAAGACCAGAAATGTCGAAAAGACAACCTGGTGGCATTGGATAAAAAAAAAAATATATATATATTTCCATAGAAGTGTGCTACTCATATCAAAATCACCATTAACAACTTTCAAAATGGTAGCATCGTCTGCTAAGATAAACATTTTCCATGGAATGTAGCTAGTAAATCATTGACATCAACAATAAAAAGAAAGAGACACAAAATTGAGCCTTGAATAACTTGAACATTAAGAGTAGGCCTATACTGGGAAGGTATTTTCCCCTCAAATTCAACAACTTACTACCTATTCGTAAGATAACAAACATTCTATTAAGGAAATCTCGTTTCCTTTATACCATAAAATTTAAATTTCTTCAACAATATATCATGAAGCAAGCGATCAAATGCCTTACACAAATCTCATAAACAAGTCAGCGAATTCTGTTTTAATTCAAGGATACCAGTATTGAAAACCTATAAAATTACCATTAAGTCAATTGATTTACCATGTCTAAATCTGCCTAAAACCAAAGTATTGCTCATGAAGCAAATTATTTTCTTCAAAATATGTAAGAAGTCTCTATTCATGACATCCTCTAATACTTTAGATAATTGTTCAAATTATACTTAAGTCAGAGCGGATAGAAGAGAAAGTGACGTTATTTCCTCTAGTTCAGTGGTTCATCGCCGAGTGGCGCTAGCCCTGTTTTCCGTGCCCAGTTTCAGAATCGCTATTCAAGTGAATGCAAAAGGTTTTTAAAAATAACCCATGAGATAAGAATGTATTGTAGAGTACTTAGTTACAATATTTTACTCCTTTAGAAATGTAATATTACTACATTAACAAATTGTGAGTTATATAACACAACCCTGAATAGTAAATATAATAATTAACCGAAAAATGGAACATTGTGCCGGCTTCAGCCAGAAATATGCAAAAAAAGCACAGCATCGCAAAACTGAACATTTTTATGGCATTATAAAATACGCATTGACATGAAATCATAGTTTTTATACACAAGAAAGAATGTAATATAATAAAGGAGACACTTTATTTTCACCAATAGTTTTTATCTACTATTTAGTCATTAGTTGCAGTTGTATCTGGTTTATACGTAATTCAGGGGAACAAAAAATATTATGTGCAATAAGACTCATAAATTAAGCTTCGATATTATAGTCTATGCTAATGTAAGTTTTCATCTTTTGAAATACCTAAGTTATTTTGTGTTTTGTAAAATTAAAACAGTTTGGTAGCACTGTATTAAGTAGTTGTATGCTACTTATTGGAGAATATTAAATTAATGACTTTTCCATGAGATCTGTTACTTTCTCATATGCTCGATTAGAAATCTCTTATGATGTGGAAACGTAATAAACAAATGTAATAAAATTGTAAACCAGATTAAGCTCTAGCCTAGATGCAAAGTAGAATTATACTGTACTTTTGTTACCGAAATAACTTTTACGTTAATTACGACTAAAGTGCTATTATTAAAAATAAAATAATTAATAATTAAACATGCATATTTAATGAAGTAGAAGCTAGGTGCTTGGATTCAATTAGGAGTTCACAATTAGCACTTTAATATAGCACATTTTTTAACCGGCACATAGATTGAAAAATGTTCAGATGTAGAAAGTCTATGGTAATCATCACAAGATAATCATTTTCTAATTCCAAAATGTCACTCTAGAGGATCCTGGTTAAATTTTTTCTGTCAGAATATATTTAAATCTGCTATCCCACAAGAATTAATATATTTCGCTAGTGCTCTGAATTGTCACTCTAAATAATTCAAGGGTTCTTTCTTAGGCAAACGTGTTTGTTGTATTGTCAATTACGTGTAATATATTTTATAAAATCGTGTAATGCTAGAATCCTTTGTACAGGGCAGACGATGGTGTCTGAGTTCAGCGTATATGCAAGGTCATTCATTCACCTTTGAATTCTTTTGTATTTTCACTTTTCTCGAACCCATTACAGTTTATGACTCTAAAAATGTATCAATTTTGAAAAACTCACACTAAACAACTGAAATGCTGGTCTGGAGTTCATTCACTGGAAGGAATTACAGTCAATGTAACTAGACATAATTTTGGGCATTCAGGTGTGGAGTAATGGCACATAAATGCATACAATCGCATGATTAGCTTTGATGTTCTTCTGATTTTCGGGTGTCACATCCAATTATTTTTTACTCGGATATTTAACGATGCTGTATCAACTACTGGGTTATTTAGCGTCAGTTGAATTGGTCATAGCCAGATAGTATTTGGTAAGGGTACATTGTTATGAGAAAGGATTGTTGTCCTCTTCGTTGGATATTTTCTCTTCTTTTCTTTTTTTTAAGATATCGAGGCAAGTTTAGGAAAATATGTGTTATGGCATACGGTTTTGGTCGCCAGTTCTTGCCTGGAAGTCCCACCTCTTTATCAGCAATAATAAATTTATCGGCTCTTACAATCAAAAGTTGCCCTCGGTAGTGCAGTTGGTATAGCACTGGCCTTCTATGCTCGAGGTTGCGAGTTCGATCCCGGTCGAGATCGATGGCATTTAAGTGTGTTTAAATGCGACAGGCTCATGTCAGTAGATTTACTGGCATGTAAAAAAACTCCTGTGGGACAAAATTCCAACACACCGGCGAAGCTGATATAACCTCTGTAGTTGCGAGCGTCGTTAAATAAATCATAATTTAAAAAAATCACAATCAAAACCGCAGAAAAATGGATATCACAGATATAAGAATGACCATACAGTTTTCTGTGTTCGTGGAATTGCTCTACACCATTTCTGAAAAGTAGTCTAGTCTTTGGGTGGATAAAAGAAACGTCTCTTCCTTACAGATTATACAGTATAATTGGATTTACATGAAAACAAAACAATTAGGCTTACATAAACGGCACAATAAAAATCACCGGAACACCACAAGAAATATCTTCTTAATTCCATAGCAGAACGATTGCCATGCCAATGTTTCGCTCAGTTGCCGTGGCAATACTAGGGGGTTTAAAAGTCCCATTAGACCCTTGCCGAGTTACCACACTTTCTATTCTAAACGCTCTGCTTAAGTAAATAAGGATATTATAATGTATCGGGTACCCGTATACTCAGTAGTAATATGATGACTTCAAAACTGATAAAATTCAATTCTGTTACAGTAAATTTGCCAGTACAGTAATTAACTGAAGTGTATAAAATATTTTAATTGTCTAATAGAGTTTGAATTGAAATTCTAACCAAAATTATTTACAGACATACTGCTGCAAAATTCTTCATAAATGTGTTCGAAATAACATAAACACAAAGTTTTAATCAGCGAAAAGCTCAGTGTTCAATGTAACAAATTGCCTACATTAGATAGAACTGAAGAAACATAAGAACATCCTGATTTCTTCAGAGCTTGTATGACAAGATTCTGTGAGAAGTGACGGAGTATATTTTGAAAAGCAATATGACTTTAACCCTACAACAGACTATTTAGCATCAGTATTACACTGTGGAAACATGCTTATGTATAGTTTATTTTGACAAATTAGATTTCATTATTAGAAAACTGACCATATTTGACAGTATGAAAAATTGTAATTACTTCAGACTTCGTTAATAATGGTATTGCTTCCTTATAACTCAATGTTTTGTTTTGGTAATGCATTGTATCATTGTAAATGTAGAATAATTGAACATAAGTACTGAGTGGGGCAGATAAAAGTAGCCCACCTTCCGTTTGAATGAGAATGTGATATTTTCACTGGTTGAAATTCCATTATTGTATTCTATCGTAGAGAAAGCGCAAAGAAAGCTTGCCCATTTGACTGATGCGCAGAGAACAATATTCGGTCCTCGTGCCGCCATGCTCGTTACAGGGCTGCTATGAATCACCTAATGCTGATTACAGGGCGCATTCGAAAGCGCGGTCTTGAGCTGTTCGTATCGTGGAGTGTATTGTGCAGAGCGGGTAGAAGCCAGTGTGTGCGTTACATATTCTCCGTTTTATCCCTGATATCAGGAGTTTTATATAGTTCAAAGTGTGTTTGTTAAATAACAGAGTTGTGTATAACATTCTATGCACTTAACAATGCCCCCATTTCGCTCTAAATTAGGAAGTGCTAATAAAACGTTACACAGTCAAACTAGGGAATTATTTATAAAGTTTATAAATTTATGAAAAACGAAACAGGCTTTGCTCGTAACATAAGGAGTATATACAGATTAAAATAAATCGACCATAGTACCCTAGTTATCGGAACATCACATAGTATTAGTGTTTTATTACAACATCAAATATCAATTTATTACACGATTACATATTTCTTATAACATCTTTGTCATTTCATTCAGTGATTTTATATGTAAAAAAATTCGTGCTTCTGTATTTTCAAAGATTATATATTTCTTACAACATCTTTGTCATTTCATTCAGTGATTTTATGTGTAAAAAATTCGTGCTTCTGTATTTTCAACAATGTTATGTTATTAGTTGCCCTGCAATAAGGTTTACGTTATGTTACACATGCTGTGATAAATCTCACTTGAAACATCAAGCTAACAGACGACTGAGAACTGTCGACAGTTTGTCATTCGAATCGAAGCGAGGTTGAGTGCACCTGAACGTTTCCGAAAGTTTGCACAGCTTTCCGTGGCAAGCTCTTTTTGCGTCTACTCTATCATAACGAAATGAATAAACAGCTACAATAATAGACAATTTTATACAATAATCGATTGTTGGCATTCTTCCTGGCAGCATTCCATCAATAGTAATTAGTCGAATTACACTGTCTGTTCGCATTCTGCAAAATGATTTACTCGAAAGAGTGGAAATTGTGGAAGCTTATGTGAGAATAGGTTCGATTAAGGAAACCTACGAAATTTTCAGGGCCAAGTTTTCTGGATAGAGGACAACCGGCAAAGAGAGCAATAGAGGGTTTGGTAAAAAAAGTGACTATAAGATCTATTCAAAATGTGAAAAGATAAAGTGTTACTTCAGTTCGCACACCAGAAGTTATTGAGGGCATCCGCCAAAGGATTATTGCATAAAATTGTCCATTGTTGTAGTTGTTTACTCATTTCATTATGATACGATAGAATACAATAATGGAATTTCAAGCAGTCAAATTTTCTTTCTCCTAGTCTTTATTAAAGCAAAGATTTTTTTTTTTTTTTTTTTTTTTGGAGTTCACTGTACTCTTCATAACTGTATATTTTTTTGACTTCACAACTATTTTCTTTTAAAAAAGCTCGTTAATGTAGAGCCTGATTGTAAACTTGTGGCAACTGCGTGAAAGACGAATTGGCAACTACTTACATGGACTCACCAAGAGTCTTGCTGAGGGGTGTTTGAACAGTATGCTCTATGAGTAAGCAGTCGCCCATACACACAGAACCCTCCACTCCGAAGCCTCAGAAAGAAGCTCATGCATGTTGGTGCCACGAGATTGCGATCGGGCTCTAGCTAGTTCAAGGTTTCATTTGAACACTTATTTCTCAATATTATGTCCGAGGAGACAGAAGGAAAAATGTAAAATCTTTGAGTACCTCATGAAAGAATAGGTGTAGATGCTAACTTTTGCTGGTATTGTTGGATTGTGGCCGCCATCTTAGAGCAAGGTCACATATTTTAAATGGGAAGGGGGTCATGACGCATATCAAATGAGACTAAAATGGAATTCATTGCTGTAATCAGATTTGACATATTAAGTTATGTTCTACGGTTCAAAAGTTATTAACACAGAAATTTGAAATTACTGGTTACGGTATTGACGAAAGAGAAGGAGATAAGGTTGTCCTGGTATCTTAAGAACGCAGATACCATATCATATCTGTAGATTTCAACAACCGATATTCAGAAAGACCACCAATTTCAAATTTAGAGCAACTGGAACTGTTCAAAAGAAGCCAAGTAGAAGTTGGTCAAAAACAGCAACTGATGAGAGAACCTCAACACTAGTCTTGGTCTCATTTACCAATAATCCAAAATGCAGCACTTGAAATCTTTCGGCAGAAAGTGGTATCAATTAGTGTGTGGATTGTGTGGATTCTTCATACCAATAAATGGCACCTGTTCAAGGTCCAGATGCTGCAGAAACTATCAGAGAATGAATCCGATAGACATGTCGAATTCTGCAAGACCAAGGTTGAGGTTTTCAGCCAACTGCTATTTGGCTTGTCTTGAACAGTCCCTGTTGCTCTAAATTTAGATATCAGGGATGTGATAGTGTTGTGTGAAATTGACAATCTTTCTGGACATTGAAATTTGCGGCTATGATACTGCAGCTGCTTTCCCCAAACATCAGAATCACCTCAATCCTCTCCTCTTTTGTCAATGTCATCTCCAGTTTACTGAAACTACTTACTACTGCTTATGGCTTTTAGAGAATCCAGATGTTCATTGCTGCCCTCACATGCGGTTGGTCCCTATTCTAAGCAAGATTAATCCAATCCCTACCATCATATTCCACCTCCCTCAAATCTACTTTAATATTATCCTGCCATCTATGTCTCAGCTTCCCCAAAGGTCTTTTCCCCTCCGGCTTCCCAACTAACACTCTATATACATTTCTGGATTTGCCCATACGTGCTACATGCCCTGTCCATCTCAAACGTCTGGATTTAATGTTCCTAATTATGTCAGGTGAAGAATACAATGCGTGCAGTTCTGAGTTGTGTAACTTTCTCCATTCTCCTGTAACTTAATTCCTCTTAGCCCAAAATATTTTCCTAAGTACCTTATTCTCAAACACCCTTATCCACTGCTCCTCTCTCAAAGTGAGAGTTCAAGTTTCACAACCATACAGAACAACCGGTAATATACCGTCAAACCGTCTAGAGTTGACTGCTGTTTTTCGTACTTTTACCACTACTTCACAGAGAAAGCGATCTACTATTTCACTGAAAATGGTATGTTATAGCATACAACTCAGAGATTGTTTTCTGTTATTTTCATTATATGAACTTCAATGGTCACTGAGGAAAACAAATTTTAAACGCCGGTCGACTCAACCCTGTACATGGTGTTAAGTCGACCACCATATTAAATATACATGTAAATTAACGTGTGCTGTCATTGCGGTCAGCGGTCGAAATCGACCTTCTTTTGGATGCTTTATTGTTATTTACTTTATTATTTTTTTATTTTTAAGTTATTTGGGATAGGAAAATGCGAACTTTAATATAGTTATTTTAATGTGCATACATTAAATAGGTTAATGCTCCTAAATTTAATAGAAAATATTTAATTAATTAGCAGACATAAAATTACGTCAAACTACACTCAACATTATCACATTATTAATGTACTAATTAATAAAATAGCCCTGAAAAATACAGGAAATACAGTTTCCATCTCCTAATTAATATCATAACCCTGAAAATCAACACCAAATTTTAAGAATTCCTTTTTCTCCATAGGAACAGGAGCACTTAGTTTTCTTTCTACCTGAACATAGTCAATAAGACTCACATCCTTCACCTCAGGATATTTGAACTGGAATCCACCCCAATTTCTAACAAAACGAAGTTCAAGTCCTTCTCCTGGAACCAGTTCCTCAATGCAACCGACATAAAATTTAATTGTCTTTTTAGTTGGGAACTTCACTAAAAGCTGATCCCATGATTTAGGGTCATCGAAATTGTCATTATCATTGTTATATTCCTCTTCAACCCACTCATCTGACGAATCTTTAGTGGAATGTCGTCCATCTTCATCACTATCACTGGACTCCTGGTATCCTCTCTGTTTTCTTTTCTTGGTGGTTTTCTTAGCTTCTCTTTTTCTGGTCTCCTCAGTTGACACAGAATGAGAGATATCTTCATTTGACTGAGATGTTCCACCTTCAGTAGGCCTACTGATACTCGCAATACATTTTCCTGGTTCAATTTCAATTTTCCTTTTCCTTTTCTTGGCAGCCAATTATTTTTCATATCTCATGCCCTGGAGCACTTTAATGACCACTTCTCCCACCAGTGCTGGTGTGTACTGAGATTCTGGAGACTCTGTCATACCAGATTATGGTAGTTTATTAAGGACTCTTTGTGGTTCGAATGGGTAAATTCCACAGGCCTGCATGGTCGACTCTGTACTGGAATACAACTTCAACTTCTGACATCTCTCAATAATATGGAAAAATATTTTTTGTTGTAATATGTTGTTAAGCTTAAAATTCTGATTACAGAAATACAGTTATTTTGTATTGCATTTCAGTTAAACAAGGCTAAATTGTTAAAAGGTAGACAGAGTACTTTTTGTTAATATTTTTGCTATTGGCAACATTGAATTTTACATAATCAAGAATGCACAATATGTTTGGCATTACCTTGCGAGATTGAAAGGGGAAGTGTTATCAGTCAGCTGGAAGCAAGCAGTGGCTGCTAGTAGGCAATTCTATTGGAATAAACACATGAAATTAGAAAGTGTACACAGTGGTCGAATCTAGACCCCCAGGTCGACTCTAGGCAGTTCCACGGTAACTGTTTTATAAATTCTAACTTTCCGCTCTTTTGAGACCAGACTGGATGACAAAAACTTCTCAACCGAATAATAACAGGTATTTCCCATATTTATTCTATGTTTAATTTTCTCGCAAGTGTCATTTATATTTGTTACTGTTGCTCGAAAATATTTGAATTTTTTCACCTCTTCAAAGGATAAATTTCCTATTTGTATATTTCCATTTCGTACTATGTTCTGAAATATCACCAGTAATTTCAAATTTCTGTGTTAATTACTTTTGAACCACAACACATATTTCAAATCTGATTATGGCAATGAATTCCTGAGAAAATTTTGGCCTTATCTGCTATGCCACATGACAACCTTCAAATTAAGAAAAAATGTCACATTGATCTAAGATGATGACCATGTTCTGGAAATACCCAGCAGAAGTTGGCTCTGTCATTCATCCTTTCGTGAGCTGGTCAGATCTATAATTTTCCATTCCATCTTCGAAATAGAATGGTGTCTTGGAACTTTTTAGTCAACTGGTATTATAATATAGATGAAATTGTTTTAATCAAGTTATGAAAACTCTGCTTTTGCTTTTCTCTTATAACTCAGAATTGTTTTACTAGCTATAGGCCTAGATAACAAAATTGGCATTTCCAAATTAGAAAGGCCGTCTCTGTCCATAAGTACAAGAATAGTGGAGATGAGTACCAATATGTAATCAGACGCACAGTGATGTCATGTCACACAGGACTATATTAGGAGATAGAATCACAGCGGTGACTTGCTGAACACTGTGAATCATACTGTGAATGAAGTAAAAATGAATGAATGATTACCAGGGCGTGAAACTGAGAGAGGAGTTTCCGGTAGCAAGACTTTGCAGGCTGTTGTTTTGTTGCCTGATCACCAGAAGCGCTAAACATAAATTTTCTGATTGGACTAGTGGCTTGTGCAGCAATTGCTGCAAACTAAGTCCATGAAAAGTTCAAATAAAAATTGTTCAGATTTATTTTCAATGAAGAATACCAGACATTTTGATAGTTATTTGCTTCCATTATAGTGAAACATACTCCCTCTGAATGTTTTTTTTTTTTTTTTTGCCAAATACTTTTCCTTGAACCTATCCGTCTTCAGTTCTTGAGTTTCAATGCGAAATCGCTAGTAACAATGTCAGGATGATCAGTGGGTTTTTCATGTGGGAGTAATGCAGTAGCTATTTCGGGTCATTGTGGATTGTATGTGACAGTTAAGAAAATGTAAGGTTTGTCATGCTTTGAACAAAAGACTTAGCATCTTGGTATAGCTGCTGCATGTTTCGTGAACTACCCTGAACTGTAGAGGGCAGAATCACTTTTTCCCACTAAGAGATCTTGCTGAGGTGATCAAGAGTCTACAAAATCTTGTAGGCCTCTTATTTTATAAATAAGTAATACCTTTTGGTCTTTTCTTATGAATTGTAATTTTTTGCGTTTCTTCCAGACAATACTGATCTATCAAATACTGCTGGATTAATTTGTGTAGCAATGAATGTTATTTCATATATTTTCTGTAATATAGACTGATGTGAGGAATTTATTGCTGAGATGTGGAAAATGAGGCGAATGATATGTCAGAGTTGTAGAATCTTACATGCGCCCTAAATAAAATTGTCTGTCATAAATCGTTAGCAGTTTCAGTGTTTCATTCATTGCTGCTTGCGGGAAATAAACTTACTCATCACGGTAGCAAGAAGTGAAATGGAATGCTATTTTCCCTACAACAAAATATGCTTGGCAGCGATCACAAATCTAATCAATTAAACCAAAGAAATATGAAATTAATTGTGATGTAGTTTAATGATGCAGCAAAAATAGGAATCATGACTCAATTACTACCAAGGAAAGTTAGAGAATCAGACATATAAATATCTATATCACACTGCCATTACATATATGAAAAGGACCCACACCACTTGATTAATAATTGTAAAAGTATTTCATTTTTAATAACAATATTGTTACCTTACGTAAGTTTTATAGTTTTCAGTAACATAAGGTTATATAGGCCTATAGCCGTTACTCAGTAAATTATAGAAATTAAGATCTAATATAAAATATTCTTCCTCTGCGTCTACTTACATAAAGCCCCAAAAGGTTTCACTTTCATATATCAGTATAGCATTATGTGTTGCATTAACTATAATAATATTTCATTTTCGCTATACTGGAGAATTCCCACGGTATCATTGAACCGTGCCGTTACGTTTAGCGCCAAATTTTACTAAATACACAATCTCGCCAACATAAGAACACGATGTTGGTGTGTGGCGTCATTAGAGAGAGAAATTTGTTTATTTTCTTTCTGTGCCTCCTTCGTTCTGAACATTACTGAGAGATAGCACCACTGTTAGCTACAAGGTATATTTGCGCAAATATATTGCAAGTAGATTACGTGACTTAAGCACAGGAACGCCATTTCGTAATTTCATTTAAGAAACAAGCCAAACGAATTATCTTTGCATCAAAAACGGATGCTCCCTGGACCAAATTATCGTATTTTATAATTGTTTGAAACTTATTACATGACTTAGATGAGAGTTTCGAGACAAAACAGTTTTGCTATATTTGTTTTTTTTTATTAAATGTTAAGCACCACTGTTAGGTACAAGGTGTATTTGCGCAAATATTGCGGGTAAATTATGACGAGTGGCTTAGATGAGAGGCTCGCGACAGAAACAGTTTTGCTGTAGCGCATGCGCGGACCTCTCATGCAGTGGAAGCGTGATCCTTGAAATTATTTTCGCGTGTACATTGAAGATTAAATGATTGAGATCCCTTCTTGTTCCGGTTACAGACCTTGGATATACGAAGGTTAGGTTTGGTTAGTTTAGGTTTTTATTAGCCAAGTCCGCGCATGCGCAGACAGGCAATATCCTGTCGCGAGCCGCATGTGATAAGTGATATGAGGTCGAGGAATGGGAGAAGGTTAGGTTAGGTTGGGTTAGGTTAAGTTTGGTTGGGTTGGGTAAGGTTAGGTTAGGTTAGGTTGGGTTAGGATAGGTTAGGTTGGGTTAGGTTAGGATAGGTTAGGTTGGGTTAGGATAGGTTAGGTTAGGATAGATTAGGTTAGGATAGGATAGGTTAGGATAGGTTGGGTTAGATTAGGATAGGTTAGGTTAGGATAAGTTAGGTTAGGATAGGTTAGGTTGGGTTAGGTTAGTTTAGAATAAATTAGGTTGGGTTAGGATAGGTTAGGTTAGGATAGGTTAGGTTAGGATAGGTTAGGTTAGGATAGGTTAGGTTAGGTTAGGATAGGATAGGATAGGTTGGGATAGGATAGGTTGGGTTAGGCTAGGTTAGGATAGGTTAGGTTAGTTTAGGATAGATTAGGTTGGGTTAGGATAGGTTAGGTTAGGATATGTTAGGATAGTTTAGGATAGTTTAGGTTAGGGTAGGTTAGGATAGGTTAGGATAGGATAGGTTGGGTTAGGTTAGGATAGGATAGGTTGGGTTAGGTTAGTTTAGGATAGATTAGGCTGGGTTAGGATAGGTTAGGTTAGGATAGGTTAGGATAGTTTAGGTTAGGGTAGGTTAGGTTGAGTTAGGTTAGGATAGGTTAGGTTAGGGATGGGGAAGTGACAGAAGATTTTAACATGAAGTTTATTTACACATTATGTAATATAAATATTGTTTTCATGTATTTGACGAACCTTTTTTATTTCAACATAAAATTTGATTTCAATTGTTCATGTAGTAGTTAAAATTATAGAAAATTTTACTGATTTGGAAAAATAGAACTTTAAACAAACTTTTCATTAAACAATGTATTGTTAGTGTTATAATTCTGTAACTTGCCGATGTAAGGTAAAACTGGATTGATTTCATGAAAAATTACAGTATAATAATGTTACAGGAGACCGAAGAATGTGACAAGGTTAGAGTGGGTTTGATGAGAGAATAGATTCGTGACAGGAGACCGAGGACTACTATGAGGTTAGAATGGGTTTCTTGAGGGATAGCTAAGTGACAGAAAACCGAGGGCTGTACAGTAATTTTAAGATAAAGACGTAATTTGGAGGGATTTCACAGGAGCGTGGTTGCAATATCAGTTTTTATTTCTAGTCCCACTGGATACAGGATGCTAGATGGATGAATTTTAGCATTCGGCTTTCTTCTTTTGCACTGCATTCCTTGTTGAATATGTAAGTTGCTAGGTAGCCTGTAAATTCACTTTTGCGCCTGTGGTATTGGGGGAGCGAAGCTTGTACATGGCGCCAAGTTGACTCAATCGTATTTGTGTGTGCACCAGATAATTTGTTCACAAATTGTACGGAGTGGTTGACTGTTAGATGATTAAAACCATGTTCACTTATGTTGTTATATGATTTCCAACAGTCTGAGATGATAGTTGTTCCTGGTTTTACCCACTTTTTTTATTAGTTTTAGGAGTGTTTGTTCACTACGGTCCTCTATTGGCACTAAAAAACACAGTCCGGTACCACGTTCGACACCTCCAAAGACCCACTGTCCCTGTACATAACGACCTTTGTAGTATTTTTGTTTACCAAATTTACTCTCACCTATTTCGATGACTTTCCCTGGACCGCCAATTTGGGTGGAAGACAATTCTACATAGAAAATTAACACAGATCTTACAAGGGATCTCCACTTACTGAGAGTATGGTCATCAAAATTGTACTCTTGTTTTATGTTATTCCCGGGCGTATTATTGAGGATTTCATATAGCAGGAACATGATTTCTTCATATGTTAAGTTGCTGTTGTTGAACAATGACTCGTATCTTGTAGTCAACTGCGTATTGCAATTCTTTTTGTTACATCGCCATTTATCGCATTTCGTGTTGAGTTTCATTTGGATTCCACATTTTTTGCATTTGGCAGAAGTTTTCATAAGACCCACTTCCTGAAGAAATTTGACACTCATTTGAATATCAGTGAATAATAT
Source organism: Periplaneta americana (assembly GCF_040183065.1). Lineage (NCBI taxonomy): Eukaryota > Metazoa > Arthropoda > Insecta > Blattodea > Blattidae > Periplaneta > Periplaneta americana. Next base: position 176,270 of record NW_027185502.1, on the reverse strand, counting down.
TACGAAAAATTTTCTGTTGGGTTTACCTTCATTGCCTATTGTTGATCTGTTGTAAGATCCGACGCAAGAATTGTACCTTTCTGTCATTTCCTTCTGGAAACGTTTTACAATGTCTTCTAAAGTGTCCATTTTATCTCGAACTAAAATATCTGTCGAATTTTCTTTTGTTTTATTACGGCCGAATGTGTTTATCTCTTTCGTATCGATGTTTTGTATTCGGTCATGGCCTTTATGACAGTTTTTGTTTCGTAATATTGATAAACAATAATAGGCCTATAATGAAAGCGGTGAATAATTTCATGGACCCTAAATTTTTTTTCGTAAAAGGCAGGCTATTTTTCTCTACGCCAGAAATAAAACGGCAACGCGGTCATAATTACGTACTTAACGCTTTGGGGAACATTAACCGCAAATTTACTTTCCGTCATTTGAATGATATTCCATCAAACACGCCTTTTTTAATATTCATTTCCTTGTGATAGCCCACTTTAAGATCTTACTACATCTGCATTTCTTTTAATGCGTTCAAAACACCGCCGTTGTACTACATAAAACCTTGCTCTTGACTAATGCAGTGAATTATTTAAGAATATAGTCGCGAATTTTACTACCACCATTTCGATTGTGTTTTGTTTGGCACGGCTCGGTACGGCCTGGTGACTAGTGGCCGGCGAGTAACGTCCACTATCGATATTCGTCTGCCGTGGGTATTATCCAGTTGTTCCTTCATTTTTAATGGTAATAATGTCATCAAACATTCTTAAGTTTTGTAGTTCTTAATATCCATTACACAGCTGTACTCTGAAAACTACAGACTATAGAATCAGACCTGTAAATTATTTTTTATACACTATCAAAACATTGCACAAATGAAGATCCACATATTGGCATTATGATGGGAAAGAATCTGAGCCGTCTGAACTCTATGTCAGCAATCCTGTAGGTCATGGCCTTCGTGTAATATAAGAAAGAAGTGCGCACAAACGTGCAATTTAGTTTGGTATGAGTTACTTCTCTTTACTATATTCCACCAGTGACTTCGTTCTATTCACACATTTACTAAAATGATATTTTGGACACGCTTCGTTGCACAGTTTGCACACGCATTCGGGGGAAGGTTCGTGGTACTCTGATCTTCTGCACAGTTTGTGGTGAAAACCGTGAACTGCTAGCCTTGTTATGGCGCTTCGTAGCTTGTTGTTCGGCCCTGTCCAGTTGCGGTTGATCATCGCGTCAGTTCCATAGAATTCACTTTCTATTTCCGCCTTCGTCTCTTGCATAACCGTGCGTAGTCGAAGTTCTGCTGCGGTAGATGGCAGCATGAGTCTGCTTCGTAGTTCCTCTATCAGGAAGGGTTCTCGCGCGAGTTCGTACGCCATTCTGGAGGGTGCATATTTTGAGATTCCCAGTGCTGCTTTTAAGAACCTTGCTTTGACGTTCTCCATGGTCTTGAGGTCATTGTAGTTTAGCCGGGTCCATGTGATGTCCAGTCCATATGACAGTATAGGGAGTATCTTGGCATAGAAAAGCTGCATGGCTGTTGAGAGTGCTAGTTGAGTAATGTCTGTTATGTCGTGGATAGCTATTACTGCGGCCGTTGCTCGTTCTTGAGTGTGGATTCTGAAGGATTTTGCTGTCGTCTGTATCGTTACACCAAGGTATTTAAATGCATTTGTAATTTGCAGGGGTCGATTTTGTATCCAGATTGTGTCACTTTTTGCTATTCTTCCTCCCTTTCTGAATACCATTTGGACAGTTTTCGACTGGTTTATGAGCAGACCGTTTTCGTCAGCCCAAGCTGAAAGGTTGTTCATGGAGACCTGTAGCTCTCTTATGTTGGTAGACCCGAGCACCATGTCGTCTGCGTACATGTACATCACTGTTGAGGGAGCCTGTGTCTGTATTACGTCCGCTGTCATGACGTTGAAAAGGAGCGGGCTTAGAGGGTCTCCCTGTGGTACCCCTCTAGTTTGGCAGACTTCCTTGGACTTCTGGACTGTATCGTCTATTTGAATGAAGTTTTGCGCTAATATATTGTGGACCAGGTTGAGGACGTGTTTGTCCAGACCTTGCATGTTGTTCAGCTTGTCCATTAGCCGCTGCCTGTTTACACTGTCGAATGCTTTGCAGTAGTCTACGAAGACCGCGTAGAACTTCTGCTTCGGTACTCTCAGGGCCTCTTCGACATCTCCGAGGAGGGCCGTCACTGCTTGGAGGGTCGAGCGCCCCTTCCGGAAACCAAATTGTTGCGCGGGGATTTGTGGTTCCAATGCTTTTGTTAGCCTGGTAGCTAGGATGTTGGTGAGCAGCTTAAGGGGGTTATTTTCCAGTGCTATCCCCCTGTAGGAGTTCGGGTCTGTTGTCGGGCCTTTCCCTTTGTACAACATTTTCAGGGTGGCGTGTCTCCATGAGTGTGGAATTTCTCCGGTTTTTAGACATTTATTGTAGAGTTCTACCCAAGTGTCTATCAGTATTGTGCTGGTGTCCTTTATGAATTCGTTGAAGATTCCGTCCGGACCGGCTGCTTTGTCCTTTTTTAGTTTTACAATTGCAGTGGTTAACTCCTGTGCTGTGATTGGTTGGGATGGTGCTGCTTGGGCGGGATCTATTTTCATGTAGGCTTGTTCTGCCCCGTTTGGGTTTAGGATTGTCTGGAAATGGTTCCGCCAGGTTTCCATTTGAATGTTTGGAGAGCGGTTTGAGCTCCTCCTTCTTATTGTTTATTGTAGTGTGTGTTTTGTTTTATTCTGAAATGCAACATGGCCGACTTGATGCTCGCTTCGCTTAAGGAAGCGAACATCAAGTCGGCCATGAATGCAATTAATTAGTTCTCAAAACTGACGAAAGATAGATTTTGGAAAAAAGGAAAATGATGTAGGAAAATTGACATTTCACTGAAAACTACTATTTTTCCGAAAAACTTTGGGTTCCAAGCTTCAAAATGAGGAGTCATTTATTAAAATCCATTCAGCAGTTTTCCCGTAATTTCCATTACCAGGTCAAATTATATATATAGCGTTGCTTACGAGATTATACAAGCTGGCGCATAGCACGATCGAGAGTAGGTCTCTGTGAGTCATGACAATTTCTGCCGCTAGGTTCGCCTCTCTGCCCTATGAAATGATGAATAGTACCATTACAAAGCATTGTGCATCGTGAAAATAGTTCGATTAATTGTGCATTACTCATTGAGTACGAATATTACAAATATGCCAAGCATATTACAGTGTTATTTGAAGTTTGTTCTGCTAAGTTATATTCGAAAATTGTCTGTTTTTTGCTATGTGAAGAACTCTGTACCAACAGGTCGTATCTTTATAGGTTAAGGTAAATGTCAAAGTTCTCTCATATAACAAGCAATACTATGTTAAAAGTGGCGAATTGCATTTTCCGACTCTCGAATGATGTGACCCGAAATGTAAAATAATTTCATGCATTGTTTCACTTACCAAGCATTACTGATATAGGCCTAATGAAAATGTGAACGACGTGATGTAAACATTGAAGATAATGTTGTTACTGTTTTCCCTTTCTCTTTTAGAAAATACCGACAAAAGTAATGAATTATCTTCATGCCGTACTTGTTAGGTAATTAATGTGTATTTGTCTGTATTTTAGACCTGTGTATTGTTACGTAATTATCAGTGAATTAGGTTAGAGAACTTAACAAGGTTAGTATGAGATTAGGTAATGCACCTCAAACTGGTAACTAATAATGGCTGCTATGGGTGCTATATCCATTGTTTCAAAATGTACATACATATTTTTATATTTCTATAAGAGGTGTCATAAATTATTTCAGCATATTTGTAAATTCTTCAAAATTAATTCTTCTAATTAATACCATAAAGTAATGAAATAATATAGGCCTAGCCTAGGCCTATATGTGATTTTATACTACCGGTATTGATGTTGATCTTGGTAAATTAATCCAATTTCACAGTGTTGTCTTTTGTATTGTGGTTCATAACAATTATAACAGTATGTACGTGGAAATGTTTTTAAAATAATAAATTCTAGCTCATGATTTTAAGTGGTCGTTTCAATGGGAGGTTATATTGGAAAGATGATCACAAATGGATAATTTACTGCAAGATACAAGAACTGAATATAAGTGAGTGTTCCGTTGAAAGTGAAAGTGAAAATTTCGTTTTACAAGAGCTAAGTAGGCGTAATATTTATTTTAGAAATTATTTGAAAGCTACAGAATATAAAGAATAGACCTGTAACCATAGAAATCAACTGCGAATGGTGAGTGGCCAGGTTTCATTAATAATTGAAAGGAAGTAAAAATTATTTTCTTCTTATCATCCTGTTTTCAATATTTAAATTTAAGCACCTTTCTCTTCCTTGTTATTTCGTGAGAGATTACTTCATACTATCACATAAGCTAATTTTTTTTCTGTACAGATAATAAAAATTACATACATAAGTAGGCTACTTGAATACTGACGATACAAACTTCATATACATACCTCACCAGGTATATTCAAGAAGACATCTAATGTACTGTAACCAGCACATGATTAAAATACTGATCAAATGTCCAACAGTTTCTTATTGCACTCTTCACTTCAAAAGTTTGGCACATAGTTAATGAAAATCTTGATCAGGAAATCATTCATAAAAAAGTGAAATGTACACGTTTAAAACTTTCCTATAACATAGGGCATCCTCATTGTTACTTTTAAATTTTAGGAATGTACGCTCATAACTGTATCACAATCTGAAATAATCATAATATTTATAACACGATAGTAGATAGTCAGTGGCTTCACAAGTTTTCCCAAAAGAAAGAGGGACATTTCCTCATCTTTACATGTGTCGCACTTCAGTTCTTGCGAAAATCTTGGCTTCAGAAAAGAATACTACAGCGTTTACTATTACTATGCTCAATAGATTAATCAGTAGGCCTATAGAAATGTTTTCACCACTGCAAGAAAAAATCGCGTATTAATTATACTTCTCAATTATTGTGACGTTCGTATTTTTTTTAAAAGAGAGGGAAAAGTTACGCCTTCTTGCAAATGCTTAATTATGAATTCAAGGAAATTAAAGATAATGCAGTACCTTAATTAGTTGCAATATCTTATTTAATAACAATACTAATAATATTAGGTGAAAAGGGTAGGCTATAGTGCATATATGTAAGATGTCAAGTTAATTTATTTCCGGAAATGTTTGGTGTATGAACTGAAGTACAGAGCAGACAGTTCCTCAGTTTATATGTAATATGTTTTAATATCAAGAATGACAGCCTTTTATTGTAATATAATTGAGGAGTAGAAGTTTGCAAATTACGTCTATTGACCATAAAATATTGTACGAAGCATTTAATAAGCAATGGTGAGTCCTTTAAATGCCCCAAATGTCAATGTCTTTTAAGTGTTCTGCTATGAATATATAGGGCAGAACAGCGCTCCGAGCGGCGGAATTGGCATTACGAGGGAACCACTTCAGACTCGTTTTTCAAGCTCTATGCGCCAGCTTGTATAATCTCGTAAGCAACGATATATAGCATGTGGGAAACCAGCAGCTATTGGGAAACACCATTGTATACGAGATATATCTCGTAGGCAACAGAAAGCCACACAGAACAACAAAATAGCAGCTATATTTCTTTTGAGATGAGAGCCTGATGACTATTTCATAAGTTGTTTGTATGTATATGTTATTAATCAAGAAAATATGTGAAAATTTCATCAGGACAACTATTTTATTTTATTTAAAAATATTTAAGAAATATTTTATTTATACTTCTTTTTTTTAATTTTTACTTATTAACTTAATTATGTAACAAACACACAAAAATAATAACATTCATCTTTAACAGTCTTTATAATTTGATCAACAAAACAACCAATATCACGTTCAAATTTTCAAATGTTAAGCTTCACAGCCAGACCACCAGAGCGCACTCTTTGTTCTCTGCTTCCCTGTTGTAACATGTGCCGTGCACTTCTATTATTTTGTTGTTCTGTTGATTTTTTGGTTTTTGGGTTGTATGTGTAGGATTTCCTGATGGTTCGTTTGGAGATGTGTTTACAACCACTGAAGTTGTGCTTGGCTTGGGACCACGACGACTCAGCTCTGTTAGAGACCTCAATTGTGGTAGTGGTAATTCTGCAGGAACTTTCACCGCTAGTGGTAAGTGTAACATTTAATAAACAGTCAAGTGTTTACAAGCACAAGAAAATGAAAGGATTCAAGAAATATAGAATCAAATAGATCAGCCGCAAATGGGTACCAGTATGAAATCAATAAAATTATATTCATATAAAATAGGCTAGGCCTAGGCACTAACTTGTATCTCTAACACTGGTAATGTTATGATAATGAACACAGGTTGATCTTTGACATGACGAACATAAAGTAGCCTAAGCATTGCTAAGTTCATCCTGTGAACAATAGTAAATAGTTCAGGAATTTCAATCGTTGTTTTAATGTCTTAATTAATATCGTTTTACATCAACCATTAAGTGAGAAGCTCTACATTACGGTTTCCCTTATATGGGAATTTTTTTTTTTATGTATCAAACGTATACCCCCTAATTTTGTTTTATCACAGTTCCTCTTATGTAAAATTTTTACTTAATTGCATGGCTTTAACCCATGCCGACTTTGCTTTCAAATTTTAATTTCATTTAAATTTATTGATGATTAATGAACAAATCAATTTCGCAAGTTTTCTTTATTTTTCTTCCGACAACCATGGTCTTCATCTTGTTTGCATTTATCTTCATCTCATACTGCTCACAGTTGTCAGTTAGCTCCAGTAGCATATCCCTTAGTATCGTCTCCTCTTTTACTAACAACGACATATTATCAGCAAATTTTATGCACTTTATTCTTCTTTCTCCTACTATCACCCCTCCCATGTTCTGAAAACAGTTCTTTACCAAATTCTCCAAGTTGATGTTGAACAGATAGGTGATAAAGGGCATCCTTGTCATACTCCTCTCCCTATTTCACTTTCTTCAGACATTTCTTCTCCTATCCTGACTTTGACTTGTTGTTTCATATAATTATGTTGTTGTTGTTTTGTAATGCTAGGCGTTTGACAATAAAGTCATTTCACCTCTTGCACTCCAATATTTTTCAAAGATATTGTCATGGTCAGCCACTGAAGCACAGATTTTGGGGTGTTCCGAATCTATTTCTTGATTTGAATTGCACAATGGGCGGTTAGGGGACAGATATATTCCAATTCTATGCAGGTGTTTGGCCAAACAATCATGGCCTGTTGCCAATTTAAATGCAGCTACAGATGATTTGCGTGGTAAATCGGGAATTAACTGTGGATTATGATGCAGAGAGTTTCATTTTTTCCCTTGAGATTGTGTTATCAAATTTTGTTTGTTGAAGTCTAAGTGTGTAGATTTAATAAATCTTTTCACAGAATATCACGTAGATTTAGTGACAGGTCTGTAAGTAGCAGTGCTGCCGTTCTCTGCTAAAGCATCCACATTCTCATTTCCCAGGATTCCACAATGGGATGGTATCCATTGGAATACAATTCTTTTTGGAATATGTATGATAAGACTTCTTGTGTTCTACACATTAGAAATTGAAAACAACAAATCCATAAATTTTCTAGACATCACAATAACAAAAATAGACAACAAACACACATTCAAAGTATACAGAAAACCCACAACAACAACACACGTACACAACACATCCAACCACCCCACACAACACAAACAAGCTGCATTCCGAACAATGGTACACAGACTACACAACATACCAATGAACCAACAGGATTACAACGAAGAACTAAACACAATCAAATACATAGCACAAGAAAATGGATACAACCCCAACATAATAGACAACATAATACGTAAGACAAAACAAAACCACAAAAAACAGAAGAATACAACACAAACACAAGAACACAAAAAATACATCACACTAATATACGAAAACAAAAACACACATAAAATTGCAACCTCATTCAAGAAATTAAATTACAACATCGCATACAGAACAAATAACACTCTACAAAAACATCTCAACACACAAACAACACAAACAAACAAATACAACCACACAGGCGTATACAAACTCAAATGTAACACCTGCAACAACTTCTACATAGGACAGACAGGCAGATCATTTCAAACACGTTACAAAGAACACATCACAGCCATAACAAAATTACAAAACACTTTCACATATGCAGAACACATCACAAATGCCAACCACACCTACAGAGACATCAACACAGACATAGAAATACTGCACATCCAACCAAAAAGCCAGAAACTCAACACACTAGAACAATATGAAATATACAGACACACGAAAACACACCCCAACGATATTCTCAACACACAACTCAATTTCAAAACACATACACTCTTTGACTCTACACTACGAACGCACCCTCACAGGAAACAAGAGGCACCAGGACCAACAACGACCAGTTCTGAAGATGATCCAAAATAGGTCGAAACATGTTAACAAGGTACATTAAAATTTAACACAAGAAAGTCTTATCATACATATTCCGAAGTGATACAGTGTTAAAAGTTGTGTAATCAAGATGTACAATTCTTTTATTGAGTGTTATTAATTGAGAGAGCATTTTAGTTATTTCTGCTGTTTGAGATGAAGGTGTGTGTTTAGAGACTATTGTTAGAATAGCTGCTTTGGAATCCGACAATATAACTGCATTCTTAAATTTATTCATGTTGTTGTTGTTTTCTAATGCAAGGCGTTTGACAATAAAGTCATTTGACCTCTTGCACTCTAATATTTTTCAAAGATATTATCATGACCAGCCAATGAAGCACAGATTTTGAGGTGTTCCGAATCCATTTCTTGGTTTGAGTTGCACAATGGGCAGTTAAGGGACTGATATATTCCAATTCTATGCAGGTGTTTAGCCAAACAATCATGGCTTGTTGCCAATCTAAATGCAGCTACAGACGATTTTCGTGGTAAATCAGGAATTAACTGTGGATTTTGATGCAGAGAGTTCCATTTTTTCCCTTGGGATTGTGTTATCAAATTTTGTTTGTTGAAGTCTAAGTATGTAGATTTAATAAATCTCTTCACAGAGTAATACATAGATTTAGTAACAGGTCTGTAAGTAGCAGTGCTGCCCTTCTTTGCTAAAGCATCCACATTCTCGTTTCCCAGGATTCCACAATGGGATGGTATCCATTGGAATACAATTCTTATATTGAGTGATATTAATTGAGAGAGCATTTTAGTTATTTCTGCTGTTTGAGATGAAGGTGTGTGTTTAGAGACTATTGATAGAATAGCTGCTTTGGAGTCTGACAATATAACTGCATTCCTAAATTTATTGATGTGGCAAAGAAGATTCCTGAGACATTCACTTATTGCAATGATTTCACCATCAAAACATGTTGTTCCATATCCAAGTGATCTATAAAGTGAGAAGAGACAGCACGTAACACCTGCACCGGCACCTTGTTCTCTGGAGATCAAGGATCCGTCGGTGTATAAAAGAAGCCAGTTTTGTGGAGGGTACCTAATATTAATTGTCTCTAAAGACAATTGTTTCAGTATTTCAGTGTTTACTTCTGATTTCAGTATTTCTTCTGTTAAATTTAGATTATATTCTATATTTAATAGAGATGTGGCATAGAAGATTTCTGAGACTTTCACTTATTGCAATGATTTCTCCATCAAAACTTGTTGTTCCATATTCAAGAGATCTATAAAGTGAGAAGAGAAAGCACGTAACACCTGCACCTGCACCTTGTAATTTTTCTTTTAAATTCAGGATGTTGATTTTCTGTTTTAATTCTTGAACCATGGATATGAAACTTCTTTGGGTTTTTAATCTACAGAGAGGAATGTATGAATGCCAATTGTTTCCTGGTAATCTGATAAGTTTTTTTATTTTGAATCAGTGCTTTTTCTTCTATTGTCATTTTAATGCTGTTAAATTTAGTGAAGTATCTTATAGAATCTGTTGGAGTTGTTTTGATTCCACCACTAATGAGCTTGAGAGCTTGGTTTTGAACACGTACTATTTCGTTTATGAAAGGTGAAGTAATTAAAATTTCTCCGCAGTATGTCAGCACTGGCTGTACAAACATTTTGTATGTAGTGTTCAAAATATTTCTAGAGCATCTCCATTTCTTTCCTACTAGTCTTTTCTGAAGGGAGAATCTTTTACGAGCTTTTTCAGAAATATATTTAAATGGTTGCTCCATGTTAACTTACTGTCGAAATAGACTGGAACAGTATAAAACAGATTGCAATGAAAAGGAAGGAAAAAAAAATTGAAATTATTTAAGTATGGTAGAATGGTAGTAAAAATCATCAATAATATTGAATTTGGAGAAGAAATATGTGTAATCATATTTTATTATACTCAGTTGTATAGCTTAGACAGCGGCAATTAACTCTAGAAACACGATTTGACTTTTGTTCCAAGGACAAAATGAAATGTCAAAAATGACTTTAAAGATCTACATACCATTTTATTTGTCATTTTGACTATAAAATTATAGTCTTCATTTGTTCTGAGACATTCCCTAGTCCTGTCAGAAAATTTTCATCTAGAAATTAGAGTATTTTTCATATATTAATAGTTCTGCCAACACAAAATTGTGGACAGGTTGAGGTTATCAACCTGGCCGTCTTCGGAGTGGTATTTATTTATTATTCTATACTTTATTCATTTCTCTTCCTTTATTAGTTTGCATATTTTATGTTTATAATTCTTTAGGTAGACTATACGTATTATATGTAATGTAGAAACAAAACTGTACAAATAACCAAAATGTTTAACTCAGGGAAAGTCAAAACAACACTCATATTTGATAAATCTTTGCTCTTCCAGTAGCTAAACTCCAGCCGTCTACAGCAACAACACTTCCTCCTACTGCTGTGGCAAGTGCGGATTCAAATTTGACAGTGGAAGGCACGACTCCTCGACAAAATCCTAAAGGAGATGACCTTGCAACTGTGACGTATACGTTATGGGTTGGAACAAACGTGACAGAATTTCACCATCAGTGTGACAGCTGAGAAGTATTCGACTTTTTATCACATAATGCAAATAGCTGCAGAACAAGATTCCCACTATGTGTGAGTATCATTTGTTACCACTACTGAAACATAGATACCCACATTCTGATGCCTCCAGATGTGGACTGTATAGACCCTCCTGAATTCCGATATTCTCAAACACATTAATTTTGATAATCATTCACTTCATTTAAATACCGAAGTACCTAGGGGGGACCAAATTCACATCGATAAAAAAGATGGCACAAAGGTTCGAAATCAATCAAATCAATCAAACTCCTGTATCTCCTCATGAGGAGCACAGGGCATTCACAAAGTGCCTCCATCGGACCCTCTTTGTAGCCAACTTCTTCACTTCACTCCATGTTTTCCCCTCCCTAGCAATTTCCTCCAAAGCTGTTCTCTTCCATGTATTTTTTGGCCTTCCTCTTGTTCTACTACCCTGGGGGTTCCAATGCAAAGCCATTCTTTCTACTGCTCCTTTTTCTTTCCTGATTGTGTGCCCTATCCAATTCCACTTTCGTCTTTTGATTTCTATTGTGATTTCTTTCTGATTTGTTATCTTCCATAGTTCTGAGTTTGTGATTATATCTGACCATCTAATTTTTAAGATTCTTTGTAAACATCTATTAACAAATGTTTGCAGTTTTTTTTCTATAATTTTACTTGTTTGTCATGTCTCACAGCCATATAATAAGGCTGATTTCACATTACTGTTAAAGATTTTAATTTTTGTAAATCGAGATATAATATAAGATTTCCATATTGGGTACAACTGGACAATTGCACTATTTGCATTTTTTATTCGGTTCTTTACATCCTCAAAGGCTCCACAATCCTTGTCAATTATACTACCCAAATATTTAAATTCTTGAACAGTATCAATGTTATTATTATTTATTATAAATTTATCTGTCTTTTTTACTATTTAACTTCAAAGGTTCGGAAAGGAGGACATTATTTGAAAAAAAGAGGACAGAAAATATGTATTTAGACTTACACTTATTATACCGGTACTTATTATGTCAGTATCTATTTTATTACAAAATATTTACAGTACAGATTTAGGCTTATATCATACTTAGAAGTATATTAATATCTATTTCATTACAACATAATTATGAAAAAAATTAATAATAATGTTTTTACAGTTAGCTACATATGAAAGTCAATGGAACTATAATTGAATAGCTTATTTTGGAAACATAACATGTGACATTTTCGCATATCGGTATGTTACTTTTTTAACCAGAGTGCTCTAAGATACTTATGACAAAACTTGATAATATAAAATGATTTTACAGTTAGCTACATATGAAAACAACGAGCATAACAAATAGGAGCAAAGAGTGTTATGATCATTGGCAAAGAGTATATTCTGTCGTTGCTGCTGCCACCTACAGGCAAATTACTTGAGAAAAGGGTCAAATCAGATACTTTCAAAATATCAGGCATACAAGTTACGAAAAGGAGGACATTTCTCGATTTTTTTTTAAATCCGCCTGGACCCTGGACAAAGGCCTAAAAAGGAGAGTATGTCCGGACAAAAGAGGGCGTCTGGTCACTCTAGAAGTACCTACTTATTAAAACCTTTTTTATTAAAAGAGTTGTATTCCAAGTAGAATGTTGAGATACAGCACAGTTGCAATTATTCAAGCCAGCCCAATTCTTTAATTTTTTTTTTTGCTTAACTCATTTCCCGAATAAAAAAAACAATCTCAGAGTGATGTACTAATTGAGTAACGAAAATTAACTCTGGCGATATGTATTAAAAAATGTGTAATGTTTTCAGTTTAATTTCAATTTTAATTTACTTTAGTGTTTGTCAGACTGTGAACAAGCACACACTAACGTGAATGTTGAAAGAAAACGAAAAAAAGATCGTGGATTTAATAGAAGATTAAGTTCAGAAATTGTGAAAATTAAATGATGAGATACCTACTAAAGATAAAAATTGACGTTGAGTTCGAAATGGAAAGTATCATCATCAGTTCTTACTGTGGATTTGTGGTTGTTGTATCTAAGCCTACATTCTTTCCTTGTCCAGTATTTGTAGTTTATTACTGCTCTTAGGAATGGTACTTCTGTCAATTCAGTCTTTCATAATCGAGTCTTTTTCTAAATTCAGTTTTCGAAACCATAAAGCTCGAATGACCAATAAGGAAAATATAGACGTTGTGTAGAGGACTGATCAACCCCTCACTTTAACCCTACAGTAGTTGCTGTAAGTTACTGCCACATAGTAGTCGCTGTGGACTGGCACTCCACAAGCAAATAAAAGAGTTTAAATTTATTTACAGTCATAAAGAAATTATGGACAAATATTTTTGTGGAAAAAATATATCTTAAAAAAAAAATGATGTGCGAAATCATTCAATCATTAGAGTCTTAACTATGTGGACGTGAGAGACAAGACGCTTTGTAAGATATTGCTCGCACCCATGTAGCTAAAATATTTTTACATGCTGCTCGAGTTTCATCTTTGTCGCAGCAACACATGGGAATCATAATATAAATATGTATGTAATGTATTGTATTGTATAAGATTAGATTAGCCAATAGAATTACAAGCATACCTACTAACTTATACAGATTAGCTAGAACTAATTGTGACAGTAGTACCTGCTGCAGTTTTAACTGACATTACAGGCCGCTGCGGACTCTTTACTTTATTTAGCTAGCTAGTAGGCAACGTGAATACAAATTAAAATTATAAAACAAAAATGTTTCTAGCCACTACCGTAACAGCCAGGCTCGTGTACGATGTGGTCTTAGCCAATAATAGAACATAAAATTTACAAAGACAGTTAATGGAATACGGAACTACGTGTTGGGATCCCTATAGAATATATCAGATAAATTCCTTAGAAAGAATCCAGTATAGGGCAGCTAAATTTGTTAAAGGTAAAAGAGAAGATGGAAACGATACGATAAAAGAACTTAAATGGGAAACTTTGGAAAACAGACGTAGGAAAACTAGAATAACATCATTGTATAGAGCACATCTAGGTCAGAAAGCATGGGTAGACATAACGGCTTGGTTAGAAAAGCCAACGTACTATGGTAGGAACGATCATGATTTTAAAATCAAATGTAGGAAACAGAAAACGGATGTAGGTAAATTCTCATTTTTAAATAGAACTATAAATGATTGGAATGACCTACCTGCAGCGATCTTTGAGGGCTGTCCTTCCTTAAGGAGATTCAAGAATAATTTAAAAAGTTGTGTCTAAAGTGAAAATTAAAATTAAGGTGACATTCAACATTTAATTTTTTTAAGGTGACATGTATTTATCTAGCCTGACGAGCTTACTTCCTTGGTTTGAATTGTAAATTATTTAAAAATAGCTTTTAAGAGGGCCTTAGACTAGAAATGTTTAGTTTAAATGTAGTTCTGTTTATAAGTATGCATAAGGATGTAATTATTTGACTTATTTGAACTGTTGTATCAGTGAAGCGAGGTGAGTCAGTGAAGTTATGGTTTTATAGTGCAGTGAACAGTTCCGATCAGTGATAATTTATAGCGTCAATGAAATGTGTTCTATAGTGTCAGTGAAATGTGTTACAGAGTGTCAGTGAAATGTGTGCTAAAGTGTCAGTGAAATGCGTCATAGTGCCACTACAGGGAATGAGATGAGAGTAAAGTGAAAGACTATTGAAACTTATGTAGGACCTATACATAATTATGTAGGTTGTATTGTAAAATTAGGTATTTTATTTTATGTTTTATTATTATTGTGTTAAATTGTATTTTGTATTCTTATTGTATTGTGTATAAAATTGTATATGTGTTGTAAAATTGTATTGTGTATTGTAAATTTTATTGTGTATTGCTTATCATTTTATTGTGTATTGTTAATATTGTATATACCACTGCCACCTGGTGCTTGCCCACTTGCAGTGTAAATAAATACATACATACTAAATACAGTAGGCCTAATCAACTTGATTCAAACAAGTGCAAAAAAAAAAAGAAGAAGAAGAAGAAGAAGAAGAAAGGAAAAAAGAGAAAAAAACACATTTAATATAAATTGCCAATCGGACAGAAGCCAGTGGTATTCAATAAAAACATGAATATTGTCGACAGAAATGAAAAGATAAAAATACATACATTTGTTAATATTGTATATCATGAATAATTTTATGAATTTCTTTTTTAAAAGGTTCAGTTTTAAAATATTTCAAATTTGGAAAATGGTTTGTAATTTTATTATAAAGTCTTGGGACCGAAACTAGCACCATGTTTAAGTGCTGTACTTGTATGACATTTAGGCTCAATTAATGGGAAAGTAGACTTTTGTCGTCGAGTATGATATTCATGTCTATTAGATTTATGTTTTATTAGATTTCTGTGATAGTAAGTTAGTAAACTATATTTATACATTTCTACAATAGTTCATTGTTACTCAACTGTTAAGAACTGATAAGCAAATGCGAGTTCAGAGCTTAAAATTTGTGGCAATAATGAGAAGTCTTTTGTTGAAAGCTATGAAAATTGGGAAGAAACTGGGATGACAGGTACGCGGGAAAACCATATGAATAATTCTCAGTGGAGTGATAATCTGTATGCAACCACTGGGGGGGGGGGGGGGGGAAACATGTTGAAGACCGTAAATAGAAAGTGAGAAAAGTTGTTGTTGTTGTTGTTTTCTAATGCCAGGCAAGTAGAGTTAGCAATTCGGAAGCATAATTTCAACTTTGGTCCCTTTAGGTCACATACTTTGGCGAGAAATAACAATATAATAATATGATCACTTGGAGCTGTACTTATGAATTGTATTTTATTTTAAGGGTTACAAGATGGATGACACACATTTATGTCATTCAGCTGGCTTGCCTGAACCGCTGTTAAATTTGTCGTAGTTCATAGAACCAGTTGTTAATTTTTTTAAGTGAAAATGTAAGCTTCTTTACAGAAAGGAAGAACATTAATTCAACAAGAAATTTCCCAGTTTTTAATATTGCAGTAAAGATAATGCAAAAATAAACGACAATACAGCTCCAAGTGATCATATTATTATATTGTTATTTCTCGCCAACGTATGAAGGCAATCAGAACAGGAATATGATAATTATGCCTGCAACCTTGAAACCCGACAGTCCAGTACCCCTTCCGCTTCAATGCTAATAGCGCATGTAGAACAATGAAATGTAGTGTTCAAAAACATAATTTAGCGAAATTCGGAGAAAACAACTTTGCTTATGTACGCAGATGATATGAATCTTATATAGCCACATAAACAAGATCTTTAAAAAACCTTGAATGCTTTGACAGACAAAAATAATTTATGCATTAATGAAAGAAAGACAGTCCAGATGGTCTTTAGAAAAGGAGACCGACTTGCAAAAGAGAACTCAATAATGCGCTAGTGTCAACAACTTGAGATTGTCAACTCCTTCAAGTACTTAGGGATCACCCTGCAACCAACAACAACGTCATGCTGCATTCATATACAGGATAGAACTGCAGTTGCAACAGAAGCTATATTCGAAATAAAGACTATCACATGCTTTCATTGGACACTGCTACTGTACTTTTCTATTTCAAAATTGTCTTTATACTGATAATCAGTTACGGACTAGAATTAATTAGTATAACTAAGTCTCAAAGGCCTAATCACTATTCAGCAAGTGAAACCTTGGTTTCTCGAAATGTAGGCTACACTTTCCCGGCGATTTACGAACTGGCCAAGGAAACTTTTCTCCTTGAAGACCTCAGGATGCGACTCTCACCACCCTCTACCTTCAACTCATCAGACCATCTACTAGAAAGTCACCTGTAAAGAGAAGAGATATGGCCAGACTTCTACTGCATGGGTGATATGATGGATAGAGAATGGACACAACCAAATTAAGATCTACGACACATGCTTACAAGCTTGGCAGTTCATGGTTACCACCACAAAATATAAAAGACAACCTGTTATTATACACCTGATGATGACTGTGTGTTCTTTATGAGTCATTCCACGTCAAATCGCACAGCAATAAAACACGACCTTCTCGGAAATGGTCGAATTTTTTTTCATGAATTCCAGACATCAAATAAGGAGACCCGTATTTTTTTATTTTCACAATTATTAATTATTTGTGTAGTTATGAATATTTGAAGTTACGCAAATTATGCGCACACTGTTACATAAACTCGCTTGGAACTTTGTGTCTACATATAATTGAGATTTGCGGTTTGGCGCATTTGAAAGACGCAATACAACACTTTTTATTATTTTAGGCCTATCACAAATAAATTAAAAATTTGGCCTATTTTTTTAATCATTTCGTTTTCAAAGCAAAATTATTATATTAAATAGCCAAGTTAAAAATCTGAAAATAATATAGACTTGTTCGCTGATGTATTATCTGTAAACTACTGCATTTATAAATATGGGATCGGCACCCATACATTTGTAACAATTTATTTTCCGGAGGCCGCTCGCGATGCCCAGCTAATGAACTGCTTGCAGCCATAGGCTAGAAGGCTGCCCGTGGAAATTTCCCGTTGCATCTGATGTCACCATACTAATCATCAAATGATTAATACCTTAAGGAACAGTAAATATCTTACCTAAAATTATTTTTGCAGTGTAGGCTTTCACGGCCGGAGTCTATATGTAGATTCATTTTCTGGGCTGAGAGGCCGTGGTCTATTAGTTGGTTTTATACCAGACGTTTCGTCTGCAACTGCGGCAGACATCTTCAGTGGAGTGGTATCCGAGGTCGCAAGACTCTTCTCGGCGTACCTGAGGCAACTGATCCTGTGTCTGGTTGTGCGGGCGTATTTATAGTGCGGCTCGCGGGCCGAGGCCTGTTGTCGCTGCGGTCCGCGCCGCTTTGTTCGCTGCTCCCGTTCTGGGTTCCGTCCTTTTGTTGTAGTGGTGGCACTACAACAAAAGGACGGGAGCAGCAAACAAAGCGGCGCAGACCGCAGCGACAACAGGCCTCGGCCCGCGAGCCGCACTATAAATACGCCCGCACAACCAGACACAGGATCAGTTGCCTCAGGTACGCCGAGAAGAGTCTTGCGACCTCGGATACCACTCCACTGAAGATGTCTGCCGCAGTTGCAGACGAAACATCTGGTATAAAACCAACTAATAGACCACGGCCTCTCAGCCCATAAAATTATTTTATTATTGTCAGCTCAGGGGGAAGCCCTTCACAGTTTATACTGTAATATAGCCAAGTGTTTGATGATAGCAAGACTGGGTAAGGCAGTAAACAGATGGCATGAGAGAAAAATAATCAGTTTGGGTTTGAATTTCGCGCAGTGACGTGACTTCTATACAACATGAGTGATGGTAAAGATCGCGTAATATATAACAAGTGTTTAAATCCATTTACCTTCCTAATCACGCTTTTAAAAAGAAAAGTACACTAAGACGCGTAAGTCGCGACTTATTGATAAAGCTCAATTTAAAGGAGTCTTTGAGTGTGCAAATATGTGATTTGTTCCGTAAAAATCAATCAATTTCCGCATAGGTCAGGTGAAATTATATGTGAAGCCGGTAGTTCTTGTGATATTAATAAACATGAATCAAATGAAAGTGTAGACAGAGAAACTGATTATCCCAGTATTTCTTCTAGCAGTTCTATGGATACAGTGCTAGAAATCAGTAATATTGAGGGATTAAACAAGAGTTTGATGTCAATAGAATCCCCTATCAAGAAAAGAAAGGTACAACAAAACGATACCCCCGTGAAAATTTTCAAAAGTAAAAGGCTCCCTAGCATGTTAAGTTTTTCATGTAGAAGATGCATCATCATCCATTCAAAAGTCAGCCATATTTTATTTTTGACGGAATGCAAAGAAAGTACAGCCTGAAAATTACATAGTTATTGCAGACTTTTCTGAAAATTATTCATTTGTAATACAAGATTCAATACAAGGTGTGCATTGGAACATATGCCAAGCCACAATACAGTACAATTTTAATTTTACTTCCTACTTTATTTTATTTTATATTCTCTTATAGGCCTATTAATATTATATCTGAACTGTGACTGAACACGAGCGCTGCTCATTCAGTCTCAAATTTTGTTAATACTACTGTATCTCCTTTTTTTATATTGATTGTATTATTTTATTTCTATTTCTCTTATTTGTAATTATATTCTTTATTCTGTATATTTAAATAAATAAATCCTTTCGTAGTATATTTCAAAGGAGACACAGAAATTCGTTACAAAAGTAATGTCATCTCAGAAACTATGAAACATGACACCGATCCCTTTCACTTTTTTCAGTCCGAAGCAATCAATTTCTTAAAGCAAGAATTCAACGATATGGAAAAAGTCATCTACTTTTCCAATGGATCAAGTTCACAAAAAAAAAAAATAAAATAAAATAAAAAAAATAAAAAAATAATTGCTTACATGAAGACGATTATGGAATTAGTGCTGAATGACACTTCTTTGCAATGTCGCATGGTAAAGGTTCATGTGTTGGCATTGGAGATACTGTTAAAAGACTTGCCACGAGAGTTAGCCTATACAAGATCCTATAACAACACAAAAAAAAACTGTTTGATTAGTCACAAAAAGCATTTCTAACGTGTCATTTATATTTTGTCCGTTCAATAAGCACAAAAACCACACTGAAAATTTGCAGGCCAGATACCATAATCTAAAACCAATAACTGGTACATTAAAATTATATTCTTTCATTCCGTTGTCAAAAACTGAAGATTTACTAAAACAATTTTCTTTCAAGAAAGAAGGTAGGCGAATGAAAATTTAAAATGTGAATGAAAAGAAACATTTGAAAAGCATAATTTACAATTATTTGAAGATATCATAATAAGTAAATTAGCAGTGTTTCCTCGAGTAACTTGATCCGTACTGGGTGTAATGTTGTAACGTTCAGTCAATTATCCATTGCCGATAAACCTCTTAGCGCGCTTTAACGCTTCCCACCCACTGCTGCTGCGCCGACCGCTACACATTCTGTCATAAGTAATTAAATTTCCATTAAACTATTGGAGATTCCATTCTGATTTTTTCTGGAATTATTAAGAATACTTCAGTGCACCTAGTAGGAATTTTTTTAGATTTTTAATAGGTCTATTTCACATTGATGTATATGTTTTAAAAATTGAATTATAAAAAAATATTTGAAATAATTATATTAAAATTAGTTAGTAAATATTTAATAAAAGACAGTACTTTAAGCTTTTAAATGCATTTTTCAAAAAAAATTTAACATCAATATTGTCAGAAATATGACGCTTTAAATGTTGCATTGTGCGACATTTTTCACGAATTTTAACATGTAATATTTAAAAAACATGTGGACTTTGGAGGAAATAAAAATACACTTGTTGGTTTGTGAGACCCATAGAGTTGGTAAAAAAAATATAAACGCAATCAGAAATATGAAGGTCAAAATTTGTATAATTTTGTGCGATTTGACGTGGAATGACTCTTATGTGAATCACATTGCGACAGATGACACATAACAAAATGCAGAAATTGGTCTGTTTCTATAAAAGAATATAGCAAAGTTAAACACTCAACAATATGCATGTTAGTGCGTTCTTCTTCTTATAAAAAACATAACATAAAAAATATATAGACTTTCTACTACAAAATACAGAGTCTTTCATAAGTAACGAGTCTATTGAAAAATCAACTGTTTTGGATAATTTTTTGAAAAGATGTTCATCCTGACGAGAAAGAACCCTTCCCATGCCGTACAGTCGATTTGAAAACAAACACCCCCCTCCCCCTGCCACCAGAGGAAGCTACTTATCCTTGTGTAAAGTGCATTTGATGCCAACTTAAAATGACCTGGAGCATGGCCTTCTATATGCCAAGGATAATGGCACACAGCCATGCCTATATACATTGTTGTGATAGACTGGAATGATAGAATGGCACTCAGCTGCTTAACATTATTGCAGATGAGAAAAATTGCTGCCTGGTTTGAATTTGGAAACAGTATCGCTCAAATTAAGCATTTACTCTGTAGACGAAGTGTTTCCAGGCAGGTGGATCAGCCAAACAGGCTCAGTCTGTTGGCCTCTGCGATCACCTGATTTAACTGCCCTGGGACTTCTTTTTCTGGGGATTCATCAAGAATCTATCTTTGCGACTAAGCCACACACTGTTCCTGAATTAATGGAACGAATTGAACACACGATACAAATGGTTACGCATGACATGCTCACCGGAGTCCATGAAGAGGTGATACGTCGCTTACATTTGTGCATTCAGTGAATGGAAGATAGTTTGAAAATTGTACACCATAATTTGTCAACAATTGAAACTGGTTTTACATTTATTTGTTTTAATCAAGCTTTAAAACGCTAACCATTCTTTCATTATTTTAATAGCTCTGGCAGCAAGCGGAGAGGGTGTTTGTTTCCAAATCGACTGTACGGCACAGGGAAGGGTTTTTTCTCGTGAGGATGAACATCATTTCAAAAAATGATCCAAAATAATTAATTTTTCAATAGACTCGTTACTTATGAAAGACCCTGTACACTATTAAGTACATAAATAAGATACCGTCATCCCATAACTATAGTCCTGGAACACAACTATGGTCCATTCAAATTTTGTACTTCATAACATAGTACCTCGTTTATCTATATTTTTTTTCTATACTGTAGAAGTTTGGTGACTGTTACTGGAGATCCTCACTGCACCAATTACCTACGGCAATGAATAGGAAACGCAGCCAGCCTTTTGGGAACCTTTCCAGACGCCAATTTCTCTGGATGAGATTTTCTTTATTTGAATGTCTGAAAGCAAGACAAGGGTGAAGTACGAATCCCCTAGAATGAAGATAACACTCCACTCACGGCAAGAATCGAACTTTTGCTCACTAGATGGCAGCATATTGCAGTTCACTTAATTAGTGCAAAATTAACGTGCTAAGAAATGAAAATGGTCATTGTCTGGTGATTGAGTTAATTAACTAATATAAAGACAATTATGGATTTTTTGTAGTTTCCTGTAGGCCTAAATGGATATTTTTTAACTTCAGATACACTTTTATATAATACATATTTAGAGATACTGTAGTTTGAAGTCAAGTCACTGCAGCTATCTACAAACGGTCTATGTTACTTCTACAATGCTCTTTGAATAGTTGTATCATGTACCATAGTTGTGTTCCAGGATCATAGTTATGGGAAATGACGGTACTTAATTTTCCTGTTTTTATACTTGTCCTACAATTTTTAATTTCATTTTTATGAAATAAATTACTTTTTTCATTAAGAATATGGTATTGGCAATACTGAATCTTATGTTTGAATCTCTTTTCTCTTATTTGCAGAGAGCAATCAGTATAGTGCTGTAGTGCAATGAAACGTCAAAACATTTGATCAAGTTTTTTTTTTTTTTTTTCAGTAGTGGCGGTAGCAATAACACTGAAAAAAGTAAACTAGATGATAGAGTGGTTGAAAGTGAAAAGCTAGAGGGTTAAGTGCATGTGTAGATGCATTTTCACATGTTTCAAACAATTTGTCAATGTGGTCAGATATTCAAAGCTAATTGATGTTGCAAATATTCTATATTTCTCTTCTCTCAGCATTTGTGAGTTTTTAAATAACTCTACACCAGTGGTGGGCAAAATGAACGCAACCCACAAGACAGGATTTAAATGGCAACTACATACCGTGGGAGGGGTTGCACTCTACAGTGCAGTGACGGATTTACAGACAGTTGCACCACTACACTCCTACCTACCATATATAATTAGAATAGTCCATTCACGTGATATTTAATTAATCATTTTTCAAAGCAATTTCTTCGAAATTGGGATTTATCTGTGCATGCTATTTTCAGTTGCGCAAGCATCGCTTAAGCGGGATCTGTAGCTAGACTTTATAAATTTAATTTTAGAAATCAGCTGTTTGCACTGGTAGGTTGATGAATGCATACCGTCATTTCCCATAACTGTGGTCCTGGAACACAACTATGGTCTACGATACAACCATTCAAAGATCATTGTAGAAGTAACATAGACCGTTCGTAGATAGCTGCAGTGACTTGAATTCAAGCTACAGTACAGCAAGAATATAGATAAACGAGGTACTATGTTATGGAGTACAATATTTGAATAGTTGTATCGTGGACAGTAGTTATGTTCCAGGACCATATTTATGGGAAATGACGGTACTCATTATTTTTCAAGCAAACTGTCTAAGCAGTGGATATGTAGTACTGGACATCTTTTAAAAAATTTTAGCCCCCAGTAGCCTTCACATTCTGCTTTCAAGAAGCCATCATTCTGCAAATCCAGTACCTCTAACTGCAATTCTGGGATAACATTTTCAATTTAAACATGAAAAGGAGTGGCAAAAATATTGAAATCTTTCTCCATCCTTTGAAAACCACTGAATCTGTGTTCTTTGAACTTGTATAATAGGTGATCTATTTTAAAAATGTACAAATTTAAGTTCGCGTCCTGAATATTTGTAACTAATCCTAAATGTGAGAAATGAAAGAACTGCCTTTCTTGTAAGTGTGATATCCTCTCGATTCATATGATTCTGCGAAAGGCATTGTATCACTAATGAAGCTTCAAAGTACAGCAGTCCAGTATAATCCGCCATGTACACGTGCAGTATTTTCATGGATTGGGGGAAGGGGAAGGTAGGAGGTAAGTTTGATGCTTTGCTGAGGTCTGACGTCACTGCTGCAATGCCGCAGGAATGTCCACCATTGCCCTACACTTACTTCTGTGCAGTTTCTCTTTATTTATAGCTGCTTATTGTTACCTTACTTAACATAATTCATATTAAAATTATGAAATTTGGGTCATTAGCGAAAGAACTGTTTGTTGGAAAATTAGAACACCACCACTGATTACACATAAAATAGCTTCCTGTACAATTCTTTTTGCAGTTTTGAGGCAACAGAGTGGCCCAATGGACACTATGTACACACCATAGCAGGCTACAAGGAGGAGCCATCTTGTTATCATTATTGGCTGCTGTATCAGGTCCCCACACTGCCTGAACCAGCCAGTCCTCCTGGAAATAATTTTGTCACACCAGTCGGTAAGTTGAATTACTATTAAACTGATGCTCAGGTAGTATATCTTGCATGTATTTAAAAATGGTAGTAGGAAGACCATATCGATTTCACTTTTTAGGATTTTTAGGTTATGTTTTTGAACATTTGAGAGAAAACAAACCTGTTTCATTCATTATACAGTACATGCTCTGAGACCTGGCATGAATAAACTCTGTTCTTATAACTCCGTTCATAGACGTACATATCTTATTTTCTTTTTCACATCATTTTTGACACTTTCATCAGTGACGTGCAGTCCACCCAAGCAACCCAAGCACGGCTTGGGCAGCACTGATTGATTATAAGGATCACGATATCTACGTAAATCCATGATTAAACTTTCTGTTTATTTAATCATGAAGTCCTGAAACGTTTCTAAATACGTTTTGTTAATTGTAAGTCGTGTGATGGGGCATATACAATGCACATACTGCGTTCCCGAGCTGGCACCAGTGTGCCAGCAGTGCTAAATGCAGGTTAGCATGGAGGTTGCCATGACAACCCACATCATCATAACTTCTAGCCAATGAGGGGCGCCTCACGAGACTATAGTAGATGCATATACCCCAAGCAGCCTGTAGCCTGCCTGGGCTGGCTGTGTGCGCGAAGTCGAATGAGTGTAAAGCATACTGTTTCTCTCACGTTTGTTTGTACCGGTACTTTGTAGTTACATTGTGTACGTGTATATAAGTGCAATGAAAAGTTTTGATTATGTCTGGTGATAATAATAATTTAATTCAGCAACAAAAACTAAATACTGTAATTTAACTAAAGCAATACGTGGTCATGATGTTGCTATTGCACATATTCGTGCTTCTAACGCACTCGCTACTTTTGAAACTATGCATATTGAAACTGAGCTAAGTGACCAAACACAACAAAATATTATTCTACATAATGAAAAGGTAACACGCAATAGAGACATTCTGAAAAGGCTTATAAACGCCATTTATTTACTTGCAAAACTGGAACTTTCATTTAGAGGAAACAGTAAGTCGAAAATGCCCAACCACGGTAATTATTTAGAACTTTTGGACTACACCGCCCAGTACGACCCTCTTCTAAAAAATCACTTGGAGACATCTACAGTATTCAAAGGTGTATCAAATCGTATTCAAAATGATTTAATTGAATCTGTTGCCAGTGCACTTCATAAGGAAATTGAACAGCAATTACAGAAATCTAATTTTTTTTTTGCCATATTAGCTGATGAGACAACTGACGTCTCAAATAAATCATAATTTTCTCTCGTTTATCGATATACAATTGAAGAAAGGGTGGTAGAGCGGTTTGTGTTTCTCCGTGATGTAAGTGAAGACAAAACAGCGGCAGCACATTCTGATCTTATTTTTAAGACATATTCAAGACTTTTCAAACTGCAGTAAGAAACTTGTCGCACAGAGCTACGGTGGAAGTGCAGTGATGGCCTCTTCATTACATGGTGTCAAGCTAATATTAAGGCGTCTTTTCCACAAGCTCTCTTTGTTCACTGTTATGCACACTGTTTAAATTTAGCACTGTCCCAAAGTGCTTCAAGTATTTCTGAATGCCGTATTTTTTTTTTTGCTACTCTTTCTGGGCTTGCATTGTTTTTCTCCAAATCATCAAAGCACACAAAATTTCTTGATGAATTTCTGGGTCGACAATTACCACATGTTTCCCCAACAAGATGGAATAGCTCGTCACAACTTACCAATACTTAATAGTATTTTTAATTTTAGGCAGTAGTTGCAGTAGGCCTCATCTTATAGATTTTATATATAAAAAAAAATTGGTACCAAATACCAACGTATTTTTATAATTAGTAATGTTATAAGTATTTGAATCAAATATAAATAGTAAGAAGGAAAAGAAAACTTGACTACGTGGCTGGTTGGGTAATCTGTTGGGTCACCGCACATCACTGACATTCATTCACAGTGTACTGCCCAAGGGCAAGTCTTTCACTGCAAACCCACCATTCTCCAGTCCTTCCTATTTTCTGCCTTCCTCTTTGTCTCCTCATATGATCCATATATCTTAATGTCGTCTGTCATCTGGTATCTTCTTCTGCTTTGAACTCCTCCCGTTCACCATTCCTTCTAGTACATCCTTCAGTAGGCAGTTTCTTCTCAACCAATGACCCAGCCAATTTCTTTTCCTCTTTCGGATCAGTTTCAGAATCATTCTTTTTTCATCCACTCTTTCCAACACAGCTTCGTTTCTTACTCTGTCTGTCCATTTCACATGCTCCATCCTTCTTCATATCCACATTTCAAATGCTTCTATTCGCTTCTCTTCACTTCGTTGTAATGTCCATATTTCTCCCCCCATACATGTTTCTGCTACACTCCACATAAAGCACTTCACTGGTCTCTTCCTTAGTTCTTTCTGCAGACATCTGCAGAAGATGCTCCTTTTTTATTAAAAGCTTCCTTTGCCGTTGCTATTCTCCTTTTGACTTTTGGTACATTTTACATTCTAAATATTTCTTCACAATTAGGTTGTTACAACAGTTTCTCAACAGCAGTATCTTAAAGACAACATATTTTGTCTATTTTCATTCCATTATATCCTACGGAATAATATTTTGGGGAAATTCAGCAGATAGTATTTTTAGTAGGTTGTTTTATGACGCTTTATCAACATCTTACGTTATTTAGCGTCTGAATGAGATGAACGTGATAATGCTGGTGAAATGAGTCCGGGGTCCAGCACCAAACATTACCCAGCATTTGCTCATATTGGGTTGAGGGAAAACCCCAAAAGAATCCTCGACCAGATAACTTGCCCCAACTGGGAATCAAACCCAGGCCACCTGGTTTCGCAGCCAGACGCGCTAACCATTACTCCACAGGTGTGGACAGCAGGTAGTAAAAATATATCCTATTCTTATTACAATAAAGAGCAATTAGAATAAGTAATAGTTGGAGCAAAGGCTAGAGAATCATGTAGACCTTTTTTTTTTTTAAATTAGAGATTCTGACCTTAACAAATTAGTATAATTATATGCTCTTTAATAAATTTCATATTATGTAATAAAGAAAATTTTCCAACTAATCCAGCCATATATAGTATAAATACTCGCAGAAAGAATGATTTTCATACACCATCATTAAATTTATCATGCTATCAAAGGGGAATGTGTTACATGGTAGTAAAAATTTTCAATAGTCTTCCTGAAGACATTAAGAATCATAACCAAAACCCTGCATTATTTAAGGTATAACTAAAAAATTACTTAATATCTCACACTTTTTATTCTGTAGATGAATTCTTGACATTTCACAGTACTGTGTAAATATTTTAATATTATTAAATGGTAAACATATTGCATTGTATAATATGTTATTGTTATTAAGGTATCGGTATTAATTTTGAATATATTTCAGATTAACATTTTTATGTCAAACATAAGAATTGGACATGTTCTTTATTCTATGCTGTAAAGCAACTTTAAGAATATTATGAAATGAATAAATCTATCTTCTATAATACTGTATGTCAATTGGCCTGCTTGGACGCCTAGTTGTATAAATCAGAAATTATCGAAATTGAGGTTAGTAGTAGCATCGCATTCTCCATATGGAGAATTATTAATTTGAAGTACCAGTAAGTACATATACATAAATCTACCAACAGAGCGCTTTAATAATTTTAACACATAATTATTTTTTTCCTCGTATTTTGTGCCTAATGCAGTAAGTTAGGTACCATACTACCCCTGCTGCATTTTTACAGTCAGCTATGCTTTTACTTACTTACTTACTTACTTACTGGCTTTTAAGGAACCCGGAGGTTCATTGCCACCCTCACATAAGCCTGCTATTGGTCCCTATCCTGAGCAAGATTAATCCAGTCTCTACCATCATATTCCACCTCCCTCAAATCCATTTTAATATTATCTTCCCATCTATGTCTCGGCCTCCCCAAAGGTCTTTTTCCCTCCGGCCTCCTAACTAACACTCTATATGCACTTCTGGATTCGCCCATATGTGCTACATGTCCTGCCCATCTCAAACGTCTGGATTTTATGTTCCTAATTATGTCAGGTGAAGTATACAATGCGTGCATCTCTGCGTTGTGTAACTTTTTCCATTATCCTGTAACTTCATCCCTCTTAGCCCCAAATATTTTTCTAAGAACCTTATTCTCAAACACCCTTAATCTCTGTTCCTCTCTCAAAGTGAGAGTCCAAGTTTCACAACCATACAGAACAACCGATAATATAACTGTTTTATAAATTCTAACTTTCAGACTTTTTGACAGCAGACTAGATGACAAAAGCTTCTCAACCGAATAATAACAGGCATTTCCCATATTTAGTCTGCGTTTAATTTCCTCCAGAGTGTCATTTATATTTGTTACTGTTGCTCCAAGATATTTGAATTTTTCCACCTCTTCGAAGGATAAATCTGCTTTTGCTATGCTTTTGCTCCATCGTATTATTTCAGTGACAATAACGGGGATTGTTAGGCCCCTACTAGAATTTTAAAATATAACAGTAGGAATCTTATCAAAGTCTAAGTGATAAAACATAACCAAGTTTGCCTAAGTTTGATATTTTCAGCTCACTAAATTGAGTCTCACTTGAAACATGTGTAATCATTTCGAACATCACGATTATGTCCTCTTGCTGTCATTCTTCCTTTACTTGTTGCCAGTGGCGGCTCGTGATCAGTTTTGTTGGTGGGGCCAGATGTTTCACAAATTTTGCGGTATATGTTAAATAATGCACCAAGATTTTTTATTTAACTTTAGTTAATTGTTTCTGCTTAAAAATTAGTTCAGCACAATACAAGTAAAACTACTAGCTACATAATAATGCAAATTCAACATTAAACTCATCAATTTGCAGAATTATTTATAAAGAAGATGTGCTCGTCTGTCCTTCTGGTTGGCAAACTTTTTGATGACCCTGTTTTTGAAGTTCGGAATTTTATGTAGATGCTCCTTATGAATAGGACAGAAAGTCAACGAATTCAGCCTATCTTGACCCATGGTGTTTCTGAGAAATGTTTTTATTCTGTTTAATGTGCTGATACTCCGTTCTGACTCAGCTGTTGAAACAGATGTTATTGCGATTTGTAGGGTTTGCCCACTTCAAGGAGTAATCCATAAAAAACTGAACAAATCCCACACAGAGGAAATGTAAGTTTTTCTTCAGGGCACAGTGTCCTGTAAGAAATCCTGTTGCCCAAGAGAGCTGCTTTTTGCTAAGTCTCAGCAACTCATTCGATTTTGTCCTTGCAAGACCTTTGATAAGGGCCTTGCTGTGATTACAGCCCTTAATTGAGTTCCAGTAGCTAATATGTCTTCTGTGAGCCCAATCCCTGATGACCTGCTTAATTGGTCTTGAAGATAGTCCCAACACAGGTTCTGGTCCTATAAATGGGATCTCAGCTCCATCTTTAGCAGCCTCATCCGCCTTCTCGTTTCCGTGAATCCCTGCATGTCCTGGTACCCACATCAGATGAACCGAGTTAGTGTTTGCCAGTGTCATGAGGGTATTCCGGCACTCCAGTACCAGTTTCGACTTGACCAAAGGTGATTCAATCGCCTGTAGTGCCGCCTGGCTATCAGAAAGTATAAGGATGTGTCTACCTGAATAGCCCGTCCTAATACTTTCCCTTACACTGGCTAAGATAGCAAAGACCTCAGCCTGAAAGATAGTGGCGTATTGACCTAGGCTAAAAGAAAGTCTGGTACCATTGCCAAACAATCCAGCCCTGGTTCCTGATTTGGTTTTGGAGCCATCAGTATACCAAACTGGGCCCTTATTGTTAACCAGTTTAGTCCGGTCCTTCCATTCACTACGTTCTGGGTATGTAACTGTGAACGTTTTGTCAAACAAAACCCTTGGTTCTAGGATGTCAGTTTCCATGTTCAGGGCATCACCGACACTCCTATCCCAAGGGAGTTTGAGATGATTAAGGTGTTTAACATTGAACACCTTTGTCTGACGGCAAATTCTGTGAAATGCCTTAAGGGCCTCAGCTTCAATCCAAATATGCAGAGGAGTGAGTCCTATTAGCATTTCAATTGCCGCTGTAGGAGTCGTTCTGAAGGCTCCTGTTACTGAAATGCAGAACACTCTTTGCAACTTGTTGAGTTCTGTTCTACAGTTCCTTAATTTAACTCTTGGTCACCACATAAGTGCAGCATAAGAGAGTATAGGTCTAACCATAGTAATGTATATCCAGTACATAATCCTAGGTTTTAGACCCCATGTTTTGCCAAGCATCCTTCTACAGGTCCAAAAGACCCTGTATGCTTTGGCTATGCAATAATCTAAATGATCTTTCCAGGTTAATTTCTTGTCTAGAATAAGTCCAAGGTATTTAACCTGTGAGAGTATGGTATTCTTTCACCGAAGAGTGTGGGTTTCCTAAGGTTCCCCACAGATCTCATCCTTGTGAAAGGTACCAGTACCGTCTTGTTAGGATTAACAGAAAGCTTAGTTCTGTTACACCAATTTTCAATATTTTTCAGTGCTACTTGGAGCACGTCAATGACTGTGGTGGGAAATTTCCCTTTTACGATTACAGCAATATCGTCTGCATATCCAATGGCAAGACACCCAGCCTCGTTGAGTTCCCGAAACAAGGCATCCACTACTAGGTCCCACAGCAGAGGCAAAAGAACGCCTCCCCGTGGGCAGCCCCCAGCCACAGACACCCTGAGCGTTTCCCCAACCAAGCTCATGGTAATTTGCCTGCTTTTTAACATGTAATGTATCCACTTGCAAATAAGCGGAGGTACATTGTGTTCTTGAAGTGCTGTTAGTATTACTTCGCAAGAAGTTTTATCAAACACTCCTTCAACATCCAGAAATGCTCCTATGGCAATTTCTTTAAAAGCCAGCCCCTTCTCGATAGACGAGACTACCTGATGAAGTGCTGCTTCTGTAGATTTCCCAGGTAGATAGGCAAACTGGTACTTATGTAAAGGAAATTCCTTCAACACCTTGTCCCTAATATGTCTATCCACTAATCTCTCTAGTGTCTTTGAAAGAAACGAGGAGAGACTGATCGGGCGGTATGCTTTCGCAACAGCATAGCTTGGACGCCCCGGTTTAGGTATAAATATAACCTTGGTCTGCCTCCATGCGTGTGAAACATATCCAGAGGCTAGGCAGACCCTGTAGATGCTACATAGTATGGACTGTATAGAGTCCATACCTTGTTGCAGCAGTGCAGGTATGATCTGGTCAGGTCCTGCTGATTTATATGGGTCAAAAGAATAAATGGCCCATTTTATTTTAGTTAACGTGATCACATCCCTGACCAGGGCCCAGTCCTCCTTGCTCGAACACAAGCGGAACAGTTCCGGTTGCACCTGATCAGCCATCTGATCATTGTTAACTACCTCTGATTCTGGAAAATGTGCGTTAGCTAATTGAAGCAACGTTTCTTTTCCAGACTGTGTATAACTGCCATCTTGCAGTTTAATTGTGCTAACATTTCTGTTAGCACTTCTTGCCATTAGCTTCATGAGTCTGGCACTGCTAGGAATACTTTCGATCCCTTCACAGTGCTCCCTCCATGATTGCCTTTTTGCTTTCTGAATAGCCTTGTTGTAACTGGTGAGTTCCCTCTGATAGGTAATCCAGTCACCAGTTCTCCTAGCAAGTTTGAAAAGTTTCCTTGTATTACGTTTAAGTTCGCTTAGCTCTTTTGACCACCAAGGAACCAGTCTTGGCGAGCCTGCGACCTTAGCATGGCAATTATTATAATATGATAGGAGAATTGACTGTTGTAACTGGTCAACTGCAAACTCCACATCTACTATAGAACGAATGTCCATTGATATACCCGCTGTCAATGCCGATAGGTCCATCCTGTATGCGTCCCAGTCGGTATTCCTCGAGTTCCTAATGATCACTGGATTAGTGATCTGTGATTTAATTCTAAAGTATATATATCTATGATCAGAGGCAGATGTATCTGATTATACATACCAGTTAAAAACTAGGTCCTCAACCAATTTAGTCCCCAACGTTAAATCAATAACTTCCCTTCTCTGTGAATTAACAAAAGTTGGTTCGTTACCTTTATTTAGAATATACCAGATATTCCAGCAGCTGTTCGCCCCTTGGATTGATGTCAGAGCTTCCCCACAGCACATGGTGGGCGTTGGCATCAGTCCCTATGATGAGTTCCTTACCCGTTTCGTTGCAGTGGGAGACAAGTCTCCTCACCGTTTCCGATGGTGGGTTAGGTTCATCATAAGGAAGGTAGGCAGATGAGAATTGTAAAATCCTCTTTCTGCCCCCCTCCCTTATGGACGTCTCTATAGTAGTTACATCCCTGGAACAGAACTCTACTTTAAGCAAAGCATCCATCCAGTCTCTAACATAAATGCAAGTTCTTGGATTGTCAGTATTGGGGCAGTGAAGAGTGCCTCCAGTACAATTAACTCCCCTAACAAATTCCCTGTATACCCATGGTTCTTGTATGAGAGCAATGTCTATATTTTCACTAGCCAGTTTCTTGCTTAGTAAGGCAGAAGCTGCCTTGCAATGGTGAAGGTTAATTTGAATTACTTTCATAATTACCCAATTAAAATACTCACTTATACAGCCTCTTGAGCGGGAATTTCCTCCGGGATTCCAGTCTCCATGGACTCCGGAGAATCATCCACTCCAGCAGCTGCCTCTTGAGCATATTGAGTCGCCTTTTTATTGGGGTCGAGTAGGATCTTGAATTGACCCTTGTCTACCCCAGTATAGGCGGTCAGCCCCTTCTCTGAAATTTTTTCAGCCGATTCCTGGTCTATCAGCAAAATTAAATGCTGACCAGTTGGATCGGTCTGCTTATTGACCACTTTCCAATGCTCTGTGCAGAGCCCTTGATTGAGTAGTTGGACTCGTCTCAGCAGCACCTTAGGATCCGGGTCCTAAAGGCTACCTTAACTCGTTTAGGTAGTTCCTTGGCATCTATTACCTTTAGAACAAAATTATCCCTAATTGTTGTTCCATTAAGGCATTTCTGGAGCCATAAACATGAGTTCTGATCCTCACAATAGTAGATCAGGGCCCCATCTTGTAATGAAAATGTCCTGAGGAGTGGTAGAGGCTCGCCAGATTGCGTGCCGTCTAATCCCCTCAGGATCGCCGCCTGAATGTGACCAATGTCACTTTCTATTAGCTTGTCATCAGGATATGATGTCCCGACGATAGCTATTTTAAAAGTTGCTGTCCATGCCTGTGGAGTAACGGTTAGCACGTCTAGCCGCGAAACCAGGTGGCCCGGGTTCGATTCCCGGTTGGGGCAAGTTACCTGGTTGAGGTTTTTTCCGGGGTTTTCCCTCAACCCAATATGAGCAAATGCTGGGTAACTTTCGGTGTTGGACCCCGGACTCATTTCACCGGCATTATCACCATCTCATTCAGACGCTAAATAACCTAAGCTGTTGATAAAGCGTCGTAAAATAACCCACTAAAATAAAAAAATTAAATTAAAAGTTGCTAAGGCCTCGCAGTAAGAGACTTCAGGAACAATGCCCTTGGGTCTCTTTACAGGCTGAATCCCTGCCGAGGGTGGAGTGGCAGTGCTAGACCTAGTCCTCTTGGGAGTCTTTGGTTTGGCTCCGCTCACAACACCAGTTGGTAGAGATGAAGGGCCTGGGTGCGCAGTGCTCCCGGCTCTCAACATCGCTTCCCTTTCCCTTCTCCTTCTCTTTCTTTCTGCCCCTGATAGCCTTTTTGAGCCCAGGTGCAGCCTGTTTATGGAAGAGGCAGTGATCCCCATCCCTTTATCCGATGTTAGATGTCCCTCAGCTGGAGAGTCTCTAACATCCTCTTTTGTTCTAGTGTCCTGCATTTTGGTCCCACGAGAACCGGGGAACTAAAGGTCACCCAACACAGAGCCCCGAATATGTTGGGAAGGCTAAGTACTGCAGGGTGTCGCCTGGTGCCCTACAGAGATCGTTAGCGACACTGATTATTTTACTACCCCAGTGCCATTCAGCCCTCGGCACGATACTTTCCACCTTGGCTTTGGTAGACCAACCCGTACACCAAAGTGGTGCTCCAACTGGGAGTCCCACCAAGGTTCTCCAGCTGGGAGCCCCAATTGGGTTGGATTTCAGTTGGTGTTATTGGAAAGCCGCTTCTTTGTCAGGCACCTCCACCGGGATCTCTCTGGCATGAGTAACTCTACCAGTACAGCCCCCGGTTTCATTGGTACTCACAAGCTCCCCCACCAATGTCAAGGTCCTGCGGCTACTAGGGGGAGTTATACCATAAAATTTAAGGGCCCTATTCATAGACATCGCGCTAGCCCATGCTACTAGCGTTCTAAACTAGCCCCGGTTATAGCCAGGTAACTTTTACAGGATTCAGAGACGCCGATTAATCAGTGGCTACATTAGTCGGCGTATTAGCTTTGGAAACTGTTACACGATGCTGAAACTGCTACTGCGCATGTGCAGACTGGCAATTGTCATGCTCAGACGCAAGCGATTCCGGATCGTTTCTGTTTATTTGTGAGGTTATTGACGCTATTAAACTACAATAAACTATTTGTTTTTTCTTCTGTGGTAAAAAAAAAAAACAAGAAATATACATGGCAGCGTGGGGGAATTTGACTATACAAGAAGAAATATCGAAAATGTAAGTAGAAATGTTATAATATTATACGTAATATTTTTAGGTTAGGCCTAGACGTAACTATTATAAAATATTGGATTTCAAAGAGTGAATTATTCTAATTAAGTATATATTTATTTACTTTTAGTTGAAGAAATAACTAAAAACAACTGGTGGAGGATGCCCTGCTCCCGAAATTGATGACGTAGGCCTACTAAACTATATGGAATGTTAACATATGAGGTATGTGTTTTTGGTTCTTAGGACATGTTTTTGTAAGTAAGATAGGCCTATTACTTTATGGTAAATGTTTAATGTGGCTCTGGTATGATTATGTCGCCTAAGGCTACTCTGAATAGGTACTTGGTAGCCTAATTAATATAACGTAAATAATATATCTTGTAGGAATATAGCTGATAATGCTAGTAAAATGTAATTCACAACAATCGTGAAAATGCAAGCTACGCCTATACTCAACTGCCATAAATGCAGTTTGGATAATATGGCTTTGTAAATACCCATAGGGGATTGGGCCACAAACATCTGAT
The DNA here is from genome assembly GCF_040183065.1 of Periplaneta americana. Taxonomy (NCBI): domain Eukaryota; kingdom Metazoa; phylum Arthropoda; class Insecta; order Blattodea; family Blattidae; genus Periplaneta; species Periplaneta americana. Next base: position 141,110 of record NW_027185502.1, on the reverse strand, counting down.
GTCAATCCACACAATTATCAATCATACCTTAACGTAGGCCTAATATCTTGTGTACAAGAATTATCAAAACTGAGACCTTATTTTAAAGGGCAGTAGGAATGCCTAGAGATTTCTGAGATATCCTTTTCTCTACTACGTCAAAAGAAATAGCATTATTTGAGGTTAGAATTACCTACATAAGCATAAGAAATTTGTAGAATCCAAATTGATGGCCAGCTATAAAATTTAATTATCTTGTGTGTTTATAGAACGCTAGTAAATGATTTATAAAATATTGTAAATTTATTTCAACTCAACAATAGGATTTTTATTCTTCCAACAATAATTCCTTTCTACAATTCACCTTAAACGCTCTCGTCAACAATAGGATTTTCACTCAACACAGTATTCGTTATAGCACTCCACTGACGGCAATGACAATTTACTTGGACTATTACGAACAACAATGAACTGTTAATCTTAACTAATATTTACAAAGCATTATTTATAACTATCAGTTCTCAGTCCACAGTTCTTCTAGCTCAGTCACTCGAGTTCACAGTATCTCGAACCACAGACCTTCAGAGACAGTTCACTGTACTCGAACTCAGGTCCCTCCAACTGCGGTCCACTGCATTCGAACTCAGGCCTTCGGATGCTGACACAGTTGCGGACGCACACTCGAGTCGAACTCGGTACACAAGACTGGCTTGCTTGCTCTGGCTTACTCACTGACTGGCTGACTAATCAACTGAAAACTGCCCGAGTTCGCTGGCGTTTCTTCTCTTATAACCACAGCGACGTAGCCTGGAAAGCTCGAATTCCCGATTTTTCCACTTCGACGGACTTCTCGAAGAGTCGGGAGGGTCCGTCCCCCCTTCACTCTGCACGTAGCAGTTGCGCGCGCAATCTCCCCTCGTCGCGTTGACGTAATACACCCCCTCTGCCCTTCAGCATGCAGATGCTCCCCGTACCAGCGTTTCGTCGGACGCGTGTTCAAACCCCGTTGCAGCTGTCACAATATATATTAAACTCATATTTATTACAGCACTGAAAACACAAAACCTCATACACCAATGTAATCTGTAATTGTGGTGATGTAAACATAGATTACCTCTTATTGTGTTACAATAGAAGGCCCTAAGAATAATGACAGGAGTGCACGTTTGGATCAAATGGATAATTTCAAACAATGTGATAAATTTTCAAACTTAGACAATTAAAAAAATTCACAGTTTTGATAAGAAGTAGTGTCTTTTGTGTACAGTAGTATGCAAATGATTAACATTTTTTTCGTCTTTCCATAGGACTGCTGCAAGATCATCGAGAATGACAGAATATGAAGAAGAAGTGTTCATCCTAAGCATGAAGCCCAAAAATTAAACGTGATGAGAAGTTCTATGAATTGCAGAAAACAAAATTGTTATTAGAAATAAAATATTATTAAAGGCAAAGTTAAAAATTATCTGGGACAAATGAAAGAACTAGAAATGTAACTTAGTAGTAGTGGTAATGGTGGTGGTGATGGTAATAGTAGCACTAGTAGTGAAATTTTCTTGAGTTCTTGTCTACTTCATTTCCTTGCGAGCTTCCCAGCAGTATATAGGAACTTGAAATTCTTCTGTCTCAATCATTTTCTGGAGTTTGGTGTAGAGTAGTAAGTATTCCTCGTTCATTATTATATTTGTGTTGTTGCATGCTGCACAGTGTTATGAGTGTAACAAGTTTATTTGATGGAGATATGCTGCTGGATAGTTGTGGCCGAATGGGGCAACTGCATCAGATTGAGGACTATTAGTATTACTGTATATTGGGCTCTAGTAGTGTTTTCAACTTTTTATTTTCACATTGTTGTTTAGTGAATTCTATACATATGTGTGTGTTCCTTTTTCTTATTTTAATGTCGGTTAAAAGTTTTGCTGATTTATAAGACAGGTTACTTATTTATTTATTTATTTATTTTTGCTGGATTCATCATTCATCAAACCTGTAGTTCCTCAGTTGGAACATATTCCCTGATGGAGGTTTAAGTACCTATCTAAAGCAATTTAGTTACACTTATGTCTATAACTATGCAATTAAGGTATTATTAGTAGAGAAATTTAATTCAGAGTCTTTAATTTATGCTTGGAAGTCTCTAATGAATTGATCCATGAATTGAAAAAAGCAAAATTATTATTTGAAATGGAAATGTTAAGAAAACACAATTAGAAAGGAAAGAATAGGGGGAGGGCCTAATGAAAAGCTAGAAATGTTGTTTTCTAATGCCAGGCACTTGACAATAAAGTCATTTGACCTCTTGCACTCCAATATTTTTCAAAGATATTGTCATGGTCAGCCACTGAGGCACAGATTTGAGGTGTTCCGAATCCATTTCTTGGTTTGAGTTGCACAATGGACAAAAACTGGAAATGTAGTACTTTAGTGTAATGTTCTCTCTTTTATTACATTGCTGAAACTCATGTTTACAATATCATGCTCTTGCAACTACATTCCTTAATAAATAATATTTTGTTTTATATTTCATCATTTCTTTAAATGAATTTATTTTTTATCAGACAGTCTATCAAAGGTAGAGATGTGATTTTGCATCATATTGTAGGTATGACATGCATAAATACACAACAAATTTCATCACAAAATGTTGGATAGTTTTTTAGTTATGAGGGAAAGCTTCATCACTGCACAGTGAACTGTCAACATTTTGAATTTAGAAAAAAAATATATATATAAATATTTTTTCCAATCGTAAAAATATTTTTTTCATATAGTAGAAGGACAGTGTTTTACACGTACTAATTTTCATAATTGTACAAGATACAGTAATGGTGGAAAAAATGTTGAATATTTGCAAAATTTTACTGCTGTAAGCTGTACCTAACCCCTTCAGGTAAATTGAATAAATGTAGCTTGTATGTTAGAGTAAATATCTGGTTGCAGGATTCTTTCCAATGCAGGGCTAAATCTGCAATGCTTCACTCATTTCTTGTGATCATTTTACTGGTGACTCGTCTGTATTTTTGCATGAAACTCATTCAGAAGTTACTAATTTGCATCACTTACAACCTGAAATGAATATGGAACTTAGGAATGAGAAGAAAAATAAAGGTCTATATTTATTTTCTTAATACTCTCACTCTATGCTAAACGATTTTGTTTTTCTTTTTTTTGTAATGGCGCTTGCTTATTCTTGTATTATGTTGATATGCTTTGTTTGGCTTTTCCCTCTTTGTCCTTAGAATGTACAATAGTTTGTAACTTAGAAATAAGTGAATATGCAAAATATGAATAAAATTATTGTATGAAGCGAAGTTTAAACCTACATACGAGTTTTAATTTAATTTACAGAACCCCTGAGCTTCCATTATACTGCCCATTTCTTTGATATTATAGACTTATTAATTTGTCCTACAGAATAATATCTGTAATATTGACAATTAATATGTCTATAATATTCTCATAGCTAGCAGTGCATATGTCTATACAGATTACTGTGCACTTAACTGCGGATTCCCGGCCAAACAAGTCACTCAGCTGAGTGCGCTCCTAGTATAATGGCAGTTGACATTGGACATATACATCAACATATATACCTAACATGGAGTCAGGCCAAAAAGGGAAACATTGAAGG